>NW_013952409.1:3133980-3144869 GCF_001266775.1 Austrofundulus limnaeus | reverse complement strand
TGTTATGTTATGTTATGTTATGTTATGTTATGTTATGTTATATTATATTATATTATATTATATTACATTACATTACATTTCATCTTTGTATCAACAGCCTATAGTTATTCTTAGAATTTAGTTTAGCTTTTCTGAAGAAACGATCAATCTTTCCTGTTTTTTCTGGGAGTAATGAAGGTTATGAGAAAGACGTTTACCTCCTCGCAGCCCTTCCTGTTCATAATAACTCTGTTTTTTTTAACACATTTTCTCAGAAACCACCTTCATGTCTCCTGAACTCGTCATCGTGTTGGAAGGATATTAACGACTCTATAACACTCAGTCTTAATGACCCGATTGTGCTCCCACACTCACCTGGTTTAAAGTCGTTGCACTTTCGCCCACTGGGAGTTTATTATTTTTTATTTGTTTCCATGGCAACTGCATCAAGCTAGTAACAAACCTCAGGGACTTGTGTGCATGTGAGTGCATGTTTTTTTCTTCTTCTTCTTCTCTCTTTGTGCAAACAAGTCACATCGCTAAAACGACCGAGTTCACACACGAGACACGATAAACCGTCCAAGTCGTGAATCTAACTTTGGATTTACTCGTGAAAGTTGATTTTTCTGCAGCTCTCTGTAATAGTTGTATGGACTCATAAAAATATATTACCTTTGAACATCCAATCGAGTTTTGTTAAGAGACAAAATTACTACAATTTAAAAGGGACAGAGGTGTTTGTGAAAGCTAAAATCCGAACTAGTTTGAAGGAACGATGTACTTCAGTGCAAGGAACAAAACTGTGGAATAATCTGGAGGATTAAGTATAATATATTAGAGTGCAGGATCAATGTATACGTTTAGGGGAATGGTAAAATCTAGTCTGTTGAAGAAATATGAAATGACAAATATGTATCCTTAAATTGTCTGAGAAAGATTTTATTTTTTTTATTAATTTTTGTCAGTTTTTTAAATTATTGTTCGAATTCCTTTTGATGTAAAAAGGCACAGATATTTTAAGATTTTTTTCTTCCTTCTGCTGCCTTTCATTTTATTTTTCATTTGTATTTTTTTGTATACTGAATTTGCTTTGCTTTTTTTTATGAAACGAATGAATAAAACTAAATATTTATCCTCCAAAAAGAATGTCAAATTTGTTTCTAGAGCACTTTCAAAAAACAGCAACCAACTGCACCAAAGTGCTGTACAATAATCATAAAACAACTGACAAAAAACACACTGAAAAAAAATATTAAATGAACAAGACGCACAGAATACAATGTAAATCCTTATTGAAATGCCAGAGAGTAAAAAAGCAGAAACTGTATGAATGTAAAGCTCAGACGGATCCAGGCGATGTTTAAATGTTCATTGAGTTCTGCTGGAAGAGTTACGGCTGTAATGTGTGCTGGGTGTCTGTCGGCAGTTAAATTATATTGTGCTGTTGCTTCAGGAGGCAGACTGCAGTTACAGGAAAGTGGGGTCAGGAGGGAGGGATGAACTGACGGTAATCCCCTTCAGACCTCTGCTCTGCTTACTTTCACTATAATTACAATTAAAAGACGTGAAAACATGAACAACTTTTTTGATTTCTCTGAGAAACTTCTATTAAATTTATTTATATAGTGCCAAGTCACAACATGGGTTGTCTCAGGGCACTGTACATGGAAACATTTTGAGAAATATGGTTTAAAGTTTTATCTGGAAGAAAGCTTCAAAAATCAGTGTTTTGTTGTTTTTACACTTTATATCCTGCTTTAAATCCTTCCTTTCCACATTTCAATCATTCATTTGGAGTCTTTGTAAAGTGGAACTACAATTCCTCCTTATAACTTTACCAGCTTTTTTTTTGTCACTTCAGTAGAAAGCAGAACTTAATATCAGAATATTATTACCTTAGCTTCTTCATCATCAGTGGCTTTTTTTAATAGAAGAAAAAAAGAGAGAAAAAAGTGAAATGTAATGAGAAAGAGTGAAAGAGAGATAAGAAGATATGTGAAATATATATTAAGAAAACACAAGACAGCACACCATAACTTTACCAGCTTTAAGGAGCTCGTTTTGTTACTGTTACTTAAAGACTTGAAGCCCCGCCCCCCTCCTGCTTCTAGACCGGTCCACTTCAGTTTGAGAGAGGGGGTTACACTTTCTAGCTTTCAGAAACWTTTTATTTACAGTTTAATTAAAATGTGTCAACAACACTTGTTCCTTCAGTCTTACATTTTGGAGCCAGAGTCTGACCCAGAACCAGAGTCTGACCCAGAACCAGAGTCTGACTAGAACCAGAGTCTGACCAGGACCAGAGTCTGACCCAGAACCAGAGTCTGACCCAGAACCAGAGTCTGACCCAGAACCAGAGAAGAATGAAGATGAGGAAATTGTAGTTGGTAAGTACAGACCTTATGGTAATTCTGTCGCAAATAATTTGATATAATAGTACAGAAAACAGAAAATAGAGAAAACTGAACATGATGATGTTATGTCCTGCCGATAACGCCAAACTGTTATGGTAATATTTATTTAACAAAGACAGAAATACGTGGTCCAAGAATGAAGGTACTCTGTGAGATGATCAGCTGAGTTTTATTGCAACAACAGGAAACACAGAGAATAACCTGTCCTGTCTCTGTGCCTCTGCTTCTCTCTGTCACTGTCTCTCCACACTACTGTTGAACTCTGTGTCTCGAGAGGCCTCATAAATATATTAACAAACACCATTCTGTCATCTCAGCAAGATTTCATACAAGGTCAATGGAAAACACAAGGATAAACACAAGTGATATCTAAGAATGACTGTTGTTAGCAAATCTTGTTCTGACTTTAATCATTCTGTCTGCAGATGAACAGCATGTCATGAAAACCTAGGTCATTAAAGGATGTCATGAATAACTAGCTTAAACATRAAAGTAATAGTTCCACCACAATGAAAACTCCAACTCAAAGAGAAAATAAAGATACTGTATATCTGCAGCACCAGGAGAGTCTAAACTCAACTTTTCTTCTCCTGGAGCAGAGGTTCTCAAACTGAAATTACAGTTAGAAATTACACTCACCGGCCACTTTATTAGGTACACCTGTCCAACTGCTCGTTAACACTTAATTTCTAATCAGCCAATCACATGGCGGCAACTCAGTGCATTTAGGCATGTAGACATGGTCAAGACAATCTCCTGCAGTTCAAACCGAGCATCAGTATGGGGAAGAAAGGTGATTTGAGTGCCTTTGAACGTGGCATGGTTGTTGGTGCCAGAAGGGCTGGTCTGAGTATTTCAGAAACTGCTGATCCACTGGGATTTTCACGCACAACCATCTCTAGGGTTTACAGAGAATGGTCCGAAAAAGAAAAAACATCCAGTGAGCGGCAGTCCTGTGGGCGGAAATGCCTTGTTGATGCCAGAGGTCAGAGGAGAATGGGCAGACTGGTTCGAGCTGATAGAAAGGCAACAGTGACTCAAATAACCACCCGTTACAACCAAGGTAGGCAGAAGAGCATCTCTGAACGCACAGTACRTCGAACTTTGAGGCAGATGGGCTTCAGCAGCAGAAGACCACACCGGGTGCCACTCCTTTCAGCTAAGAACAGGAAACTGAGGCTACAATTTGCACAAGCTCATCGAAATTGGACAAGAGAAGATTGGAAAAACGTTGCCTGGTCTGATGAGTCTCGATTTCTGCTGCGACATTCGGATGGTAGGGTCAGAATTTGGCGTCAACAACATGAAAGCATGGATCCATCCTGCCTTGTATCAACGGTTCAGGCTGGTGGTGGTGGTGTCATGGTGTGGGGAATCTTTTCTTGGCACTCTTTGGGCCCCTTGGTACCAATTGAGTATCGTTGCAACGCCACAGCCTACCTGAGTATTGTTGCTGACCATGTCCATCCCTTTATGACCACAATGTACCCATCATCTGATGGCTACTTTCAGCAGGATAATGCGCCATGTCATAAAGCTGGAATCATCTCAGACTGGTTTCTTGAACATGACAATGAGTTCACTGTACTCAAATGGCCTCCACAGTCACCAGATCTCAATCCAATAGAGCATCTTTGGGATGTGGTGGAACGGGAGATTCGCATCATGGATGTGCAGCCGACAAATCTGCGGCARCTGTGTGATGCCATCATGTCAATATGGACCAAAATCTCTGAGGAATGCTTCCAGCACCTTGTTGAATCTATGCCACGAAGAATTGAGGCAGTTCTGAAGGCAAAAGGGGGTCCAACCCGTTACTAGCGTGGTGTACCTAATAAAGTGACCGGTGAGTGTATATTAAGTATTTGTTATCTCATTGTTTGTTTTTAAATACACTATTCGTTTATTGCGTTGCATAATGCTTTGAACTGTTCATCTGGGTCCAGTTCGCTTGTTCATTTGTCTATTTGTGTGTTCTAACCAAGAAAACTTATATATAAATTATTGGGGGGGGAGATCAATAATGCAGACACAATAGTTTGAGACAAGCGTTTCTCCAACATGGTGTCATCCTCTAAAAAATCCTGAGCCTAACCTGAAAATAGCAAACACGACCCTACTCCACCATTTTTCTTTTATTTATCTGTTTTCTTTTTTGGAGTCTTGGTAAACAGTTCACCTTTGTGCTGCACCTGATTTGCAGCAGCTGTGGATGTCAGGAGGTGATTCCCGGCACGTTGACGTCACCGTTTAGCCCAGCTTCTACCTCGGATTATTTCTCCAGCTTTTTCTCACCTGTTACCAGGCAGAACGAGACCGCTGCGTCGTCTAACATTATAAATTATGTCACCATTTATTCATCCCCATCCACCTTGCATGCCACGGCGGGACCCCCCACTGCACATTGCGGGGCTATGAGGTAATGAGGTTGACAAGTTGCAAGTCAAGGTCAGAGGTTAACATGCTCAGCAGATAGGCTGTGAACAGGATCCTCTGTAATAGTAACACAGCAGAGCGAGGGGTCACCCTCTCCGAGGGGCTTGACGAACACCATCAATCTCACGCTGGTCTGCAAACAGCTTCATTCACGGAGCAGTTCAAGCTTGTATTTATGGCCCAACACGTGGACTGGATGACGTCACTAAATAATAATGATGCTTAATTGTCAAGGTGAACTGCTTTTAAAAAAATGATTTATTGAGAGCAGGAATGTAAGAGCGTTGACAGGAACATAACCTCATGCTGATCCCTCTCTGCTGATGCCGTCATGCCTCTTTTCACTGGTGGAGACAGAGGGAGGGGTTCTGAATGATCCGTATATAGAGGGCAAAAACTCTGGAAAAGTTTCAGTATTTTACTGCTGGAATTTCATTATGAAATCTTCACGCATGCTCTAAAGTAATTTATTCTAAAAATGAATACTCTAAGTTTATAATAACTCACATTTACTTCGTTACAGAACTTCAGTAATTTTTCAATCACTTTTACTTTTATTTTGTTACATTTAAAACCTAAAAATGATACTTTTACTTCTTGACTTTAAAGTTTAACACCTGCTACTCGTTATAAATTCAATCTGTCTGAATTCATCATGAAAAGAGTTGTTTCTGCTCTAAAAACTGAAGTGATGAATTAACGCAACCAAGTCAACTGGTTCCACTAAAGGAGAGTAAATATGAAGCAATACACAGATTTTCTTTTAAAGAAAACGTTGCTCAATTTACACTGCAAAAACTGTGCGTCTTATCAAGTTTTAAAACCTTATATCAGCCAAAAAGTCTTTTTTTATTTTGTTTTGAGACTGATTTACTGAACAAGAACTCATTGTGTAAGAATAATAATCTTTTCAGAACGTGTAAGATTATTTGTCTTGTTAGTCTGAAAATTTGACTCAAATTAAGTCAAAACTTTCTGCCAATGGAGTTAGAAAATTTTACTTGGTAAGATTCTTGAAAAAAGAAAAAATGAGTCAAGTATTTCAAGAAGATGTAAAATTTTCTTACTCCATTGGCAGAAATTTTTGACTTAATTTGAGTCAAATTTTCAGACTAAGACAAATAATCTTACACATTCTGAAAACATGATTATTATTCTGACACAATCAGTTCTTGTTTAGTAAATCAGTCTCAAAAGATCAAAAGGAGTTTTTGGCTGATATAAGATTTTAAAACTTGGTTAGGTGGACAGTTTTTTGCAGTGCAACTTGGTTTAGTGGAACCAGTTTGGTTCAGTAAATTCAGTTTATTTCTTAGAGAAAGTGTAAAAGTACTTTTACTTTGCAGATTTTTGTGAAAGGTTTTATGACTGTTACTTGAGTACTTTTTTCATCAGTGACTTATTTTTTATCAAAATCATTTTCTGTTGAGGTCTTTTTTTACTTTTACTTTTTTCTTTTTTTTTTCAAGTACGTTAAAAACCCCTGCTCTAGACAATAATAATATGAAACTATTTCAACAGRTGCAGGATAGAAACCCTGACCTCCCTCGCCCCCAACAACACTTTCCAGCTCCTGGAGGTTTCCCCAAGGCCAAAGGTCGGGGGCGGGGCCCTTCTAGCAAGTTCTGGGTCTGCCCTGAGTCTCTTCTCAGTGGAACACGATGAAAACCTCCAAAACGTTTTACACAAAATCTAATATTTGATGTRAAGCTGAAGTCGGTTCTTTTTCCATGTTGTGCAGCTCAGGTTGTTTCAAGCATCCTGCTGAACGTTCAGCTCCTCTCTGGTCGACAGCTTCCTGTGTAACGTCAGCCTGACGGACAGGCCGGGCTTTTTAGGGAGGCAGATCTGTTGCAGGAACTTGATACATTTTGATTTCCTGCTTTTAGTTTTAGAGCTTACTATATGTAATCTGTAACCCCAAACTTAAAACTAGCAGTTCGAGCTCACTGCAAACGTCGTTTGAGATGCTACTTTTCTGTTGTTGCTGTGAGATTAAAATGATGAAATATTTAGTAACGGTACAAGCCACAAGTTTTAAGGCCTTTCGCTGTTGTTGCAATGAAATACGTGATCCACGTGGATGTAAATCTTTACTTCCTGCTCTCACAAACACAAACCTGTCAGTCACGTCTGAAAACAGTGACGACAGCAGCATCGCCCATCGACACACCTCCTAAACTCCCGCTTGCTCTGCGATTCAGGATGTTTCCTCTGACGTCAAGTTGGTATAAAAGCTCTGCTTTGTTTTTGAAAAAGCGACCTCATTAAAACAATCTTAATTCTTGAGTCAAGTGTCTATGTAACCAGGGAGACTCTGTAATAGTCCACGAGAGTCACAAATCCATCCTAACGTTGCCTCCATTGTTGGGAGGCATGCTAGGAATCAGGAAAATAAAAGGTCACGTCAGATGTGCACGAATGGGACGCGGCAGTTCTTGGATAAAGGCGAAATAAAAAGTACGTGAACTTGAAGAAGTTTGGAGAAGTTCTAAACAGTGAGTTTGGGTAGGATTAAACGGAGAAACAAGGTTTTAAACTTATATTATTGCTTTTATTCGCGCGTTCACCCAGATTTCCCATGCTTTTAGGAGACAGCTTATAAGAGGAACAAGATTGATGTCAGGATAATGCAGACATTCTTGTAAAAGTCTGGGATTTTGGTGTTCGAGCATGTTTTTCTGAGTCAAAAAAGGTGTGAAGGTATTTAGGTTCAAAGCCATTTCTTTGATGCTGTAAGACGGTGGTGAAAGCCTGAAGCTAAGAGAGGAGGTGTTGTCATCCGTGGCCTGCCCCCTCCAGGAGCTGGAGGTATGACATCAACAGCAATAATGAAAGCCGCTCATCAACAACTGGATACCCGGGCTATAAAAGGAACTTGAGGAGTCCTGAGCTTATCATAACTAATAGGAGCTAAGCACCAAGTGTCTCACTGAAGAGCTATACCACTACTAGTACTAATACTGCAAGTTTTTATTGGGCTGAAAAGTAGAAGAAATACCACCACAGGTATGTTCCTCTTGACCCGTCAAATGTCATAAAATAACTTTTTTTTGTATCATTTGCAAAGTGTAAAACCACACACTGTCAACATGTTTTAAAAAACCAGACATGTTTAATCTGAGATTTATTTCATTTTAAGAGAAAAATGTGATTTTAATTTTCTATTTTTTTTTTCATTTTTTACAGCTCAACAACCTCAACATGCAACATATATACTTTAAGATCCTGTTCGTTTCTCTTATTGTTTTATACCTCTCCATTCACTGTCAAGGACATCCCCTAAGGTAAAACTTCTCTTTTTTTATTCATATCATTTATAAGAACAACTTCTTTAAAAAAAAAAACAACAGATGTTGTTATTGCGATGTAAAATTTACAGTTGTGCTGATTTTGCAGTAAAAGGACGGTGAGCGAGGTGCAGCTCATGCACAACTCGAGGCACCACAAGCAGGTGCAGGAGCGCAGAGAGTGGCTGCAGACGAGGATCCAGGACATCCACAATGCGGCCCAGGCCAGCAGCGGGGGGGACTCAGAGAGCCTGAGGAAGAGGCAGCTACGTCCAGAGGAGCTGACTGAGCTGGGCGACCTGACATCAGCGGAGATCCAACAAGCTATAGACTTTTTTGAGAAGCTCCTGGAGTCAAAGCAGCCCTGATTTTTTAATGGTATTATATCAAAAACTGAACAATTTACATTTTTAACTGAATTCGTTTTTTTTCTGTCTAAACTTTTATATAAGGCTGATTGATTATTTTCTCTTTGTTGCTTTTTTTTTGCATTTATATCTAATTTAATTTATGTAATTTATGAAATGTATATTTATGTGACTTGCCTCCATTTGGCAAACCATGTTACATGAATGCACTTTTATTTAAAAGGGCTTTTTTATAAAGCCATCATGAAGGAGGCAGTCTTACTCGGACCAATTGTTTTTATTATTGTTTTGACAGAGCCCCAATTAGGGGTCAATTCAGACACATTGGCCTACATGGCTGTTTTTGTGTTTTGAGTGTGCTCACTGAGTATTTTACTTGCTATGATTGTAAAAACTCCAATGATATTTAGCTCCAAACAGCTTAATATATGGTGGAATTCCTAAACAAAAAATAATGAATGAGTACAATTCTGTTTAACAATTTTTATGCAAAGCTGTGTGTTTTTGCTTGACTGGCTCAATTGTTTTGTATAATACAAATATATATTTTTCAAACGTCAACTTCTATTATTATTATTATTATTATTATTATTATTATTATTATTATTATTATTATTATTATTATTATTATTATTATTATTATTATTATTATTATTTATTTGTGCTTTCAGAGATGTTTGCTCAGATCACATGTACATTCCAGCACCAGTAAAGTTTACACTGTAGTCTCGCGATACTTTACGTGATCTCAGCTTCCCCCAAGCGAAAACAAATCTAGTACTAGCGGTCGATGCGAGCAAGAATGATCAACTAAAAACTGTGGACTTTTCTTTTTGTGTCTTCACGTCTTCGCTTGGTTACACAACTGACCGCTTCATCAGCTGGCTAAAACGGAATGTAACACAAGAAGGTAAATAAACGCTGCCTTAAACTTTTGACTGTTAGCATCTGTAAGCTAACGATAGCAATCTGACGGTTGTGCTTAACAAGCTAACGTGATTGTCTAAAATCCTCGTGGCTGCGTCAAAATGCGTCTTTAGGACTAACATTGAAATGCCGACTGTTTTTGATTTCACAACCTCTAGTTGGTTCTAGATGGTTCACTCACATTTATTCGTCAAAGGGGCTATATTGATCGGATTTAATTTTACGTCTGTGTCTCCTAGCAAACTGTGTTTGTTTGACAGGCTCTTCAGAGCAGACATTGTGTTTATTTTCATGAGAGACCGGACAACCACTTAAGAAAAAATACATAAGAAAAAATACATTTATTACAGAGAAGTTGAACAAAGGAATTCACAGCTGCGGGTCTCCTGTGTCCCCCTCAATGGGTAGAGACAARAGGGCTGTATCTCTGCAACCTTAGTTCACAGTTCATTCTTCTGATTGGTTAATCCACGAGGGGGACGTCCTTTTGTTCCTCATGGATCTTTCTGATTGGTTCTGAAGCTACATGATCCATCTGACAGTCCTTCTGGAACTGAGGAATGTGACTGAGGAATGTGGTCACGTGACTTCTTTAGTTGAACTAAAGAATTCACCAAGTTAGAGCTTTATATAGCATATAAATACATTTATTTAACTTCCTGAGGTTTAATCATTTTGTAAACACATAAAGCTCATTTTATCCTTCATGAGACATGTAAAAATATCTAAAGCTTGGTAAAATGGAAATATATGAATATATTTATATGCAGCATAGAAAAGAAACATTAGGATCTTCACAAATTCTTTCCTTTTCAGGATTCATTGTCACATGCAAGTTAACGAGTCAACAATGCAATGAAATTCTTAGGATGAAAAGAAACCCTTCGACTCGCTATAAAGAATAAAAATAAAGATAATACAGAATACAAAATTCACAGTTTGCAGTATATGCACGAAGAGTAAACAAACAAAAATTTAGGGTAATATATAGAGTGTAAAGTCAAAATGTCGAACAGTAAATAATAGCTAAATAGCAAAGAAAACAACAAAATTTGGGTAACAGAAATAACAGTGCAGGCTGGCTGCACAACATGTATACATGTGGTACTTCACCGATGATAGTAGTGGTTATGATATATAAATACATTTATTTAACTTCCTGAGGTTTAATCGTTTTGTAAACACATTTATAAAGATCATTTTATCCTTCATGAGACATTTAAAAATATCTAATTTAAAGCTTGTTAAAATGGAAATATATGAATATTTTTTAATATGCAGCATAGAAAAGAAACATTAGGAATATCTTCACAATATCAGTAATTTAATTGAGCTCATTTAAAACACATCCACAGTCTTCATTTCAGCTGCATCTGTACACAAACACATTCTTATGATCTAGAGGGGAAACTACTACAAAACTCTCTCTCTCTCTCTCTCTCTCTCTCTCTCTCTCTCTCTCTCTCTCTCTCTCT
>NW_013952409.1:3131789-3133743 GCF_001266775.1 Austrofundulus limnaeus | reverse complement strand
TTTATTTAATCGTGATTAATTCACAGCTACCTTGGAATTAATAGATTAAAAATTTTAATCATCTGACAGCCCTAAAATAAATATGATAGGAGGGTTTCAGTATTTGTAGTCAATAAACAACTCTAGACTTCAGTAGTTAAATATTGATGAGTAATGATGTAATTACAAATAAGTGTTTGATATCTGTTAAAAACATGAGACGTATTTGTACATAAAACAGGTAAAAGTAAAAATATAATTACTAACAAATAGAATGTAGATATTTCTGCTCGACTTGGCTGACTTGTGTAACACAAAAAAAAATCAGAATAACCAAAATAAGCATTTTATTTAAACCGTTGACCTAAAGGCTGTGAAATAACGTTATCACAGAGTAAACAGGAGATTATTTAAAAAAAAGCAACGTTTAGATCATCCCTTTGATGTGATCTGTGATTAGGTTTGTGACTTTGTGACAAACATAATTTATCAGAAAGGTTTGATTTGGCATTTTTACAGCGTGACATCAGCTGCTCTTAAAAAATCACTTTGTTAAAAAAATATGAAACATCAAGCCCATTTTTGCAAAAACAAATGGTGTTCTTTGTATTATTATGCTTTTAACAAAAGTGCCTAAAGACTCAATAGAAAATGGGTCATTTGCTGCTTTTCTTTTGCAGATAAACCCCTGGGTTGATCTGTTGAACTGGGTGCCTTTTCGGACGTCTTTATGCATGTATGTAATTTACACAACTGCTTTTATTCCAYGCTGAAAATCTTGCAGTTCTTAAGTCAGTAACAAGTAGATGAAAACACTGCAGGAAGTTTTGTTTTGAATCGAGGCTGGATCTGCCAGAGGAATTATGTAACATCTTTCTTGCCAGTTTGTGCTGTTCAGGATGCAACAAGACRAGCTGATGAGGCGATACAAAGTCTTTCTTACAAATCAGCCTGTTTTGATTAAAGGCTCTGTCAGAAAACAGTACCACTCAATTCCCTGTTGACACTCCCTCTGGTAGTTCAGAAGTCACCAAAAGAGATGCTTTCTTATCGCGCTCACATGCTTTTTCTGAGAATATTTATCAGTGTGGAAATAAACTTGGCCGCTCTGATGTGTTGATGAGAGCAGCACATTAAAATATGTCTTTTTAAGGTTTTAATTTTCAGAATAACCTGACTTTTATTATGGTTTTATTGCTGTTGCAGCACCCTTTAGCCAGTATTTCTGCTGATGTTTATATTTATTTCTTCCTCTGCATGTGGGCTTGTAAGAGCGAGGAGTTGACGTGCCTAAAAATAAAACCAAACAAACTCAAAACACTGAAAGTTTAAATCTGGAAGATTTAATGGTGTTTTGATTACTGGGTGGTCGCTGAAGATGTCAATCAGATGTTGGCCCACCTTTTCAGGAGTCTGCCTCAGTTTCTGGGTGGCTTCTGAAAGAGCTGTATAGGGTTTATCCACTAATAAATACTCATTGTAATAAAAATTTATGGAATTAGGAAACTTTTTTTCATAACTGTGGTTAACTTGTTAGTTGTTAATCTCCTTTAGGAAAATTACTTGAATAAAAGTCTTAAAGTATCTGTTATTTTTTGTACTTAATTATTAAAAGTAAAAGTGTTGATTTAAAATGAGCAGTTATATTTTCTGTAATGTCATTTATTAGGAGGTGACCTCCTCAACAAATGCAGACATTACTTTATTGTATTAAAATAATGAATTCATGTTAAATTTAGGATGCACTAGTGTAACTGTTTCAGTTTATATACATATATAAAGGCTGCACAAAGCTTTTCCCCAAAATAAAAACCTATCTGAGGGCTGCGGCCAAATGCAATAATATAATTCATGAAATACCAATACTACTTAAGTACAGTAACAAAGTATTTGTACTTAGTTACTTTACAACTCTGGCTGGGAGTCCGGTGGGAAAGGACGAGGAAACACAGCCCGATCGATAATCGATAATTAC
>NW_013952409.1:3130088-3131504 GCF_001266775.1 Austrofundulus limnaeus | reverse complement strand
TCTTTTTTATATGATTGGATTTTTTTAGTATTGGATGACATGTTGTTTTGTATTCATATTTCAATTCATGATTGAGATAAATAAAGAAACAAAACAAGAATACCCAGAAGCGGCACTTTACGAGGAGCACGTGAACGCACCATCGCTCCGACTCAGTCATTCACAGTTTTGGGTCCCTCCGGTGACTGAGCAGCTCCTCCTCCTCCTCCTCCTCCTCAGTCTTCTGTAGATGCCTTTTAAGCTTCAGCGGGGAAACGGAGAAGAAGAATTTGTCAGTGGTTCGTGCGTTTCAAACGATGCCGATGAAGTTGGAAAGTAATGAGCGAGGATGCTGAAAGTGCCGGGAAGCCCGCTTTGTTCGGAGGAGCGCAGGGGCTTTGTGCCGCTCTCATCCCGCAGCTTCTTCCCTGCTGCTTTGTCTTCTCCTGGCCGTCTGGTACCGACCGGTAGGTGCGAGTTTCCACCGAAGCCACGAGATTTCATCTCTTTTGTGTTGGATGTGCTGATAGTGGACTGCTCTTTGTTCCTGTGAACATCAGTAAAAACCTGTGACCAGTCTTTTCCTAACAGGACTCTGTCTCTCTGAGGGCTGATGGAGATTTATGTTTTGTGCTAAATTCCACAAAGAGTGAAACCTCTCCTTATAGAGATATTTTAAACCTGATCTTTCTTTGTGTCTGTGCAAGGATTCATATATATATATATTGTAGTCTGTGTTAATGATTCCTTTGTTGAAGCCCATGCTGCTGCAGCAGTTTCCCTGCCTTTGCCCGTTGCTGTGTCCGTGTCAGCAGACCCTAAATAATTGATTGGACCCTCACCCCTCGTGGTTCTCACCTCATGCTTTTAATAGACTTCCAGGGCGCCTTACATCTTTGAGTCTTCAGATTTTTAATATTGAACCTGAATCCTTATATTTAATTTTTTTTAAAGCTGTGTTCACAATAATAAAAGAGGAAATAGAAATGTCGTTAGCACCAATCGGACAGGTGAAATATCATCCCGTCTTGTTCATTCTGTGGCTGTGAAATCATGGCTGCTGTAGATTTTGCGTTGTTCTGTGAAAGATGAGATGATTTTCATGCCCCGGGTGAAAAATTGCTGCCTCAGTTCCTTTGTTTCCTCCACCCTGCTGCTCTCTGGCTGCTGGCCTGTTTGCTGGAGGATCCTCTTTTTTTTTATCTTACACTTGTTCTGTTCAGCATTAAAATCCCATTATTCCCCAAATAGCATTAATGCAGTGTGAAGCTCTAGTACAAATATGCATAATAAGCTGTTAAATCAGCATATTGCACCAGATTAAAGTGATGTTTTTATTGTTAGTGTCTTGTCTCGTGTTGTACCTGTCACCTGGACACACACACACACACATTGAACCAGCTGCAGTGTGTGTGTGTGTGTATGTGTTTTATTTGT
>NW_013952409.1:3127095-3129890 GCF_001266775.1 Austrofundulus limnaeus | reverse complement strand
GAGGCATCCTTACCAGATGCCCGAGCCACCTCAACTGGCTCCTCTCGACGTGGAGGAGCAGCGGCTCTACTCTGAGTCCCTCCCGGATGACCGAGCTTCCCAATGCGCAAATTAGAATTTCGAAAATAAATTTGCTCAATGGMAACACGTCAATTTAAAAAAACTTCCTTTTTTCGACAAAATGTTTCTGCGCTAATGAGGTGGTTTTTCGCCCGTATCCAAATTGGTCTGTTTCGCAAAACTGCTATGGAAACACTTTTTTCACATTACGGGAGTCACGTGATCAACAACCGACTGTTTCTACTGGCGAAAAAGATGATGATGAAGAAGATAACAGGAAGTAGAAGTAGTAGTAAAATCACCAAAGTTGTAAAAGAAAGTAGTAAACTCACTAACTACAATTTCCCCAAAAATACAGCGTACAGCCTCTCCCAAGTATAAGAGGCTCGTCACTCGAAAGCCTGAATAAGACGCCGACGTTTCCTCTGATGATCATCGCTAGTGCCATGGTAGCAATTATGTATGTGTTTACGTCTGTCGTTTGTAATGACTTATCGCGAGGACAAACGTATTCACGCGTGACTTTAATAGCATTTCTTACTTAATGGAAACACCGCAATTGTGAAACCGTGTTTTTTTTCTACATTAACAAAATATCGACAAAGTTTTTGCGCACATTTGCAATGGAAACGCAGCTACAGACATGTTTGGTATCTACAGAAACATCAGAATCTTGGCTAAAAGCTGGTAAAACCATTTCTATGGACACTAAAGACAGTTAAAACTACAAGCAGTTGAAGATAAAACTATGAAAGTGAAAATAAAATTGGTTTAAAAATTGGGCAAGTCAGAGATGTCAAAATAATATTGAGGTATGTGTTCTTTTTGTTTTTAATATTAAGATGTCACTACTTTTATAGGGTTCTGTATGTTGTATTCATGATTAAATGCAGCAAAATAAATTATTTCAAAGGTAACAGATCTTTGTAATACTTGGTTTATTTACATAATAACTTTAAATGCTGGATGTTCGGCCCCTCAGCTGTTGACCTACAGTAACTGTGRACCCCGGAGAAATTTAGTTGAATAGCCCTGGCATAGATCTTAGAAAACAGACCAGATAACAGATAATTAACGTATTTTTAGAGCATTTTTCAAATCAAATAAGAAAATAATTAAATGTCTTATTTTCCTAAATGTAAAGATTTTCACTTKGCTTTAGTTTGTTGTGTTAAAGCAGTAAATTCAGCCTGTTTTTGGTCTTATTGTTTGGAACCATTTAAAGAGCAAACGGAGCTGTTGTGATGGTAACAAAATCAGATCAATCTGACTATAAAGTTTGTCATTTTTATCCCCATGGGCAAGATACTGAATCCCACATTTCCCTGGTGTGCTCATTAGTGTTCTTTAAAGAATAAAATGTGTATTATTAACCATCCTGCTGGTTAGTYTGTGTTTTCATAACCTTGGTGAGTTTAACTCAGTGACACCATGAGTTCAGTCCTGACACACGGATCTTATTGTCCGTTTGCTGAACTGCAAGAGGAGGGAGATACATTTTAGAATAAATTACCAGTTGAGTTATTTTCTCTTTGCTAAGTCTGAGTTCAGGTGTGTGAAGAATGAGTGGTCGGGTTGAATCTAACCAGATCAGACAGTAATGCCTTGCTTCAGGAGTTGATGAGTGTGAGTTGTAAGATAYGTTCCCTTCATGAGAACGCTCCAGGTGCAGTACTACGGTCCAGTTCTGTTTTAATCCAAGCAGGTCAGAAACGTTCCTTTAAAACCTCAGGAAGTCTTATGACTTTATTATAAAATAGGAAAAATTAAAAAATAAATAAATCTGATGATGTCGATCCTGAGTTTAACTCGTATTTTCCTCTCAGAGCGTTTCCGTTTCCTGACATGTGCCCCCCGTCTCTCCTCCAGTGAGCTGTGTGGTTTGTCTGGGTTGGACTGCAGCCATCAGCGGGTCAGAACCATGAGTCTGTACGGCTCCGGTGCCAACGGGGGGGCCGCCGGTGGGACCAGAGAGCGAGGCGGAGCGGAACACTACCGGGAGCAACGGCGGCGCTCCAGCGATCGATCTCGCGAGTCCTCCCACGAGAGAGGGGAGGGCCAGCTGACCCCCTGCATCAGAAACGTCACGTCTCCCACCGGACAGCACGGTTTGTGATCGAAGACCCCTCCCCTGTAAAATCTGAGTTAAGAAGTGATTTGTTGATTCTGCGTGTCGTCCCCCCGCCTGCAGATCGAGAGCGTGGCGACGGAGGCTCGTCCTCCAGGTCCTCCAGTCCCCGCCCTCCGAGGGTCTCCCATATTTATTCCCACGTGGGAGGAGCTCTGACCGGGGCTCACATACCACGGTCCCTCGGTCCTCCCGGTAAGGACCGCCACTCGGCGGGTCAGGGGGGCTGCGATATGATCTACGTGTACGACCTGAGCAGCAAGGAGCACCGGCCCGGGTTACGACCAGGAGAGAGAGTCACGCTCATCGTGGACAACACGCGCTTCGTGGTGGATCCTGCTGTCTTCACCGCTCACCCCAACACCATGCTGGGCAGGTAAATTCACCCCAACACCATGCTGGGCAGGTAAATTCACCCCAACACCATGCTGGGCAGGTAAGCTCACCCCAATACCATGCTGGGCAGGTAAATTCACCCCAACACCATGCTGGGCAGGTAAACTCACCCCAATACCATGCTGGGCAGGTAAATTCACCCCAACACCATGCTGGGCAGGTAAACTCACCCCAACACCATGCTGGGCAGGTAAACTCACCCCAACACCAT
>NW_013952409.1:3125703-3126579 GCF_001266775.1 Austrofundulus limnaeus | reverse complement strand
CACCATGCTGGGCAGGTAAACTCACCCCAACACCATGCTGGGCAGGTAAACTCACCCCAACACCATGCTGGGCAGGTAAACTCACCCCAACACCACGCTGGGCAGGTAAACTCACCCCAACACCACGCTGGGCAGGTAAACTCACCCCAACACCACGCTGGGCAGGTAAACTCACCCCAACACCATGCTGGGCAGGTAAACTCTGCTCAGTGCTTGTTTTACTGACAGGGATTTAAATTTCACACATCATGAAATCACACATAAAACTGTCCTAACTCAGCTGGAAGGAGCAGATTGTAACTGCAGCATCTCCTCCTCCTCCTCTGCCTCCAGGATGTTTGGTTCTGGGCGGGACAACAATTTCACTCGACCCAATGAGAAAGGAGAGTTTGAGGTGGCGGACGGTATCAGCTCCACTGTCTTCAGAGCCATCCTGGTGAGAGTTTTTTCTTTTTATTATTTCGTCTTTTATTTCCCCTCACCTGTGGCTGGGCGACATGGCCCAAAAAACAAATCTGATTTTTTTTTTCATCCCAAATTCGATTTTAATCGATTTGTTTCCCACTTAACGGAGTGCCTCTGTTTCAGGTGTTAAAACTAATTTATTGTACTCCTGTGTACCTGTGTCCTCTGATCACATCGGTTTTCCCTTTCGTTAGCCTTAATGCCTCAACATTCGCCCCTGAAATTCTTTAAAAGCCTTTCAACATTTTTTTATTTTTTGCAAGTGAAAAGTAAGAACCAGAGGAAGTCGTCTAACACTCTGGTTTGCAAAATAAAAGCCCACGGTAGCGCCTGGAAACATTTAAAGGCAGAAACCACTAATCTCTCTTCTTCCTGTCATTTTCCTGAAAGTTTCCTTTATTTTTTTTTAAA
>NW_013952409.1:3120767-3124003 GCF_001266775.1 Austrofundulus limnaeus | reverse complement strand
GTAGCACTCAGTACAGCCTGCATCAGACAAGTCTTAGTTAATAAATGTATTTTTTTTGTTTGTTTTGTTTTAAATTAAGACTTGTGTAACATTTGTTTTCATTCTTATTTTTATCATGTTAATGGAGGAAGAAAAAGCAGTATCGGCTTCATTAATCGGCCAAACAATATCGGCTGCATGTATCGGCGTATCGGTTAGACTGATGTTTAAAAATTGGTATCGGCCTTCAAAAACCTGTATCAGTCGATCTCTAAAAAGAACAAGAAGAATCTTTTCTTTAATCACACCTCCAGTCAAACCAAGTGGAATCTGTTTGTTGGTCTGTTTGCACCTGTGGTGCATCGTGCTTGTTTGTAGTTTAGATAAATGTCTAAATAAGAGCTGAAAGTGATGAAGCAGAAAGACGGAGCAAGAGGTGGACGAGCTGTGTCCTCTTCTCCCTGAGCGTCTCCTGGGAAGTCGTCGCTCTGAGAGGCGGGGCTTAAACTGGAGCAAGGAGGGAAAAATGACATCAGCAGCCTTTGCTTACGTACTTTTCATCCCCCCTCTGCTCCTCCCCCATCTCTCTTTTGCTGAAATTACTTCTTTTTTTTCACCTTCATCCCTCACTCTCCATCCCTCCCACCTCCTCCTCTCTCTCTCCGTGTGTGACGGAGGCAGCTGTAATAATGGCGTCCTGTTCTTCCTCCCCTGCTTGTGTGCGCACATGAACTCCCTCCTCCCCTGCCTGTTTATTCATCCCTCTCTCTCTCTCTCTCTCTCTCTCTCTCTCTCTCTCTGCACGGGCTGGTGAAAATGGCAGGATTACTACAGGTCGGGGATAATCCGCTGCCCTGACGGCGTTTCCATCCCCGAGCTGCGGGAGGCGTGTGACTACCTCTGCATCTCCTTCAGCTACAGCACCATCAAGTGCAGAGACCTGAGTGAGTACACACACTCTGCGTGTCGTTGACTCGTTGCTCCGACTGTGCCGAGCTGCAGACTTGTTGTTGTTCGTGCACGGAGTTCGGTGAGTGAGTTCCACATCATTTTGCTGTTTTTGTCGCCTTTTTCACCTCACAGCTGTTGGAGAAAATGGCTCGCAGAGCAACCTGTTTTTGATTTGTCGCCGTCTGCGTCGCACGTGCAGCCGACACGATGCCGCTACGCGCCGACGGGTCCCGTACTTGCGTTTGGGATGTTCGCGTAGCACTTTTSCACATCGGTGCCTCTTGTTTTGTTTTTTTTGCGTGTGGGAGGAGCGGCTTTCAGCCCACAGCTCRGCTCTAAGTAGGTCATGATTAGCTTTGAGATTTACTGCCTGTTCTGTGGGCACAGCACCTACCAGAGCGAGCACTTTCATTTATCCACAACCGGATGTGAGGTGTCCTGTTTTCACTCACTTCCTGCTTTTGTCAGGTGTTTGTGGATCAAAGCTCCTCCCAAAACCTGGCCTTTTATTTGTAGTTTTAACAAAYAATTATGTTCAGGTGTTCAAGTGGATTCAGGTTGTTCTGTGTTTTTATTTACTGTTTAATAAATTGACACAAGGAGCTTAAACAGAAGCACCAGAAAGTTCYCAAAGTTTACTGTGCTGTTTGTGTGACACAGCAGCAGTTCTGCTTTGTTTCTTCCTAAAACCTCATGTAGAAGTGGTGAAAACATACAGCACTTYGTTCACCAGTTTGTTGTTTGTGGATCCGAGGGTCCCGCTTCCTCGCGCTCTTTAAGAGTTTTGGAGTTTTTGTTCAGTGTCCGGAAAAGTGCAGAAAAAGGAAATTAGGGCATGGAGAAAAAAAAAGTGTTAAAAAGTAATTATTCCTCATTTTGTTTTCTAAAATATAAGTTCTGAATTTCTAAAATGAAATTGCTCCAACGTTTAGACGTTTTTTACCCCATTTTTCTTTTTAAATCAAGGAAACTCCAAGTGCTGCTCCGGTGCAGATTATCACCACCTCATCACCTTAGATCAGCCGTTCCTAAGCTTTTTCAGCTTCCAACCCTCAAACTAACAGTTGCAGATGATGTGACCCCAAATATATGAGGTTTAAAAATGCAAATGTTTCTAACAACTTTATGAAACAAGAACATAATTACAATAAAAAAAACAGGGCTGCAGAAACGAATCAATAAAAATCGATTATTAAAAGTGTTTGCAACAAATTTCATTAAGGATTTGTGTGTCGGGTGATTAATTTAATGATTGAGCTTTAAGTTTTAATTTGCTGACAACGTCTGAGTGAGGACACTTTAACCTAATACTGCAAACAACACAACACATTTATTTTCAGTCATAGCAATATTAAACATTAATAAACTTCCTGTCAAAATTCAGCCCAACACTAAAACATCCATCATTTTATTTTAGAGAACCACTATTGGTTGATGAAGGCAGATTAAATTGAAATGTTTGAAAAAATTCAAAGGTGGAAACATTAGTTTCCTGCTGTTCACCTTTTAACAATTACACAGTATTATTATTACACAGTACATATGTTATTACACAGTTCATATGTTATTACACAGTTCATATGTTATTACACAGTACATATGTTATTACACAGTGCATAAGCTATTATTACACAGTACANCATGTGTTATTACACAGTACATATGTTATTACACAGTACATATGTTATTACACAGTACATATGTTATTACACAGTACATATGTTATTACACAGTACATAATGTTATTACATAGTACATAATGTTATTACACAGTTCAAATGTTATTACACAGTTCAAATGTTATTACACAGTTCAAATGTTATTACACAGTACATATGTTATTACACAGTGCATATGTTATTACACAGTGCATATGTTATTACACAGTGCATATGTTATTACACAGTACATATTGTTATTATTACACAAAACATGTTATTATTACACAAAACATGTTATTATTACACAGTTTATATGTTATTATTACACAGTACCTATTATTATTACACAGTTTATATGTTATTACACAGTTTATATGTTATTACACAGTTTATATGTTATTACACAGTTCATATGTTATTATTACACAATTATTGGAGCAATCAGAAAATAAATCCCTGATAATAATTCAAACTTTATGTGAAGTTGCAGAAATATTTATACTTAAACTAAAATAAATTGTTCAAAAATAGATGGAAAATATAAAATTATATTGAGTCTGCTTCATGAAGGAAGAACCTCAGCTTAGCCTGTTAGCTTTAGCGCAGGTGCTATATTGCCTTATATGTATTAGCTCGGCATTAGCG
>NW_013952409.1:3114985-3119408 GCF_001266775.1 Austrofundulus limnaeus | reverse complement strand
CTTCTGGGGTTCTTCTTCCATAAAGAAGCTCTGTAGTCCTCCTTCCACATTTTCACTTGCAGGCTGAGTCATTTCTGCTTGCTCCTCTCTGTCAATGGTTCATCATTTACCCTGAATGCTTTCTGTGTAATGTATTTAAAAAAAAATTAGTTTAAAAATGATAAAAACTAAACAGCCTACAGTATTTTTACAGTCTTTATTTTACAGTTAAAATAAGTGTTTATCAAATAAAGTCTAATGTTACAACTAATCGTGGAACTCTTTAAATAAAACTTTCTTTCGTTCGAAGGTAAAGGAAGCCTCTCTGTGGTTTTGTGGTCCTCAGGCGCCCTGATGCACGAGCTGTCCAACGACGGAGCGCGGCGTCAGTTCGAGTGCTACCTGGAGGAGATGGTGCTGCCGCTGATGGTGGCCAGCGCTCAGAGCGGCGAGAGGGAGTGTCACGTGGTGGTCCTGACTGACGATGACGTGGTGGACTGGGACGAAGAGTACCCACCACAGATGGGAGAGGAGTACTCGCAGAGTAAGAGATCATCGCTGTCACGTGTTTTAACCTCTGGAGAGTCGACAGTTCTGACTGTCTCTCTCCTCTCCAGTCATCTACAGCACCAAACTCTACCGCTTCTTCAAGTACATCGAGAACAGAGACGTGGCGAAGTCTGTGCTGAAAGACCGAGGACTGAAGAAGATCCGACTGGGAATAGAAGGTACTGTGAAGTACTACGATGGTATTTACAATTGACGTGGATTTTAAAGCTTGCAGTCAACTCAGAGGAGCTTAAAATGTATTTGTTTTATTTCAAATCAGTTCAGCCACACAGCTCGGAGGCAACCACAGGTCTTCAGTCGTGTTTTAATGATCCGTGTACAACACAGCGATATAAAGCAGGAGGCTGTTTGTTGTTCAGCAGAGGTCTTAAATTTCAGCTGACATCTTTGTTGGTGAGAGCCAGAACAGGGCAGCAGGTTTTACTGAGACTCAAGACTGCAGGAGAATGAGCAAAACTTCTGCTGCTGCATCCTCTCTGAACACTGATTATCATCGGTTTCAGATCTGGTGACCCTGAGACGCATTTAAGACTCTGATGACAAAATGTAGCAGCTGCCTGTATGAGAACAACTTCATCAACTGAATTAGCACTTATATTTCCTAAAGTCTTTAAAAATGGAAAAACTCCCAACATTGTTTTGGTTTAATGTTGCTGTGAAGTTGGTATCTTTATAGCTCTGTTTACGAGGCAAGTTTGGTTTCAGCGCGACTGCAGATACATTTATTCACAGCTAGGGTTTGTTGTAGGGATGCAAACAATTAATCAACTTATGATTAACTGATAATGTCCGCCGGCACATCACATCATCATCGCTCTAACCAGAAAGGTATAAGCTTCTCTGAGACTCTGTTTCAGTTTGAGTTAAAGTAGAGATTTCAAAGTTTAAACCAGTTTTTAAATTGTGCTGTTAGGCAAAGTAGAACTGGAGTTATGATAAATAATATACGCTACATTTTATTTTCTTAAAGTGACGGTCTGATTTGATGAGCATCACGAGCAGAAAACACAGTCCTGTGGAAGAAACACCTCAATCCTACGTCAGAGTCATCCTTGAGCCGAAAGTGTAAAAACTCTACCATCTTTTTCCTGATCGAGGCGCAGAGTTATTTGTCAGGCAGCAAAATATCTACAAGATGAAGAAAAAAATAAAAAAGATGCGACTCAGTAGGGGATGAAGGGAGGGACCTGCTTACTGGGCCAATAGAACCAAGGATCAGTTCTGAGCTCTGGAGAACAGAGGAGTAGTTCCTGCCACAGAGAACAACTGGGGCCTCATGTATCAACGGTGCGTATGCAAAAAAAAACAAAAAGCTTGCGTACGCCATTTTCCACGCAAAACTCCGGATGTATCAAAACTCAACTGAAGGTGGAAATGTGTGCAGCCCCACGCCAACTCCAGGGCTGGTGTCACACGGTTCTGTGGTTCTGGTTCTGTTGGAGACACTTAGAGGTGATTCTGAGAAACTGTTCGTGATGTGAAAATGATTATTGTTCGCAGCAGACACACATGATTAACAATTATTACATCCACATGATTAACAACTATTACATCCACATGATTAACAATTATTATTACATCCACATGATTAACAAATATTACATCCACATGATTAATAATTATTATTACATCCACATGATTAATAATTCTAATCATGAAAAAATAATCAACCGATTAATCGATTATTAAACTGAGACGCAGAGGCTCGTTTCTTCATATCAGCTATTAAATAAACAAAGATCTATGTTCTGTCGATCAGTGGATCTGTGTTCGACTGCTCCACCTAGGCTGTGTTGTGGAGCACAGGTCCACTGAGAAACTTGTTTCAGCAACATTAAATTTAAAAACTGGACTTTTGAGATTAAACAAATGTTTATAATTAATGTCAATAAATTACAAGTTAAGAAGGACGTGGACATTTGTCTTTTTTTTTAACTGAAAAAATATTAAAGCGTGACATTAAAGTATGAAACTGAACCAAATCTGTGTCGTTGCAGCCCTGATAGTGTCGCACACAAAAACATGTCCTCACATGGAACTAATTAGAAAGAGGCAAATACTAATTGTTGACACTTGTTCACTTCTGACGATTATTTAATTACTTTTTCCCATCACTGTAAAGTGATTCAGTCATCCTTTTCCCACCAGGGTACCCCACCTATAAGGAGAAAGTGAAGCGGCGGCCCGGGGGCCGGCCGGAGGTCATCTACAACTACGTCCAGCGGCCCTTCATCCGCATGTCCTGGGAGAAAGAGGAGGGGAAGAGTCGTCACGTAGACTTCCAGTGTGTCAAGTCCAAGTCCACCACCAACCTGGCTGCAGCTGCCGCAGACATCCCCCAGGACCAGTTGGTGGTCCTGCAGCCCCCGGGACCACAGGTGGACGAGCTGGACACTCTGCCCCAGCAGCCGACTGTCGGGCCRGGGCCGGAGAACCACCTGGGCCCCCAGCTCCTGCAGCACCAGCAGGCCCAGGACAGTCCTGGCCAGGCGGGGCAGAACCAGTCCCACAGCAGCTACAATCAGAACACTTACCACTACGACCCGGACCCCGACGATCCGTCCCCCTCTGCATGACCCCCCGCCCCCCTCCTGTAAAACTGCTTCCGTCACACCATGTGTGTGTGTTCAGTTTGAAGACGCACAAAACCCTGGTGTCCTCCAAGAACCAGAGAGCACAGCCGGACCCGTGTGACGCAGAACACCGCTGCTGCGTCGACACGGCAGAAACACAAAAACACATCTGTCCAACTGTTTTTATTTGTTTTTATTTATCTGACCAAAGGAGAGTTCAGCTGCGTTTTGTACAGGTGAAAATCCAGAGCACTGTTTGACTGAAGCAGGTGAGACCTCAGAGGAAATGTGAATTTTAGTGCCTCTTCATGTTTTATTTAGAGTCATTATATCTGATCATTAATTTATTTTCTCCCGTATTTAAAACCTTTTTTTATAAAACGTTGTTTTTACACGTTACAGATTTGTTTTTGAAGCTGTTCCACTCCTGTTTACTGTTTTTACAGCACCGAGAGCACAGGATGTCAAAGATGTCRAGATTTTGTTTTTATTTTTAAAAAAGTAAAATTTATTCACACATTTCTTGAGTTGCTTCTTTAATTGTCCCTCCGTCCGTCAGTTACACTTTCAGAAAGCTGTAGCTTTCAGATAGAAAGGCTAAAGTACTGTATGAGTYGTCCTTCTTTGCCCGACCAAACCATATGACATCATCAAAGCCCCGCCCCCTGATAACAGGAAGTGACCTGCTTTTGGCTTGGACAGCTCCATCTCTGACCCTCTTGATCTAATCAGCAACAGACTGTGTCAGAGCACAGGTAAAACGTTGATCTCACTTGTTTTTGGTGAAAGTTGTGGTCATGGTGGTGCGGTGAAGTCAGACATCACSCCGTTCACGTTTGCCTCTAAATTCCACATTTTTCAGCCAATCTGCACCCATTTCACTATAATCAATCCTAACCCACCCACTACAGGAATGCAGTCCAATTTTTACATGTTTTTACAAGATCACTTTGGCCTTTTTCTKTTCACCTTATGAGATGATTAAAAAGGTTTGTGACGATTCCAACAAAACTAACAGTTGGTGACTGAATGGTGATGGGGACATCAGTGACGGTTGGCGTCGAGTTCTGTCTTGTTTAAATAGTTACCTAAAGCAGGGGTTCTCAAACCTTYTGAGTCTGGRRACCTCTTACGAGGGTCGCCCTCATAAAACCCACACTGCTTTAAAATTCATTTACTGTGATTTTAACCCCTGAATATGGGATCAATCTTGTGCCAGCAGGAAGTGAATGTGAATTGTTCAGATTGAATCTGAATGTGCATCATTTCAAACTGAATGCATTGGTTTGAAACTGAATTTA
>NW_013952409.1:3111949-3114463 GCF_001266775.1 Austrofundulus limnaeus | reverse complement strand
GAGAAGGATCTGTTGGGGGGGAGGGTCGGTCCAAAACGTCCTGAATAAACTCAGAACTTCTTCAGACTCAAACAGGAACCGTTTTGTTTTCAAATTAAATCCTGATGTAAAGTCACAGACTGCTTGAGTAAACAATAAAAAAAATCACTTTATATAAACAAAATACTCAACTTGTATTATTTTAGAGCCAAATAAACAAAATGACTTGACTTTAAAGTGCCTGTGACACGCCTATCCTTCAAATACAAAAAAACAAAACATCTTCATGTTTAGGAAACCTGGCATAAAACACACAATTTAACTCGTTTTGTCACAAAACTGGCAGGTTTTCTTTTGAACTTGGCTCAGCCAAAGTGAAACAGGAAGTGACATCAAAGGGGAACTCTCACCCTGGTCTTTGTTTATTAAAACAATATTATTTGAACTCTCTTCATGTCTCTTATAGGGACTCAAAATGATCTAAAGAAACATCAGAAGAGTCCCTGCTGTCTGTGTTGTTAGCTGTATTTACATTCAGACACTCCCCTTTGACATCACTTCCTGTTACTTCACATGCAAACATCTCAACAACTGTTCGTCTCAGTGAGGTGAAATGTCTTTCGCAACACGTTATCAATGTTAACTTTTCAAAAGTGCATTCACATTTTTCACAAAAAATTTGATGTCACAGACACTTTAATGTGATTCACGCCGTTGTTTTGTTTTAGATCACCAGGTGTGTGTTATATGTCATGAACCACTGCAATAATATGCATTTTCTGTCATTTAAAAAAGTTCTAAAACATTTTGCAGAATGCATCATAAGGACTCTACTTTCAATTATTTTATATTTGCGCAAGCATTAATTTTTCTCTCTTTCCGAACAGGCAGTTAGCTGGACACCCCAGGCCTCCGTCTACTGATCAAACCAGCAGCATGAAGACCCACGAGCAGCAGAAAGCTGGCGAGGTGAAGAGGTCGTGTTTAAGGTCGTGATGGGAGAGAAACTGATGCTGAAATATTCATTTAAGCAAAAAATGCTCCAGAGACAGGAAGTGATCAGAGGGTCCTGATTACCTCCATCCTCTCATCTTTCATTTATTCTTCTGATCAGAAGTTTGTGTTTAGCCACACAGCATCCTATTAGTAAGTTCAGGAAAAACTGCTGCCTTTTTTAAACAGAAGCATTTTTCAAAGAGATTTTCCCTCGTCTGTCCCGACACCATTTAGAACAAGTCAGAGCGGCAGCTTCTTATTGGAAATGTATAATTTAAATAAAAATTAAAAAAACCTGATCTGTTTCTAAATTTAGTACCCAGCAGCCTGACGTTCTTCAGTGACGGTGAAAACTCCGACTCAGAAAAAGGTTTGAAATTAAGTGCGCTGATGTTAAACGAGCTTCTAAAATGTTTTTTTTACTGGAAGGAAGCAGCTCTGTTTAAAATGGCAGTGAAGAGATTTCCTCATAGAGGAGGTTTCAGTCAAATCGCTTCCTTTTCAGACAAAAAGCCAATCAAGAGCAACGTTTCAACACACCGAGTCGCCACCATCACTTCCTTCAATTAAGCTTGTTTACTACAAAAAAAAGAATAAAATAAAATCTGTGAGTTTCACTCCAGCAGAGACAACAGCAGGTCTCCACAGGTCCACATAATCACATTATTTCGCTCTAATAATTTAGATTTATTTTTACAAGTTTTATTCTGTCTGTTTGTTTTTCTACCACACTGTGGTGAAGTGAAAAACCGGTTTTCTCAGTCTGTATGTAGCAAAGAATGAAGCTACGACCAAGTATTACAGCCACACGAGATTTTTTTTTAAACTACGAGAATAAAGTCATAATACTACATTAATATCGTATGAAAATAAAGTCATAATATGAGAATAAAGTCGTAATATTCTAAAATTAAAGACTGTCATAATATCACAACTTTTTTTCTCATAATATTACGACTTAATTCTGGTAATAATATTATCACTTAATTCTCGTAACGTTACGACCTTTTTCCCGTAATATTGACTTTTTTCTCGTAATATTCCGACTTTATTTTCGTAATATGACTTTTCTCGTAACATTACGACTTTTCTCATATTTCAACTTAATTTTCTCGTAATATTACGACTTTTTTCCTCACAATATTACGACTTTTTCTCAAAACATTACTTTTTTCTCACATTAACGACTTTTTCTCAAAACATTACGACTTTTTTTCTCACAATATTACGACTTTCTCGTAACATTACGACTTTTTTTCCTCATAATATTACGACTTAATTTTCTCATAATATTACGACTTTTTTCTCACAATATTACAACTTTTTCTCAAAATATTACAACTTTTTTCTCACATTACGACTTTTTTCTCACAATATTACGACTTTATTCTTGTAATATAACGACTTTATTCTCCTAATATAACAACTTTATTCTTGCATTACGACAACTTTTTCTCAAAATATTACGACTTTTTTCTCACATTACAACTTTTTTCAAAATATTACAACTTTTTCTCACATTACGACTTTCTCGTAATT
>NW_013952409.1:3106681-3110460 GCF_001266775.1 Austrofundulus limnaeus | reverse complement strand
TCTGGGTCCAGAGCCGCTGCTGGACAGAACCAGCTACAGGAGGACCAACGACTCGTTAGCACCACAGTCCTGTGACGTTTGGTTTCCAGTTTCTGGTCGTCTCCCTCTGCACGGCCCCGTGGCAGAGAGCTGATCTGCAGGCAGCCAACGCTGTAAAAAGAACTCTGAAAGTCCCGCTCAGGCCCGCCTACGAGGAATGATGAATCCAAAACTAGGAGTGAAATCTAAACCGTCATCTGGGTCCGACGTGGAAACATCTCTGGTTGTAAAAACCTCCAGTATTTACAGCTAAAACACTCGCTTGTTGAGGCGTTTCTGCAGAGTCGTTGTGGAGAACCCGCAGGAAACACGAGAGCCCCCCCACCCCCACCAGTGGCTCTGGATCTCCCCTCCCAGCTTCCTCACAAAGGCCAGGGCAGGTCGCTGAAGTCGACGGGGCCGCCCAGGCCGGCGTCCGCCTCCAGCAGGGACATGATGACCGCCATGGCCGCCTCGTCGTTGCTGGGGCTGCTGGAGCCGGGCTCGTCGATGATGTCTATGCTCAGGTGGGAGTTGTCGCCTGGAGGGGACGACGGGTCGATGAGAAAAACGATGGGAAAAACAAACAAAGCCAGGGAGAAAAGGTGTGTTTGTGACACTCACTCATGATGGACTGGTTGGAGTAAGGGTAGCCTACAGAGTCCGGTCCGGTCATGAGCCCCGTGCTCGGCAGCTCAGGTGTCCCCCCGTTCTGGATCTGTGGAGGAGCACATTACAAGTCCTTTACATCACCTTACAGCACTGACTGCTTCATTATCAAACATTTCATTTCAGCCGCGGTTTTCCACCGTTAGCCGCGGTTTACCACCGTTAGCCGAGGTTTACCACCGTTAGCCACGGTTTTCCATCGTTAGCCGAGGTTTACCACCGTTAGCCGCGGTTTACCACCGTTAGCCACGGTTTTCCATCGTTAGCCGCGGTTTACCACCGTTAGCCGCGGTTTTCCATCGTTAGCCGCGGTTTACCACCGTTAGCCACGGTTTTCCATCGTTAGCCGCGGTTTACCACCGTTAGCCGCGGTTTTCCATCGTTAGCTGCGGTTTTCCATCGTTAGCCGCGGTTTTCCATCGTTAGCCGCGGTTTACCATCGTTAGCCGCGGTTTACCATCGTTAGCCGCGGTTTACCATCGTTTGACGGTTTACCATCGTTAGCTACGGTTTACCATCGTTAGCTACGGTTTACCATCGTTAGTCCCGGTTTACCATCGTTAGCACTGGTTTTCCATCGTTAGCCACGGTTTTCCATCGTTAGCCACGGTTTTCCATCGTTAGCCACGGTTTTCCATCAGCCACGTTTACCATCGTTTGATGGCCATTTGAGAAATAGTTTTGTTTCATATATGTTAAGAAATGTTTGTTTGCTAAGAGTTTATTTCAAATAATATAATTTACAGAGTCATTTGGTTTTGGTTTTGTTTATTTATGTTATGATCTTCCCCATTTTCGACTAGTCATATCTCCTGGCATGTTATCGGTTATTATAGGTATAGGTTCTTAAAATAAGTTATTGTACATCTCTAGTGTTAACGTATTATTTTAAATTGGTCTCCAAACGATGCTAGCGTTTATCGCAATCATTTGAGACAATTTATCGTCCAGCAAAGTGAGTAATGGTGACAGGCCTACTCATGTTGTTTTATAACTGTGGGCCTCACACGGCAGCTGCTGACTTTGTTAATTTGCCAGAAGTGCTGTGATTTTTTACCACCATGTGCTGTTATGACAGGTAAAGAAAGGTGTTGCAGAAAACAAAGGGATAAATTCCCAACTACTGAATCTAAAAAGAGCTGTTGTGTTTCGTACTTTCTTGGCCCCTGGAGAGCAGGTGTCAGGTGGAGGGGTGCTGGTAATATTCAGAGGGCTTGAGCCACAGCTGGAGGGGGAGGAGCCTCGAATCCTGAGGGGGAAAAAAAACAAACAAAAACAGATGATTTCAGTGCTTCTGAAGCACACTTCCTGTTGTACTGAGCCAACAAACCGGTGTCTCARCATCAGGCACCACGTCTAATAAAACTTCACTCAAACACTTGTGAACCACTCAGTTTATCCACTAACACAGAAACAGAGCCAACACTGGAACAAAACACTTCTTGGCAATTATCTTCTCGTCCAATCCAAAACCAGAAGAATTAAAAACACAATCATTTTCAACAATAGGCTTCAATTAGCTATTATTAGTTAAAGGTCACTTATTAACATGTTTTAGTGCATAAAAAGAAATTATAAGGAGCAAAATGACACYTAACTGACTTCTAAGAATTTTTTATCAAAAAATCAAATTTCTGCCTGCCTGAAATGCATTTAAGATGTAAAATGTGTGGAAAAAAAAACTGAATTTTGCCATTTTGATTAAAAAAAAACAACCTTATAGTAACCTGTCACCWGATTTATTCTGCGTCTAACAGAAGCCAGTGTGAGTCACGCTGGCAGGACATCAGTCACGGCCGAGCGACGGAGCCCACAGTGAGATCATATCGAGATGCTTCACATCGTACCACATGTGGTGATTTTCCATTTCCCTCTCATGTTTCTCCAAATGAGCAGAAACGATGGAGCACAGCASAGGAGACGTGTTTGGGAGAGGTCAGATCCTGCACTCAGTTTGTCTGAGAGGCTTCCAGGTTTCCAGGATGTAAGAGGAGGCTCGTGATGACTGAGAAATCACGTCTCGCTCATCTTTATGGTTTTACTCCTAACTGGGTCACAATGATTTCCCATCAGCTTCATTTGAATTCTTTTACCTCTGGATCTCCATCACTTCCTCTGCTATCATGCGTCCGATCTTCCCGGCTCCTGCTCTGGTGCCACCGGGAATGCCAGGCACGGTCTGCAGCGCCCGCCTCCCCCCACCTGTCAATCAAGAACAACAAAAAAAAGGGCAGAGGCTAAATTTCTGTGGTTTTTGGTTTGTTGTTGACACTTTTAGGCAGTGGATAAACATTTTACCCTCYGAGGTCAGAACACTGTCCATGCTCTGTGGAGACATGGCCGACTGAGGGTAATCTGATCCTTCCATGATGGGACACCTGGAGAGAGGCGGAGTCATTGCTCACCTTCCAGTAGCAGAGGCAGGTAAATAAAAAACTATCTGGATACTTACGACACCACAGTGTTAGTAGAGACGATGTACTCCACCTCCTTGGTCCAAGGGTTCATAAAGCTGAACCATCTGCTCCTCAACGTAATGAAAGAACCGTCTTTGATTTTGAATTTGTAACAGTTGGTGTTGATCTTTTCTCTCATCTGCAGAACTGTGAAGGTTGGAAGTGAATGCTGAGTGCAGCGTCATAAACAAACAACTAAACAAAGAAAACACTTAGTTCCTCTGCTCAATGACTTGCAGCTCTCAGRAAAATACCTTGTCTGTGACACTCTGCCAGGTGGCTGATGTCGTCCTGGTGGAAATACTCGTAGAAGGAAGTTCCCAGCAGCTCCTGGGGCAGGTACGCTAGGATAGCTGTAGCTCTGAGGAAAAACAACAAACAGGATGTTTTCACTTCCTCCTGAGGGGCGGGGTTCCTACAGCTTAACGTCATTTAAATTTAAGAATAGAATAGAACAGAATTCCATTTGCACAAATACTTTATAGTATAAGCACAGTGGAATTCTTGTCCATTTCTCCAACTCAAAAAATGGTAAAAAATTTATAAAAATATACACTGTAATAAAAAATTTAGTAAAATAAATATTAAATAAAATAGACATACAGTAAGTACATTGAACTACTATAGTCATTGATA
>NW_013952409.1:3102589-3105738 GCF_001266775.1 Austrofundulus limnaeus | reverse complement strand
AGATTATAAAATTTAATCATTTGACAGCCGTAGTATGTATGTATGTATGTATGTTACCATTTTTTTTTGTATTTGAGACGAAATACAATCAGCCAACATGTTTAACATTTTCAGACCTCTGAAACCTTGATTTAAGACATTTTAAGGCTAATTAAGACCTTATTTTTGGATTGAATACTTTAAGACGTTAAAAACCCTGGATGGTGTTTAACTCCTCTGAAGTTCAACGTTTTGGTTCTGTTGAGCTTTTTAACGCACGCGCCTCCATTATGAAACGTTACCTTCAGGTGGTGCTGAACYAACCTTTGATGGAACAAAAGACTTWATAGCATTTAGGGGTGGGARYTATAATCTAGTTTTTAAGCACTGCGATGCAAACATGAACAATTCTGAATCAATTTAAAAGTGTCAAAAATAGGTTCTTTACAGTAATTTATGCTTACAAAACATTCAGGTAGTACTTTCTGCATCGAAAGCCAGTATTTCAAAGTATGTCTTTTATGAAACTCAAGAGGAAAATGTCTTATTTAAAGTACGAGTTTGTTCACTGTGTAAACCCCTGAAGAAGAAGCAGCCTTTTAAAATGTAGTCACAAATTACCACTGGCTGACAAACTGTTTCAAAAGCTTTACATCCTCACAAAACATTTAAAACCTAAAATAAAACGGTCCAACATGGTGTTGAATTCGACCCGCCCCCTGCTYCTCACCTCTGGTCGACGAAGACAAACTTGCCGTCGATGGCGTGCCGGGAGACGTACTCAGTGGGCTTCACCCTGATGTCTGCCAGGCTGGGCTGGGGGACGATGTGGGAGTGCAGGCGGCCGATGGCCACCAGACAGCTCAGGTTGCAGCCCTCGTTGTCCGGCTCGTTGTCTTCGTCGAGACCCATCTTGGTGGGCGGCCAGCTCTTTAGGTAACCTGTGCTGTGTATGGTGCAGAAGCTCTTCCTGTCTGCTGTAATGATGTCAGAGGAAAGGGGCGGAGCTTAGCTTTAGCTTTTTTTGTTTTGGTTTTGTTCAGCGTTCCTACAGTTTAAGGAAAGTTTAAGACTTTTTAATGCCAGGTGAAATCAAATTTAAGACCAATTTCATAATAAACACAAATGACAAAAAAAAACAAAAAACAAAACTGTGGCAGAAACTCATGAATCAAAGTATTTTTGGTTGAATTTTTCAAATATTGCTAGTAGACCTATTGTTTTATCCATATCTAACTGCTATTTTGTCAAATGTAGCAAAAAAAACATTCTCAGCAGTCAGTTTTAAACTTAATTTAATTCCTGGAAATCCTCTAACGACCCAAAATTCGGAGTTTTAGGACCCACAGTGGGGTCTCAACCCCAGCTTGCTGTAGAAGAAACCTTAAACTGCATGTGACATAAAACTTTGGTAAGAAATATGAATGCATTTTTGGAAAAATAACATTATTAACATATTAGAAAACAAGTTTCACATTGCTCAGACGGACAGTTGTTGACATATTTGCATGTGAAATAATAGGAAGTGATGTCGAAAGGGAATGTTAAATAAAACAAGCTGAACTAGAGGAATTGCATTTCCTGCTAAAATGCTTGTGTGAATGCTTCTTGCTGAAAACTTAAGCTGAACGTTGCTGAAACTGAGCTGAAAATATTTAATAGCGAAAGTGTTAATGTGAGTTCACATTTAAATAGTTGAAAGAAGCAAAAAAAGCCTAACTTTGCAGAAAAAACAGTAAAAATGAGCCAAAAACATAGTAGAAAAAGCAGAAAACAGCTGTAAGTTAAATTAAATTATATCGCAGAAAACATTTGTAAGAAGCATAAATAGCACAAATACACAACAAAGCACAGAGTTGAAAAAAGCAAATGAATACCAAAAAGAAGCAGATCTATGTTTAAATTAGCAAATAAATAAATAAACTAAAATTAGCAAATGTAGCAGCCACAAGTTGGAATTAGCACCCAAATTATAATAGCTATAATAGCTGTAACAGCTACAAAATCTGTGTATTTAGCTTTAAAAAGCTAACTTTAGCTAATAACAGCTGAAAATTAGCTAACGATGCAGCAAATAGCTGAAAATAGCAGAAGGCTACTGTAAGGAGAGTTAGCACAAATTAGCAGAAAAAAAGCACAAAAAAATTAGAAAAACGCAGAAGAATAGCAGAAATAAGCTGAATTTTAGCTAAAATAGAGGACAAAAGTTAAAATAGGAAGAAAGTAGCTAAAATTAGCACAAGAAAGTGAAAAAGAGCATAACCAGAACAGAATATGTAAGGCTCTGTAAAGATTTAAAAACATTTTAAAGGATTTTATGGATGTTGAAAACAGCTCCATTCATTTTCAGTGGTAAAAAAAAGTGGCTAAAAATGTTAAATGGTTGAAAAAGTAAAAAGAGCTGAAATACAAGGAGTCATAGCAGGATTGTCGTAAATGAGCTGAACGTTTTGATATATGAATAGTTGAGTTAGATGCTGAAAATGATCTCAATAGCGTGAGCACTTTGAAGCATCACACAACTAGTCTGGTCACATTTGAAATGTTTTTATTTGACCAAACAGGATTCTTTTGTTCTCAGGTCTCAGTTTTCTACAGATCTTTTGTAAAAACACAGAGCTCAGCTGAGGTGTGACTCTTTTGTCTAATGGAGATCCAAATAAAAACAGCTTTTATTTWAAAAAAAACCACACACTAAAACAGCAGTGTGTCTGATGGAAGTGAGGCGTAGTGTGAAGGATGAGAGGAGCTCTGTCTGCCTGTAAAACCTGAAGATGTTTCACAGAGTCTAAAGGTACCTTTTTTCTTAGAACAGGTAGAGGGGAAATCTTTATCTTCTACTTTAACAGAGGGTCTGTTGCACTTCATTCTGCAGAAAAACGACCGTCTGGCGCCAGAGCAGAGCCGAGATGGACCGGGAGTGATGTCCGTCTTCACAGGAAGACCAGCTGAAAACACAGACGTTCTTCAAGTTACAACAGCAGCTTTCAAAAGAAACATTTAGAAATACTTAGTGGTTAATAAAYGCAAATATCAAAAGAAACAATCTTTCTTCAACATATCTGTGCTTTCAAATTGAAAAATGTTGTTTTCAGACTGCAGTTCTGTTGTTTTTCTGGTCTCATCAGGAAGTGACACATTAAGACGTAAACAGAGTCAGAGGATAAAAA
>NW_013952409.1:3097443-3100555 GCF_001266775.1 Austrofundulus limnaeus | reverse complement strand
TAATTTTAGGTTTTAGCTACCAATTGGATCCCTTAAGCTTTTTGCTAGTCTTTTGACACATTTTAGCTTTTAGCTACTTTTGTTGTTTTACCTAGCTATTTTTATATGTTATCAATTTTTCTATTTTTAGTTTTTAGCTCTTTTGCTAATTTAGCTAGCTTGTTGCTGCTTTTTGTTACTCTTCTGATAATTTTAGGTTTTAGCTACCAATTGGATCCCTTATGCTTTTTGCAAGTCTTTTGACACATTTTAGCTTTTAGCTACTTTTGTTGTTTTACCTAGCTATTTTTTATACGTTATCAATTTTTCTATTTTTAGCTTTTAACTCTTTTTGCTAATTTAGCTAGCTTGTTGCTGCTTTTAGCTACTGTTCTGATCATTTTAGGTTTTAGCTACCAATTGGCTCCCTTAAGCGTTTTTCTAGCCTTTTGATACACTTTAGCTTTTAGCTACATTTGTTATTTTACCTAGGTTTTTTATTAGTTATTTTTTCTTATTCTTTATTTAGTTTCAGCTCTTTTTGCCAACTTGGCTAGCTTGTTGCTGCCTTTAGCTACTGTTCTGCTTCTTTTAGGTTAAACAACTCATTTTCAAGTTCTCTAGTTTCAGTAAAGTCATTTAGCTCCGAGCCGTCTCAACTAGTTTTAGCAGAAAAATTTTTTTTTTTGTATTTTCTGACTCAGATCGGCTTTTCTTATTTCTTTCAAACAATATTCCCCCAAATCACTGCACCGATTCACAACATAAACGGCCTGTTTAAAAGACACAGCCATGAACTGTCCTTCAGTACAGAGTAGCTTAAAGAATAACAATAACAGCAATAAGGAAACTGAAAATAATCAATCAAGTGATGTTTTTTTATCATTTCTTCAGCTGTCAGCTTACCTGGCTGTAGTTGAGAATCTTGTAAACAGATTCTGAAACAAAAAGAATTTTTCCACGGTCGCACCCAACCACAAACAGGAAACCATCAGCAGCCTGCATTAATAAACAAACACAAATAATTACACAATATAAATGTAGAATTAGTCTCAAACAGACAAAAAAATCTTTTACATCAAGCGTCTTTTTAATATCTCAACTGATCCTCAAAATAAAGACATCATATTACAGACGTTCATGCTATTAAAAATGATAATAAAAACGGTTTATGATGACATCAGCACTCACCCTTAATATCAAATGCTTCAGTTCATCATCTGAGAGGAAGGAAGGCTTGTAGTTGGCCTCGGTGTACGGGTTTGCTGCACCTGCACAGAAAACACACACAGCTCACACTGACGTGCACCTAGAATACACCTGCACCTCTTTAGTATCTCCACACAGCCGTGAATTCTGATTTTTTTTTTTTTTTAAAAACAGGTCCATACAAGGTCAACAGGACTGCAGATTGCTGAGCTGCTGAAAGCTCCGACATCCAGAACCAATTCTCCATCCTTTAATCTGAACGACGAGCTCTCCCACACAACCTTCACATTCGTAGACGCTCAAAAATGTTGCTTTTATTCCATTTTTCTATTTTATTCTCAAAGAGAAAACAAGAAACMGACATGGGAGCAGCTCGTTTCAATTAATAAACACTTTTTTTTGTGCAGCTAATCTGTAAAACTCCATCTTTTATTAGGAATGAAACTAAAAATGAGAAAAAGCTGACCTTTTTGCTTCAAATCGAAAAAACTAAAACTAACTAAAGAATGCCCTTTCATGTTATTAGAAACATTACTTAATGTCAGACTGATGAGTATAAAAAATGTTTTTATTTTTGAGAAGCTTAAAGAGAAAATATTTAGCATATTTTGCCTTTAACGACTACAAACTGTTAAAACTGTAACTGCTGGCAGTGTTAATCTGCAGGATTAAAAGTGTATTTTATAAAAGTTATCACTTCAGTTCTTGCAGTCCAGATTTTACAGCCCTAATCACTGCCTTTGCAGCAAGAAACATTTTGTTTTTTTCAAGCTCCTGCTCACCTCTGAGCGTCTTCATGTGCTGGACCGCCATTCGCAGGACCGTCAGCTTATCCAGCTTCCGGGACATGGCGTTACAGGTGGGCACCAGCGACGCCAGCTCATCGATGAAACTGTTCATCTTGTCCCTGCGACGCTTCTCGATCTGGCTGTGAGCCTCTCTGCAACGGCAAAAAGCAGGGGATAATTTTATGTGTGAATCTTTTTTCTTTTGCCATTTTATAGTCTTATTTAAAAGACTAACCTGAAAAAATATGTACAAACAAAAACACCATTTACTTTGRGTAGAAACTGGAATACATTGCTTTAATTCCACATAATAAGCAGATCTATAAAGTTAGATTAACTAAATTTCCTATCTTTCTGTTTCTAATCAGCCAAAGTGGCTTTTAATTAATATAAGAAGGATTAAAATGTAAGGTTTTAAAAAAATGTTTTTACCTGGCATTTTTTCTGCCTTGTTGGTCACTGAAAAAGTAAAAATCAATATTAATAAAGGGATGATTGAATACAAAAAAGTTCATATTTTACAAGTTAAAAAGAGGCAATGTTGAAGAGATTAAGCTAAAGYTAATCATACATGTTCTGCAATAAAAGTTTTAATTTAAGTGATGAAGGAGGTGATCACTGGGCCAAAACAGCACCTGAAAAGTGCTGCTTACTGAAGGCTAACAGCTGAGGCTAACAAACCGAGGCTAACAAAATGAGGCTAACAACTAAGGCTAACAAACCGAATAAACTGAGGCTAACAACTGAGGCTAACAAACTGAAGGTAACAGCTGAGGCTAACAAACTGAGGCTAACAAACTGAAGGTAACAGCTGAGGCTAACAAACTGAGGCTAACAAACTGAAGGTAACAGCTGAGGCTAACAAACTGAGGCTAACAAACTGAAGGTAACAGCTGAGGCTAACAAACTGAGGCTAACAAACTGAAGGTAACAGCTGAGGCTAACAAACTGAGGCTAACAAACTGAAGGTAACAGCTGAGGCTAACAAACTGAGGCTAACAAACTGAAGGTAACAGCTGAGGCTAACAAACTGAGGCTAACAAACTGAAGGTAACAGCTGAGGCTAACAAACTGAGGCTAACAAACTGAAGGTAACAGCTGAGGCTAACAAACTGAGGCTAACAAACTGAAGGTAA
>NW_013952409.1:3087601-3091013 GCF_001266775.1 Austrofundulus limnaeus | reverse complement strand
GTGTGTGTGTGTGTGTGTGTGTGTGTGTGTGTGTGTGTGTGTTTAATCAGCTTCTTTAATATTTCATGCTGCAAAGTTTCAGATTTATGAAAGTTGCTGAATCTAATAACAGGTGTTTGAACTTACTCGAACGAGAAGCCATCAATTCTGAAAAGAAACACATTTATTAATCAATTTATGTCCTTTGAGATATTAAAAATGTGATTATTGTTGTGTCAGATGTACAGCAGCACTGACTCTGTGTTTAGTGTTATAAATAAGAAACATATCTGATAAATCCTCGGCTCTGTCAGGTCGGACTGTAAAGTTTAGGCTAACGCCACAGAAATGTTGCTGGTGTCTGTTTACTGTAATAATTTGTTACTTTGGGTTAAATCTTTTATTTTGATTTTTTGTGTGTGAAAATATGCCTTAAAGCCTCAATGTTTCTGAGCATACACAGTTATGCTTTGATGGATAATTTTACACTTTAATAAGCAAGTATGAGCTATAAATTTAATAGTTCCTTTTGTTTGTTTCCTTACTGGTAGTCGGTGCTGCTGCCCTTCCGTTTGCGGGTGTAGTCCATGCCAGGGGTGCCGATAGAGCTGGAGATGAGGTCAGTGGATCTGGGGGGCATGAACTCAGTCATTGTAGACGAGATGTCCATCCGTTGGTCTGCCATCAGGTCATCTGCAAAAACAAAACACAACTGATGGTTTTCCAACTAGCTGCAGCCTCTCTATAACAGAAAACATTTGAAGTTTGTAAAAATCCTGCATGAATCAATGAGAAAAGCTGAAAAAAACATTTAGGCGTTTACATAAATATTAGCAAAATACTTTATACACAGAAAACATGGATTTAAATCAGGTATAAAAGAGTAAAACTAGAGCAATATGTTAAAGGGAAAGTTGTTGTGTACAAAAATAATGAAAAACACTAAAAAAGAGATGAATTTGGAAAACATTGAACTGTTCTTTTGATTTATTWGACAAAAATCCCGCTCACCACAGATGTTCATCACAGCCTGTGTGTTAAAATCATCTCCTTCCATCCACTCTGGAGCCCTCACCTGCAGACGCACAAAATCAACAACAAACACAAAATATTGACCTCTGCAAAGTTCTGCACATTTCCAAGCCTACTGCTTCATGTTTTTGCGATAAATAAAAGCAGCAGATAATATTTAATAAAGCAGTTGTTTCTGCAGATTTRACCTGAACGTTGTGGACAAATAAAAAAAAGGTAGGTGTTGCAGCTATCAGAATACTCTGTTAAACACAGGATTTCATCATCAATTTAACAACAGCAAGGTGCTGCAGTCCTACGGCTGCAAAATGAGACCAAATCATCTCCCCTCCACCACCGTGCTTGACCATTAAAGCGTTTGATTTGCTGTAAATGTGCTTTGATACATTTATGCCTAAATTGTGTATTTCTACTTTGGACTGGTTGCAGTAACCTAATAAAAGTTTTGGTAAAGACTAAATCATTTTTCTTGTTTTTCCTAAGAACTGCACCATTTTCCTTTCACATTAAATTATAGTCCTACCAGACATCTGAGACGTGTCGTTTTAGTTCAACACTAATTTGAATATAAGACTTTTTAAACAATTGTGTGACTAAGTCTCAGACAATGATTGCATTCAGGACAATGCTGTGACCTGAAAAAACCTACAATAGAGTAGGGTTATTATTAAATACTTCTCTCTTTAAAAAAACAGGTTCTGTGGCTGTTGAACTAAACCCAGCGCTGGCATGACTCACATCCTGGGCCATGGTTTTACAATATTTTACTAATTAATAAATGACCGTGACATTTTAAGGATCATAACACGCAAGAGAAAAAGCCCAAAATATATAGATTTCATAAATTAACTGCAAGTGAACTTAAAAGAAAGTGTTTTCTGAATATTTCAGAGAAATAAGCAATTCTCATGTTGCACTTAATATCAYTTTGTACAGCGCCCTGACATAACTTGGCGCTTTAGAAACAAGCTGAATTGATATAAATAAAATTGATATTGCATTTGKGTGGGTATAAACACCTTGATGATGTCAGAGAGGATGACAGAAAAGCAGCAGCAGCTCACGTTACAAACAGGGTATCTRCAGGTTTTAACAAGTCAAATTTAAGACTTTTTAAGACCTTTTTAACGCCACCTTGAATGAAATTTAAGACCGAAAAAACTATAAATATAAGCGATGGTTGGGGTATTCTGCTGTTTACAACCAAACATMAYGTGTGTCAYTCAATAAAACACGTTGAATATAAAGATTTTCAGCTCTCTGGTTCAATAACTGCATTTTACAAGTGCAGTTATTTCATTGGAAACATCCAACAAAAAAAGACATCTACTAAATACATTCATGGCATGAAGCTTAATTGTGTCTTAATCTGCAGTTTTCCCTTTAATATTCCCAGAGACGGATGGAGGAAGATAGAACTTTAATCGCTTCTGCCTGACAAAATTTAAGAGATTTGAGTAATGTATTTAAGACCAACTTGAAAGTTTTTTTAAAAACAATTCAAGACTTTTTAATGTCTTAATTTTAAATACATGAATTTAAGACTTTTTTAAGGACCCGGGAACACCCTGAACCAAAATCTACACAACGTCATCACTGAACAAACATGTCTAACCTTGGAGCAGGWGGGCTACAGTAGGGCTGGGCGATATGGCAAAAAAATATATGATCACGATTAATTTTTTCAAATCGTCCGATCTCGATTAATATCACAATTTTTTGTTAACCTAAACTGTGACTGAAAAACAATTTAATAAATAAATAGCTACAGAATTTTTTTTTTTAAATGGCTGTTATTTCACTTTCACTAATATAACAAATAGCTACAGTTCAGTAGAGCATTAAATTATTTTTGCAAGGTGTTTAAAAAGGTATTTACAAAAAAAATTATGTTTAATTCATAGAATCTCACATTACCCTTTTGTAAAATTAAAGTTTTAGAATTGAATTTCACATTAAATAAGTCATAAAGAAACATAAACCCTACAAACAGCAACAATTTGTGCACACTTGCCAGTTGGATTATCATAGCTCATTACTTTTATTATGGAAGTAACCCCACCCCCTCCTGTTTACAGAGCTTTATCAAATAACGAACAACTCTATTGCATTTTTTCTGAAAGAATATCTGATTCTGCACATGACAAAATGTTGGATAAACTCCCAGCTTCTGAGTGTTCAGGAGTTTGCGGCGTCTCTCAGCTGCTGTTTGTGATGAGACTCAGAGAGGAAGTGGTCTCCACGTCTCGTCCAGCCCATCGTGTGCAGATAAAACTTACAGAAAAGTTCTTCTCCAGATAAATAAAGAACCGCTGGGACATTGGGCCTCATGCAAGAACATGTTCGTATTCTTATCCTAAATTTCTCTTACTTTTGTTCGTACAAAGGGTTCGTACGAACA
>NW_013952409.1:3082615-3086963 GCF_001266775.1 Austrofundulus limnaeus | reverse complement strand
GTGCGTACCAACGGTTCTTGCATGAGGCCCATTGTTCTGTCCTAAACGTTACCCTGAGGCCGCTTCATATTTTTGGAGGATGCTTTTATTTTAGCGAACCGCGCATCGTGGCTCACATTTCTTTTTATCCTTCTCTCCCTCTGTATTGGGAGGGGAGCTCAGAGCTCACCCTGCGTGACCGTTAGCAAGTAACGGCAGGTACAGGAAGCCACAGCGGCCAAAATACCTCAGAAACTCGCCTGAATAACCGAACTCTGTGAGATTCAGCATTTTATACTGGATTACTTTGGTTAATTCTGCGATTCCATCTGCGTTTCATTAACAACCTATAAACGGAAGTGGAGCAGAAGGTGGATTCTGATTGGCTGTTGTCGCTCACATTTCCGCCATATTTGATCGAGGAAGAGGCTCGCAGCTGATCACCGTGATCGACTTGAATTTTTTCTCCATCAATAATCGCCCCAGGCTACAGCAGCAGAAAACCCCACGGGGTGCCACTCCTGTCAGCTCGGAACAAAAACTGAAGCTTCGACTCACACCAGCTCACTAAAACTGGACAATAACTGAATAAAAAAAACATTTCCTGGTCGGATGAGTCTGGTTTCTCTGAACTCCAGTGGCATCCAGTCCCACTTGTGTTGATGCGCAGCTGATTGAGATCTGTGGTCTTTAAAACACGTTCAACATGCAACCAAACCTCTGAGGAATGTTTCCAACACTTGGTTGAATCTGTGCCACAAAGAATAAAGGCATTCCTGGAGGTAAAACAAGGTCCAACCCGGTGCTAGAAAGGTGGACCTGATAAGCATGTTTGTGTRTATTTTTAGCAAAAGCTAATTTGGCAGAAAACAGGAAGTTTTGAATTGAGCAAACACATTTTTATTTTTATTTTTTAGCGAGATATTCTACTTGACAGCACTTCTGAAACGACTCCCAGTGAAGCGCAAGAGCTGGTACCTGGATAAGAAACTGGAACAGGACCCTTGGACGTGCCTGGTTTCGTCTGAATCAGTCTGGTCAGCTCAGTCCTGGTCCGAGTCTGGTTTGATTCAGCCTGACCTAGTTTCGTCCACTTTCATGTGGCCTGCCACAGTTTGATGTGATCTTTATGCAGCTGGTGTGACCCGCCCACTTCTGCAAAGAAGAAAACGGTCGGTCAAAAGCAAATTCATAAAAGTAAAAMTGTTACCAAATGTGAACATGTAAATAAGACCACTGCTGAGTCACACATYGTGATTCTGTTATACATCATTCGGACTTTTTGTAGACAATAATTTTCTATTCTGTGATTAGTAAACTTTGACAAAAGTCTAAGGAATAAACCTGCATGCTGCAGGCACAGTTTTTAACCTGTTTATCTGCAAACATTATTTAAATGATTTCTTACAAATTGTAAAATGTTGCAGCAGTAAAAACTTTACAGAAACATCAGAGTTTGTTTTTTTTTTTTTTTTTTTTTTGAGTCAGTGGCACTGAGCGATAAGTATAAAGTAATAGGTATCCTATTAAATCACCATGTCCGTCTGGGAAGAAACTGTGAAGCTATAGACAGCAACAGGGGTGGTTCTAGGGCGGGGCCACTGGGGCAACGGCCCCTGCTAAATTCTGATTGGCCCCCTGAAGTGCCCCTGTCCTGTCACTCATCTGTCCTTTGCCTAAGAGCAATGATGGTGGCTGCAGTTCCATGCCCAAACACTAGAGGCGCTAATGAGTCAAACAGTAAAGTCCAGCATGAATCAATCTTACAGAAGTCGTCTTCTCTTCTTTAAAAGACAATTTTGCAAAATAAAAAATTTTCATTTTCTCACATGCTTTGAGAATATTTTATCCAAGTACAGTAAAAATGCCTGTAACATTGATAATTTAAGCTATTTTAATAACATTACATTACACTTGTTGGAACATTTGCGAATGGTTAGATTTATACACCTTACCAAAACCGAGGATTTATGTGCAAGGATGCTGAACAAAGACTTGGCCCCTCGAYGAATATTGTGGCCCCTTGATTGCCCCTTACTCAGAAAAATCCTAGATCTGCCACTGTCCTAGGTGATTCCCAGCACATCTGTCAGTTAGTTAGCTATACCAGTACAACTTGTTGGACGATAGGCTCTTGAATAAATGTCTAACATGCCTCAATTTGTGCTTTAGTTGTCAAAAAACTAATTATCTGAAAATGCCCATGCTTTAGATGGACTCAAGAGTGGCAAATGATCATATCCTCACTATCGGCGCTGATTTCCTTAATTTTGGAAGATCGGCCAATACTTAGATAAAATCTGTGGAAAAGATTGGCTTCTCTGCCTCCACAAAGGTCTGAGAATCAGCCACTGTCCTTGTTTGCTCTGCTGTGAAATGACCTAATGTCCAGTTAAAACAAGTTTGTATTGTTTCAAGTGTATTGTTCAATGTATTTCAATAAAATAACATTGAAGGTGTTTTGTGACCTTATAACATCTGACAGTGTCAACTATTTTTAAAAAAAATTGGTATCAACCTAGATCTGAATCAGCAGGTCAGGCATTTCAAAGATTGGTGATCGGAGATCAGCAAGAAAACTGGACTCTGTGCACCCCTAATCCACACTAGCCCATGTAAAATCCCACTGACCCATGTAGGTAATTTCCAGATGAAGTCTACGTAGGTGTTGGAGGAACTGATCCAGGTCTGAGGGATTTGTCAAAAGACAATGAATAAATGGGAAAAAAGAGAAAGACTCTTTATTTAATGGAAAGTAGATAATGAAGTGTTACTAGCTAATAACTAACTGTTTGTGAGACCGAGCTGTCTCTGATTCATGACGAATGTGTCCCACGGGAGACAATTTAAAAAGCCTTCAACTCTAATGTGTGCCTATAAAATGCTGTTGGCTGTGCTAGGTACAAGATGAGGTTCTTAAGCTGTTTAACTGGGACAAAGCTCTGGTCTAGAAGGGGGAAAACCACTATGTCGTGATTGAGCAGTGAAAGGAACTGGTGCTGGGAGTGGAAACTGGGTCACTCAGTCTCTATCCACCTACTTCTACCTCATCAGTGAGTCAGCAAGACATTCAGCTTAGTCTCCCTGTTGCACACACTGCGCCCACTCAGACATTCAGGAAGCAGCCAGCAAACCTGCTAATGAACCGAGGAAACATCCAGACAGTGGATAGGCTGTAAAACCTCAACCCTTCTCTAAACCAGTGGTTTTCCAACTCACCGCAGTGTTGGAAAGATGGAAAACCCCAATCAGATCAAGGATTTGTGGGATGCACAGCAGCCATAACTGTAATCCCCTACAGCAGCATGACTTGCAGTCAGCATATAATCTCAGCCTGCTACACTAGCCGTGTTTCCATCAAGGTTTTTTAATGCGCATTTTGAAGTATTGCATCAGAAAAGGTGAATGGAAACGGCTTGATTCGAAAAAACTTCGCAGAGCGACTGCAGCTGGAACCTCATTCCGCTGTCGGCGTATTCGCATTTACTCCCGTAACGTGAAAAGAAGTGCATTTCTGTCTGTACGTCTCCCGACCGCACGCAAAATCACCAAAACTAATTGATGACAGAATAATYACAACTTTCCCGATAGTAGCAACACGTTCCTGATAACTTCTCTCCATTTTCCTGAGATGCGACTAGGGTTGGGCGATATTGGCAAAAAAATTAATCACGATTAACTGTGGTATTTAGCCGATAACGATTAATTTGGCGATTAATCCCCTGGAGTCCCTGGACACCATTATGTCCTGGTCTCATGACCAATATAGTGGGAAAGATTTGCTCTTCATAAAAATCTGTTCCAATTTGTCAAAATTACAGACTTCGGGCTATCCACCAAATTTTAAATTATGTTGATAGATAAATCAATTGCAGAATTAATTTTTTTATGTTCGTCATATTTGAAGCGGAGAGGATCACCGACCAGACCGAACGGGGAAATCACCAGTCAGTATGACTGGTGGCATTAATCATATTAATCGTCAAGTGCCAAAGAATAATTGATTGATGTTTTTCTGACAATTAATTGCACATAATACGATTATGCGCAACCCTAGATGTGACTTCTACTTCCTGTTTCCTACATGCATGCGTGTGACGTAACTGATTCGCTTCAAGCCAGTTGATGGMMACACGTCTGATTCGCATTTCTTCGTTTTTTCCTTTTTGCGAAATTTTAAAAATTCGCTCAAAATTAAAATTGGATGGAAACACGGCAACTGTGGGTCAACAAAAGTGTGCTTAAAAAGATAAGTCTTCGCTTTTAAGATGATGCTTTCATGTATCAACACCATACTTTTTTTATTTTTTTAAGCTGAGGTTGTTCTTCCATGAAGCAGCTCTGTTGTCCTCCATCCATATTTTCAGTT
>NW_013952409.1:3076786-3081800 GCF_001266775.1 Austrofundulus limnaeus | reverse complement strand
CTGGTGAAAATTTCATGTCATTAGCACCTCTAGTAATATATTTACTGAGAAAAATGGTGACGTGTTCAATACTTATTTTACCCGCTGTACTTAAGGTTAAATGGATAGTTTAAAACGTTGATAAATGAGATTGCAGATAAAACACTCCAGTCTGGGAAGAAATTGTGAAGCTACAGACAGCAGACAGAAAACAAAAAGAGAAATTGCTTGCTTGGCTCGACATTGGGTTAAAAAAAAACACCAACAACCCCCAACAACAAAACTAATTAATTAGCATATTTTGCTTTAGTGTAAAAAAAAAAAAAACAGTTTTCTCTCTTCTCATAACTCACCACCATGTAGGCAAGTTTTAGTAATGTTTAGATACGGTGTTGGAAATGTAAAGTACAGACAAACCTGCCTTTATTTTAGCAAAAAATAAGAAAATAACTGGTCCTTTTCTGTTGCGCATCGAAAACTAAAGTCAGCTTTAATAAACCTTTAACTTAATTTAGCTCAGTCTATTTGTTTCACACAAACCCTTACACTTGTATCTAATTCATCAAAAATAAATTTATAGTATTTTAGGTCATTATAAAACACTTTACACAGTAATACAGTACAACACAATCTACTAATGCAGTTATCAAAAGGTGTGGATAACTCCAAGTGGATTGAATGGGTCAAGCCCAAACAAGTGCATTCCATTGAACTCTAAGCATGACTCAACAAATTTTACAAGTTGAGATAACTCCCATAATTACACATCAGACACGCTAACCGCATTTCCCCTAACAGTTTCCTTCATGTTTACCCATCTCACCAACTTCTGGCCTACTTTTTCTTCTTCTTCTTTTTAAATCATGAACGCTTTGTTTTTCTTTGTGCAAATCAATTATCTTTACAATCAACAGCGTTGCGGAGTTGTCACAACAAATTCCTGTTTTCACAATGCTTCTGTGGCAGCATTATCAATAATGACAAGCACATTTGTTGTGTGCAGCTCGTCTGGAAACCGAGTTTGAAATTCAACCAGTTTTCATGTCACGAATTGGTTAATTCATAAACTGCTGATGGAACCACAACAGAGGCAGAATGTTCAGATTAAAGCTGATTAGAGAGTGAAAATATAAAAAGTAATGTGCCTCTCAGTGCTGACTCAGCTGGTGCAGAGCAGTAGTAGCTATTCACAAAAAAAAAAGTATTATTATTGTATAACATTTCTGGACATTTAAAGAACATTTGCAAAAAGCTTCATGGTAACCATTAATGCGTGGTTATTTTTCAACTATCCAAAAACTCTGATTTCTAAATTGATATAAATTTTTCTGTTCTTTAACCCAGATACAAAAAGTCTGACATCACGAAAGTTATTTTCAAAGCTCATTCAACTGAAATCACGAATCACTTTTGCTCACCAAAAACTCTTATCAAAACAAAAGCCCGGTCAGGGTTTATTGTGTRGAGCAGGGCTATTCAACTGGTGGTCAGCGGGCCACATYCGGGCCGYGAGTGACMAAAGTTYGGCCCGCCAATTGGTTTGTAAGAAATATTCATTTTCAAAGACTGAAGTCATTAGAAAACCACCAATGTTAAATAATATGATTGTTAGATGAAATAAAACCATACAAAACCAAAATTCTGGAGTGGGGTTTATTGCCATTCGGAGCTGACAGGAAACCACACACTGCCGGCAAACCAGGAAGTTGATCCATTTATACAGAGTCTTCAATGTCCGCGTTCGCCCCCTACTGACCTACGGCTGAATCACAGGCATTCATACACAATTCTCACCTATTGTTCTCATAACGGATAAATATGTGTTGTTATAGATATTTCGGACATGTAACTAATCTATATCAATAAACACATAATAGATTAACCATTATAAAAAGGAAAACTTAAAAATATAGTGTTGTGCTTTTAACATCAGTACTAATCTGTAATAACTATAAATTTCTTCAGGTTCATTCATCTCTTAAGACCAAACCCCCAGTTTTCTACTTTAATTAAGTTCTTTTAAACATAAACATGCTTTGTATCTACAGAATCTTGAGTAGAAGCTGGTTAAAAAAACATTTCTATGAAAACTCAAAGACAGGTAAAATTGCAAGCAGTCGAAGATAAAACTATGAAAGTGAAAAAATTTGGCGAGTCAGAGGTGTCAAAATCAGGTATGTGTTAAGTAGGCCTGTGTATTGGCAAGAATTTGGCGATACGATACATRTCATAACAGAGGGGTCACGATACGATATATCCCGATATATTGCAATACTGTAAGCAAGGCAATATGTTGCGATTTTTTGTCCAAAAATTCTTTTAAATAAAAACCTGTTACTGAAAAAAAGGCTAATGTTTACTTACAATGCTAATGCTACCCTTACTCTCTGGCGCTCAAGAGGTAGAGGAGCCAAATGGCTGGCTCACTGCTGCCAACTAGTGGTCAGAGGCTGAACTACAACATAAAAATGAACGGCTGGCAAGAAAGTTGACATTTTACAACTTTAATAAAAAATCGGTACAGGGCTTTAGAATATCAATACAGTATCGGGAAATGAAATATCGCGATATTTCAGTGAATCGATATTTTCTTACACCCCTAGTGTTAAGAGGCATAATGTGTTCTTTTTGTTTTTGGAATTGTTTAATTACCACTACTCTTATAGTATGTTGTATCCATGGTTAAATGCAGTAAAATAAACTATTTCAAAGGTAACAAGTCATTCGGTCATTGAGCTGTTTTGCAGTAAYTGTGGCCCCAATAATTTAGTTGAATAGCCCTGAGTATAATCCAGATTGATAAAGAAAAACATCCTAAAGAGATTATAAATGACTATTAAAAAATGATGGTGTTTAACCCAACTTTGGGAATCCCAGCCCAAATGTGCATTCCAAGGCTTTACGCCTGAAGCGTGAAAAATCAAACCAAAACATAATTTTAGAGCGTGATGATCTTTGGACAACCACCACACGACTCCAGTCAGTGTCAGGATGTTTTAAACCCTCAGCCCCACATACGTCTCAGATACAACTTAAAACCAGAAATAMGTGGAGAGCTCAGAAGTTACCCCAGCAGGGTGGATGCTTTCGAAGAACCGGAGTTCCAGAAACCCAGGGCCTGTTTACATCGCTAGCCCGTGTTAGCACCGGAGCGTTCGGTCACATCGAGCCCCACACGGGGCGGCACTCGCCTGAGCCGGAGCCTCGTTTCGAGCCCCCGGTAATCCCCGCCAGCAGTCAAAGCTACACCGACAGACAGAGCCTGGCCAGGCGTTGTTTCCACCTTCCACCCACAACAGCGAATTCGCTAATATTAGCATTCAGTAGTTAGCTTACGGAACGCGAACTGTCAAGACTTGGCGAGCTAGCGTTCCTCCTCCTGCTCCACAAAAACCACTTAGCGCTGGGAAAATACCCACAAACATCACCCATCATGGATGAGAACCCGGCAACCCCCCGAGGCTAGCTTCACTAACCCACAACCACGAAGTCGTTCTCGGGTTATACTTACAGAAATACGCTATAGAATCCGTCTGCCCATTGAAAGCCGCTGGTCATATGTAAGAGCAACACACAGAGCTGTGACATAAACGGTTTTCAATCGGTGACCCAGTTTCTCGCCACCGTCAGGACTGTCGGACCACTAACCTAGTTTTTCAGCCAATCGCGTCTGCGCCACCTTCGTAGGTGTTCCTCCAGCCAATCAGACACGAGCTTAGGCAGGGGGCATATGATTGACGCGGGAGTCGACCAATGAGTGAGGGAGAAGGACGGAATGCCGAGGCCAGTTGTGTGAGAGCGCGTTATGGAATACACACTGCTAACAAGCCATTTATTAGGAAGGCTTACAACACGAGCTGGCCCTATATGAGTATTATATTTTAAAATATTTACTATGACATCTTTACGTGTTATGTTTAAATCTGGCAGTAAAAAACAGACTGCAAAGTTTGTTTCATTCATCATTTAAAAGAACATTGTGTTCTTTTCACTTATTCTTGCTTTTATTTAATCTTTTTTTACTTCATGCTCACTTCTAAATTGCGGATAATTATGTTTTTTTATTATTTGAATTACCTTTATTTTGATCCTATTTTAAATTCAGGTGAGACATTCAAAGCATAAAGATATTTGGGATGAYTGTAGTTTTTCAAGTTGCACTTTGGCGCCCCCTGATGGTCACACGTTTACACACATGCTTGTGTCGTGTTTACTACTAAAAGCTCAAGTTTAACCTTGCTGTAACTCCTATATAATATTGTGTTTGATGCTGTTACTAATGAAATATGTGGACTCTTTAGAAACAGTGTTTTTGATGAAGAGAAATCCTTGTTGAATGTAACTGACASCACTGTTGGTAAAGCTTGCTTTCCCTCAACCTGCAGGCCCAGGAACAACACAATTATCCGTGCCCTGTTTCTGCATGATCTTATTTCTGTTCCCTCAGCTGCTGTGTTCTGCTGGAAGAACTTTGTCCCTGATTCACAGGGGGAAAATGTGTGGACATTTCATCAGGAACTGTTGATAAATAAAATGAAATATGTCTCCTTTAAACTCCTTTAAACACAGAATATATCCTACTAATCAGTTCATGAAGAAATATATWAAAACAATCRAYTCCAACTGTAAATTTTGCAAAGAGCACCCAGAAACAATCAGTCTTTATTGTAAAGATTTTATCATTTGTAATATTGACATTGATTTTTCATTAAGTTATGAACACATTACGTTTGGTTTTCATGGAAGGAATGCTAATATATATAAACAAATTCCCTTCTCACCCTCCGCGGGTGGTCTCTTTCATCCTCTGAGCTCGGGTCCTCTACCAGAGGCCTGGGAGCTTGAGGGTTCTGCGCAGTATCTTAGCTGTGCCTAGAACTGCACATTTCTGGACTGAGATGTCTGATGTTGTTCCTGGGATCTGTTTTAGCCACTGCTCCAGTTTGGAGCTTTTTCAGATGGCCCCGATGACCACAGGCACCACTGTGGTCTTCACCTTCCAGGTCTTTTCCAGTTCCTCTCTGAGGCCCTGGTA
>NW_013952409.1:3070341-3076523 GCF_001266775.1 Austrofundulus limnaeus | reverse complement strand
CATTAAAACTGGTAAACACAAGCAATTACAGAATGCATTCAAATATGAATTGTTTTCTACTTAAAATAAAAAAGTAAATGAAAATGGGTGCATGGAACTGCAATAAACGGTTGCAACTATTTCTTTCTACCACTAGATGGCAGTGTCAGTTTAACACAATAAAAGGAAGTACAACTTGTAGTTTTCATTATTTTATGTGGTATCACACAAGTTTAAAAGTAATTTCTTCACTTGTACATCAGCTTTGAGAGGTTGTGGAGTTTCAACAGAAATGTTCCTGACCCACTTCTGTTTAGGGCTTGATTAAACCCATACAAAAAAAAACAACAATACATCAAAACATCAACATGACTTGTTTAGCTGATGATCCAGTTTTTATTAGCTAATCTGCAATATTGGGTTATTAGATCTAAAAAAATAAAACAACTAAAACAAATGGAAACTATTTCTTATTCGTAGTAATATAATTATTTATTAAAATTTGTGTTTATTTCTCACCATTTAAAAAAAAAGGGGGGGTTAAACGGTTGAGCGCGTTTGTTCCGAGGGGTCCCTGAAGGCATCGCGCGCATCACATGGCAGGTGAGGGGAGAGCGAGCTCGCGCAAACAGACGCACCAGAGAGAGAAGTGTACCTACAGGTCGGACCAGCTCCACAGTGGAGTTCTGTCTTCTGGGAAAACATGTGGCTTCGTGTGTGGGAGTTCACTTTATTTTAACAAAAAAAACTAAAGAGACATTTTAACAAAACAAAATAAAGAAAAAGGAGAGGATTCGTTTCAAAGGAAAGTTCCGAGGAGACGCTTCTCGTGAGTATTCAGGACCAAATGTTTCTCAACAGTCGCTTTAACTTTTTATTTATAGTTTATGAGCTAAACATTAAAAAAAAAAATCCTGCAGGATGTTAAAAATCAGTAAACATTAATAAAGTGATGCTACTTTTTAAAAGTTAGAGGATGTTTTGGACAGTTCCTCATATATCTACTTATAAATATTATTTTTATTTATTTCCTTTTATTTCCGGGTTAAAGATGCTTAGGGTCAGTGACAGGAAACTCCTGGAGAGTCCACATTTCAGAATAAAACCCTTCAGATATTTAAATATTTTTGCAGCATCTTAGTGCAGTATTGTGTAGCACATACTTGTTGGCAATTGTGTGTACTTAAAATAATAATAATAATAAACAATAAATACTGAGCTAAAATATGTAATGTATAAAATAAAGAAGAAAGAACAAGTACGATAATTGTCAAAAGAAATCACAAACTGCTTATAAATATTTTTATTCTTTATTTTTACTGATCTTCCTGACTTTGTATCTGTAGTGGATCATTTGAACAATACTGCAGGAAGCCATTTAAGGCTTTAAAAACAATAAAAAGGGATTTAAAATAATTTAATGTTCAACTGAAAGTCAGTGGAGAGATTTGCAAACATGTATATCTAGTTCTGATTAAACCGACAGACGCATCATGTGTTTGGTGTGTGAGGTTAGCCCAGGGTACTTTTATTATCAGTGTTGTGTTATTTTTCTGTGCCAGCTCGGAGCTGTTAAACATTTTGTCCCACAGACGCACCGTGGTGACAAACATCATCCATTTCTGACATCGTGAGCAAAGAGAGGGGGCCGAATGAGGGGCTAATAGCAGAAAATCATGGCTGATGTTTGGCTCCCCTCTGCTGAAGCATCTGCTGCGTACACACACACACACACACACACACACACACACACACACNACACACACACACACACACACACACACACACACACATGGACGTGGATGAGCATGTGCGCAGACATCACAGAGACTTGAGAGAGCTGGAGGAGGCTCCTGACTGTGAATGCAGCCGGCCGGTGCCTCTTTTCTGGTGCAGCTCTCATTAAAAAGGGAGCGAGCTGAAAGGCATCACAGTGAATTGATCAGGGCTGCTCCGGGTGCCGCTTCGGTGACATCAGCACGTAGAAAAACACGGGAAATTAAAGGCTCAACCTTGTCGCCTTTCATGTTTGACACCCTCTTTGTGCTGAGAAATTACAAGCCACTTTTGTCGAACCGTGAAAACGACACCGTGCTCCACGTTGTGTGCGAATTTTAGCTCAACGTGTGCAACGTTCACTGATTTACCAACTTTTATTTTTTGAGGTTTCTGAGGTCAGTCGGCCCTGGTGGCCATCTTGAATCGATGAATCCAGAAGTTTATCAGTGAGAGCTTCAGAGGCGAACAGAAACATTATCATTCCACCTTTTCTTTTTTGGCAGTGGGCGATTAATTAAAGCAGGAGCCATCGCTAAAGCCCCTAAACGATCAAAGCGAAAGCATTGTTCTCGTTACGAAGCTGTTTATGTTTGACAGGCTCATTAACGGAAGCGGAGCGGGGATTTTTGAAAATTCAGGCATTGTCCTCGCACGGAGGATCAGTGGACGACGGGCACTCATCCCTGTGATCAAAGTAATTCTAACAGCGTTGGTTTCCCCTGCAGCTGGAGAGGATCCGATTATTGCTCCGTCGTCTAAACTCCCGCTGCCTTTCACGTCTCCAACTTCCCAAAAGGTGACTCGCTTTACGACAAGGAGCGCCGCAGAACAGACGGACAAAAAAAAGATGCAAAAACGATGAATTAAAGAGTGGAAGGGGAGGAAAAATGTGCTGATGGGGTAAAGTAAAACATGGACACAGGAAGAAAARAAATGGTTGTCCAGGAAGAGAAACAGAGAGGCGAAGGATAGATCAACACTTCTGTTTGTGTTCCAAGAAGAGAAATATGACCTTTTTTATTTCTGACTTTATTCACCTGCGCTATATGCCTATTAAGTAATCCAGAAAACAAATAAAAGCAAGAATTGACTTATTTTACCTGCAGCACAAAAGTGAAGCACTTTGTTGGTTTAAAATGAATAAAAGTATAAAGTGTTTGATCCTCCCTCTGTGAGCTTGTCTGTCTGGGATCACTGAAATATACAGAAGAGCATGGCATTCAACAAATGAAACCAAATTAGATCCCCGATCTCATAATAATGAGAAAAGATCTCATAATTACAAGAAAGGATGTCATAATTTTGAGAAATGATCATATAATTAATAGGAAAGATGTTTTAATTACGAGATGTCATAATTATGAGAAAAGATCCCATATTTATTAGGGCTGTGTATTGGCAAGAATTTGGCGATACGATACATATCATGACAGAGGGGTCACGATACGATATATCCCGATATATTGCGATACTGTAAGCAAGGCAACATATTGCCATGTATTGCGATTTTTTTTTGTCCAAAAATTTTATTAAATAAAAACCTCTTACTGAAAAGAAAAAGAAAAACTAATGTTTACTTACAATGCTAATGCTACCCTTACTCTGTGGCGCTCAAGAGGTAGAGGAGCCAAATGGCTGGCTCACTGCTGCCAACTAGTGGTCAGAGGCTGAACTACAACATAAAAATGAACGGCTGGCAGGAAAGTTGACATTTTAAACCTTAATTAAAAATCGATACAGGGCTTTAGAATATCGATACAGTATCGGGAAATGAAATATCGCGATATTTCAGTGTATCGATATTTTCTTACACCCCTAATAATTTCGAGATCCTGATCTCATATTTACGAGAAAAGATCTCATAATTACGAGAAAAGATCTCATAGTTAACAAATAAAACCAAATTAGATCCCTGATTTCATAATTACGAGAAAAGATCTCATAATTACAAGATAAGATCTTATAATTACGAGAAAAGATCTCATAATTACAAGATAAGATCTTATAATTACGAGAAAAGATCTCATAATTACAAGATAAGATCTTATAATTACGAGAAAAGATCTCATAATTACAAGAAAAGATCTCATAATTACGAGAAAAGATCTCATAATTACGAGATCCTGATCTCATATTTACGAGAAAAGATCTCATAATTACGAGATCCTTATGTTGGAGGATTTTGAGCAGCCTCTGGTGCTGGATGTGTTYCTGTGTGTCGAACACAGGTGTTCCCAGAACAAGCTGTGTAATGKTTATCCACCAGAGTTTAATAAAGTTGTAGAGAAAGAAACAGGAGGAAGTGTGTGCTTTTGACATMCAGGACGTAATTTAACACATTTCAGATGCATTAGCTTCTTATAGCCGTAGCGTCCCGTACTGCAGGAAGAGAGTGAGTTCCAGCGTGACAGAGTGGGCTTTTCACTTGAACAACMACAAAGAAGAAAACTGCGCCGTGTCGACATACTAATATTAACGCCATCTGTAATRTTTTGTTCCGACTCTTATTGGGACTCTTATTTTGAAATATCCAGACACCAAAAGTACTGCAGACTAAGGAAGTTGGGTACCTGTGTGATGTTTGAGACAAAGCTGATTCAACAGAACTCCCTCAGACTGGTGTGCAGGTGCATTTAGTAACAAACCTGCAGACACAACACCGTGCACATTAACTCAATATATCCCAGTGTTTCATACCTAAGAGGAAATAAAAGCATATAAAATCCAACAGTGCAGTCATTTTTCACTTTTCCTGTAGTACAGATCAGCTATAATTCTTTAACCTTTCTCATAGTTTTGAGAACAGTCTTCATTTTTTATTTAGTGAATGCAACACTCTTCTTCTGAGATGAAATGACACTTATTTACAGATGAGGTGACTTCTGAGTTGAACTGTATTTTATTTGCTGTTTGTGTTTATTTATCACGTTAAAAACTGAGTCCAACACTTGCYGTTTGTCACAGTCTCCTCACGCTTCGACTCCGCTTTATTTACTCRCAAATCTTTGTGCAGCATTTGTGAATCTGATGAAATAATGGAAAATCTGTTAGCGCTAACACGCAGAYGACAAAAAGCTCGTGTTATTTAATTGTATTTCCATCAGCTCAGCTTTTTAAGGCAAACGAGCCACATCTTCTCCACTTTTCTGCCTTAATGGAAGCACGGAGCGGCTTTTAAACAACCGATTATCAAACCGGGCAGCAACCGTTTTAGTTTGTGCAGATGTTCGGGATGTATGGATTCGTCAGTCGGAGATGTTTTAACGCGCTCTGCTTTGGATGTGCGCAGATGAGGAAAAATCCAGATTACGTGGGGAGTTCCCGGGCGTGTGAGCATCGCTGCAGACGACTCTCACAGCGCGACTCGTCAGAACCATTATCAGACTAACAGCTGAAGGCCAGAGGGAGTGAGGAGGCGAGGGCGCGAAGCAGCAGAAGGATGATTAAAAGGAATGTGTTGTGGCGAGGTGAGGAGACCGGAAAACAACACGAGTGAACAGTTCACGAAAGGTTCCTTTTTTTTTTTTTGCTTTGCAATAAACAAAATCCACTTAAACGTCGAACATTTTCGTGCTCAGAGAAGTTGTGCACAGCTGAAGAGTTTGCCAAACTCAGCACCCGCGCGTTATCTTTGACTTTTTTATCACATTTCGTGTATTATCTGGTAGAATGACACGGCTGCGCTGCTCGTCCTCTCCTCAGGCGTTTATCTCCTCTGGACTGCGTCACACCATGTTCTGGATGGGATCCACAGAAGTGCTGAACACGCAGCTCTGCACTCTCAATCAGACCCAATCAATCCAARGATGTGTGGGAAACGTTAGAGCCCCCAATGTATGTAAAGACAATAACGGTCACATCAGATTAAATGAAGTTTGTGTGCGAGTATTTTGGATTCAGAAGCTTCAAAAAGGTCCCAACAGCAGCCCACCTCTCAATCGTCTCATCCTTATAGTCTCTAAAAACTTTTTATACTTTCAGCAGTTAATTATAAAGATGGCCAGGGGCGGAGCCAGAGGGCTGGCCAGGGTGGTAAGTGCCACCCCTGGTGCCACCCACAAATGATTGACAAGTGGGTGGGGCTCTTTGATTTGTGATTGTTTAGATTTTGTTGAAGATTGTTCTCTGATATACAGTATTAATTTTCAGCTTTGAATGTTTAAAAACGGCGGAATTTTAGCTTTTTAAAGTTAGCTGTGGTGGCATTCTAAGTTTGGTTCGTTTTTTTTTTGGATTTTCCATCGATAAAACAAGAAAAAATAATAATTGGGTAGTTTTCCAATTTTTTTGTTTTAAAACTAAATTTACAAAACAATAATAGTAAAATTGAGAAAAGGCTATGTTTTTATCACACTATTGTGATTCGTTTCCCATCCAAGTCGTCTCCACTTTGGCATGCTTCTCCTCCTGCATACTTTGTCCTA
>NW_013952409.1:3059503-3069471 GCF_001266775.1 Austrofundulus limnaeus | reverse complement strand
TTTTTTTTTACTTTTGATAGAACTGGAAATCATCACGGCCTGAACTCCTGGAACGTTACGTTTTCACTGAGCTTTTTAGAAATGGACAAAAAGTCTCATTTAGAGGAAGTTGATCACCGTGAAATAAATTACTTTAATATTTCAAGTAATGCAGAATAAGGTTTGAGTGAAGACACTGTCAATATATTTAAGAATCGTGTCTTCCTCCAGCCACTATGAACTCTTATTCTTTGATGACCTCCCTCATTTCCTGTATCGCTGCATATTAAAACAACCGTTTCATTTAGAATTTAGCTAAATAAAGCAAAAATCAAACACTGGATTTTTTTAGTTTGATTTTACATTTTTACATTTAAGTTTTAAAAAAGAGGGGGGGGGGCATGGTTTTCTTTTTGCGATATTTTAAGAATAAACCATATATGTATTGGTGGAATCCGTGTATAGTGAATTAAAGCCATTTGAAAATAAGCTGTGGCGGCCATTTTGAATTTTCTAACCCAGCGTGCTTTTCTTTGTTTGCACCCTCTCTAAAAAAAACCACCTTGGCCACCCCTCGCAAAAAAAGTCTAGCTCCGCCCCTGAAAATGACTTCAGAATTTTATCTCCAAATGATGTATTTAAAGGCCAAATCACCTGCTTTTGTCACATATTGTTGTACTCACAGTTAAACTAAAACATTTCTGTGACATCAGTTTGCTTGTGTTTGTGTTTCTGCCTGTTTTGTTGGGAAAATATCCTCGACTCAAGTGAAGCTGGTTCCAATAATTCCTTTAAAAACTGGGCCAAAGTCAACGTTTGAGCTGGATTTAATTTCAGCATATTATTTGTCTTTGCCCCTACTCTCTGCGAGAATTTCACACTCAGTTTTATGCTGTATGCTTTTTGCTGCATTGGAGGTGTTGTRCTGCAGGAGTTTGATCTTTTATTTCGGTTTCTAATCTTAAAAGAGCAGAAATGTAAAGAGTCTGAATGGAGACTCGCTRATCATTTTCTAATAATATTAGTTTGTTTTTGCCCAGGCAGCAGTGACAGCGTAGTTTATTTATTTTTCCCTAAAACTTGATATATTAAGGTTGAATGAATATTTGCACCTGAACAGATGACATTTACCTGAAAGGCTGTAGGAGCTGAACACATCCAGGCCTCTGTGACTGTAACATCAGCTGGTAATGTGATCCAGTTTGCWAACAGGTTGTGGACTTTCTGTAACTCTATAGTCTCAAGGCACCAGCCTCTGAAGCGAAGCCATCCTTTCGTCCAGCTCAACAAACCGGACCGTCTTTGTGAAGYCAGATGTTTTTTCAATCGGTGGAAAACGTTTTTTCTCCTGAACTGAACAGAAGTTAACGAGGACGGCAGCTGACTGCACTGTGATCTGGATCAGCTGTCAGACCACAAACGGTTCAGCTGCTTTGTGTAGTTTTTCACAGAGCTTTTGTCATATTCTGTYCTGTAATCAAAACGTCTGGATCTGTATTTTATTAATCCCAGTTTTTGGTTTCTTCCTGGCTCTTTATAGCCTGACCCACGCTGCCAGGGACTTTGAATTTGCACAATAAGCCGTTCAAACAATTCGACTGGTTTTCTTCTTTTGATTGACACCTTTTTTGACCAACTGGGTTCATCTATAGACTCTCCAGAGCCCAAAATGTGTATCAAGACCCTCATGTCYCACCCAAAMGTGATRCACGTGATTGATTGACGTGAATCGGGCAGTCAGCTCTSAGCTTAGTTCTGATACCACAGCTGTGTAGCCAATAGGGGTGCACCAAAAAATCGTTTCAAATTGGAATCGTGATTCTTGTTTACAAAGATTCAGAATTGATTTAAAATGTCCCAAAATCGATTAAAAAAAAAAAAGACAATCCAAAGGTTGTCAACCTCCAATGGAGCTGGTTCTGGAACATGTTAATGCGCAAAAAGCACCAAAACAAAGAGGAAACTACAAAACTGGAGGRAAGAGAGATTCAACTGATCATGTCTTCATTGACTGCAATGATTTGGGCTCATTTTGTTTTTTACTGTGTGAGTCTGAGTTTAACATGAGCTTCACTGTGTGCAAAATTTGCAAAATGAAGATGAAGCACTTTGGGAACACGACAAATGGGCTCACATTGAGTTTTGAATGAAAAAWAATWGATTTAGGATCGAATCGTGAGATAGTAAAAGATTTCCACCCCTAGTAGACAATCATGTTTTTATCGATGTGAAGTTTTGGAAAATAAAATGGTCATAGTGTATTTTAATTTTAATAACTAAATAGAACTGCTGAAGTTAAAATTTCACATTGACAGCTTTACACAGAGACTAGGCTTGTGATTTTACTCCAGAGGGTTTGGGTTAGGCCGGCAGGTTAAGGAAATGTGAGAAAAATGGACTTTATTATTGGAGAAAATGACACTTTTCAACAGTCTGGGAAAACTATTCTGAAGAGTTTTCTTTGGTAAAATCGAAGCTTCTTCATGTCTTAAATAGGGTTGGGCATCANATTAAGAGAACTGAGGGGTTCTCTTCCACGGTTAGAATGACCTGTCATGGCCTAAATAGAGTTCAGTTTGTGACAGGGTTCCTGTCCTCTCGTCAGGCCTGTCCGAGGCAGTAAATCTTGTTTCTTCACTCGAGGTGACCCCTACATTTGTCAAACATCACGGTGTCAGGTTCCAACCTAACATATAAATGATGAGGGAGAAGATCACAGGAAAACCTGGAGAACAGGACGTGTTCTTTGACTGGGTTCTGCCTGACAAACAGCTGCTGCATCTTTATGTGCTGAATGTGTGCGACAGACTTATTTTACTCTGGTCGTCTCGTCACAATCTCACACAAACCAAACCCAGAAACGCTGAAACGGAAAACCTAACTCTCATTAACCGGAGAACTCCGTGGAAGATTTTAACTCAGCCGTGAAAATGTTTGGGTTTAAATCAGCCATGACTTGTCTTTATCACACCATTAGCCTTTATTCTCTTGGAATTATTCATTCCTAAACTTTGTATTTTGCTGATAAACGAGTCTCTAACTGAAGTGGARCTCAAGCATCTAAGAAGTCAGAGATTGTGGTAAAATACTGAAATATAACTGTTGGGTTTTAGTGAGAAAAACACTTTAAAATAGAGAGAAAACACGAATTTTCAGCTGCAGCCTCACTGAACTCTAAGTGTTTGTGACCAAATGACCACTGAGCCGTGAGCTCCTTGTTTTCTGCAGCCAGGTTTTGAAAATCACAGCCATTTTTTCTGTGCACGTCGTTTGCAAAACTGTGTTCTTGCTGGGGTTAAGATTTTATCAATGCTATTACTCTTATCAATCTGGTATTTTACATAGGGCTGTATATTGGTTAGATTTAGGCGATATGATACATATCATGAATCGCGATACGATACACGGCGATATATTGTGATACTGTAAGCAAGGTGATATATTGCCATTTATTTCTCTAAGATTCTATTTTTAAAAAACTCAGTATGTTATAGATGTATTTTATTTGTTTCATATTTCTTATTTTATCCATACATTGGTGGCAGCTTTTAGATTTTAGTACTAATTACATATAAAATAAATATGGTCACCCAACACACTAACAATAGCCTCTATCTTGTCCTTAACTTCAGTAAACGCACATCATCAAACTGCTGCACAGTCTGTGTATCAATACAGTATCAGAAAAGGAAATATTGTTATATTTCAGTGTATCAATATTTTCTTACACCCCTAATTTTAACAGTATCATTGCTTTTCTGTGGGATTAAAACCAAAAATCATGTCAGATTTTCTGACGTGACAAATCAGGTTTTTTTCAAATCTGACCCAGGTCTTTTCAGTATGTGGTACTGAATCGGGTACCTCAGTCTGAACGCTTGTGTCGCGTTTCCTCCGACTTTTACATCAGTGAGGTGGAGGTGAGCGTTTCGATCCACTAACCTGGAGTCGTGCAGTTTAAATCTCGTAGCTCAACAGGTCTTCAGCTGCAGAGCAGAAGTCCAGCTGCTTCGTTTTTGTTCTTTTAATTTTCCGTGTCCTGGATGACTGAGAATCCACAGAAACAAACGATCCATTTTTTCGAGACTGTATCGGTAAAGTTACCAACCAGAGGCAGGTTCAGATATAAACACTGAACAAGCAGGTCAGATAATTATTTTATTATCTCTGAACAACTTCAGAATCAACATGCTAGCACGTAGCATCCGTAGGCTACTTCTGTAAACAGCGTGCTGAGCGTGACGTCACGTCTTTTTCTGAGCGTGCGGTGGAATCCTGTGTTGCTAGCTGACCAGTTTATACTGGTGATGTTTGCTGTTTGATGCATAATTTGTGGTGAAATAAAAGTGGTGCACAATGTTCGAATATGGCATTTAAAGTTTATAAAGGACCTGGATGGAGATTAGGAGRGGGAGTGGAGAAGAGGTAAAAATTCTGACTGAACTAAAGGACCCAACATGAAACATCCTCATCTTAAATGTCAGCAGTCCTGTTGCGTTGATGCTAATTGCTGAAGAATCTGGTGTTTTTTGTTGGCTTGACTCAACACACACTCAGCACACACAGTTGTATTTACTCTGTGTGACAGCAGGGCCTGGGGGGGTGGGGGGGGCTTAGGTCCGGCCTCTAGCTGGTGACACTAATCCAAACAGGCTAAGCCAAATGAGGAGGAACGATAAACTCACACACTCTGCCTCTTGCCGTCTGTGGTTTCGTGTCCTCTTCTCTTTTGTCTTTTCTGCCCGTTAATGTTTAACTGCTCCTGTCAAAAAGTGCGGAGTCGCGTGGATTTTGGCATTTCCTGCTCTCTCTGCTTCCTCACAGTTTGACCCGTCTGTGATGCCTTATTTGGAGTCAAGTTTTCACACCGTAAAAAGAAACAGTGTCAGATTTAGTTGGATACTTTGACAAATAGTTATCGAAGCTACTTCAAGGAATGTTTTATTCATGTGCTCCAAAACGCTATTTTTGGTCCGCGTGTCCTGCTGCAGCCTGCCTCTCCTACGTAACTGTAAAGGCTAATTATTTGCATATGTTGTGCATCCAAACATCCTGAGTCTGCACACCCTGGAATAATGTTCCCAGCCTTCTGTTCCTGTTAGGCAAATTTGAAAATAAACATTTTCTTTGTTTGTTCCTCATAGATCCCAGCTGTTCACTACAAAGTCTCTTTGTATTTTAATCAGGATGGCAGTGAACTTATATTTTAATGGATTTTATAAGTTTGTCATACACTCTTAGGATAAAAAATGTAATGTTTTTGCGTTTTATTTAGAGGAATAAAGGAAGAGACTATTTGTCCTGGGCTCTGTTTGTTGTTAGTTCAGGTCGATGAGTGTTTGAAACAACAACACAACACCCACCTCTTTTCTGCCACCTTCCATTAATTTAACCTACATTTTTCTGTATTTCGTGAACAAGATCCCCAGATACTTAAACTCCTCCACTTGAGGCAGGACGACCCCCCTGACCCGGAGGAGGCACTCTACCCTTTTCCGGCCCAAGACCATGGCCTCGGATTTGGAGGCACTGAGCCTCATCTCGGCCGCGAACCGCTCCAGCGAGAGCTGCAGATCTCGTTCCGATGAAGCCAACAGGACCACATCATCCGCAAAAAGCAGAGATGCAGAGATTAATCGTCATATTAATCGTTATTGGTTAAATACCACAATTAATCATAATTAGTTTTTTTAATATTGCCCAACCCTAGTCTGAAAGAATAAATATGTCATTAAGGGTTTTTCCTACTGATTTTCACTTTTTTTCTTGTCAGCTGTTCAAATTGAACTCACGTTGAAATATTTCATCAGTAAACATTCAAACTGTGTTTTCACAGGAAATGAAAATTCCCTATCGTTACCTCGTCTTCAGCGTCGATTGACTTGAATAATTGTGTTAATTTGACTTTGCTGGACCTGATTCTCACAGGAGAAGATAAGAACAGGGCGTTTTCATAACTGCAACAAGTAAATTAATATTTTTTAATGTTTGAATAGTTGTGTGTATAGGACAGGGTCTCAGTTCCAGTCAGAGAATCGTGTGATTAATAGTTATTCTTCACGTTTCTGTGTTAGGTTATTGGGATGTCATGTGATTCCTGTTAAAAGTGAGAAATTTCCCCTAAAATCAGTAGAATATTTGCTGGTCATTATTTAAAAGTGATTTCGTTTTATCATTTAACCTTTACAGTTTTATTTACTAATAAACAATCAGCAGGGGCTTTTTAACCTTTAGAATTTGAGTCCATCTGCCGTCAGCAGACTCGACATTTTTTCCCATCATGCTTTGTTCTCTCATCTTCTCAGCATCTCCACCATCCAGCCGTTAAGTTCATTACTGACACTGTCACCTACCGGCCTTGTTCCTCTGCCAGCTGCGTTCTGATTGGTTTGTTCCAGCCGTCACGTCGGGCCGTGAGTGTTTTTCAGCGTGTTTGTATTAAGCAGTGTTGACGTGTTGCTTTTACAGCGCCGGCTTGCTGACACTGGTCTTTGAGGTCCTTGCTGGTTCCTGCCCCCCCGAGGCCGCACACATCGGTCCTTTAGAGAAAACAAACTCTGCAGCTGGGTTTCCAGGTGTTACTCTTAATCAATCTGTAAACAGCAGGAAAAAAAGGGCAAAATAAAAACACACTCATCCATACAGAAGTCACTTTCTGATTATATTGTGGCTTTTAAATAAAATAAAATGTCGATTAGAAGAACTTTAGACAAAAGAACAACAACGTTAGATAAAGTTTGTGGAATGAAACTTTGTATATCTGCTGTAAAGTTTGTACATTTTTATGCGTCTGATTAGTTTTATTCCTGCATGAGTGTGAACTGTTTGTGTTCTTCTAAATTGTGAGTTTTGGAAACAGTTTCTGGAACAGAGCTGCACAAACTCTGTTGTCTGTGGAGCTGGGAAGATTTGTTGTTATTGCATTTAGATTAATACCAGAAAAAAAAGCAGCGCACAGAATAAACTTGACTCTACTTTAAAGCCAGTTTAATGTYTCCTAAAGGAAAACAGTTACTGTACATGATACTCATGGATCCACTGGATAGATTTCACTTAAACTTTTATAAAAATAAATAAATAAATGAATAAAACATTTCTGTACATTTACAACTGAGTCAACCTAATTCAAGATGTCCGCTGTAAAATTAAACTTTAAAAATTTTCACTAACAGATTTTTCATTATTTAGCTCGCTTTTTGAGTGTTAAAATTTTTCCACTAACATTTTTTTGTTGTTTAGCTCACTGTTCTTATATATAGCTAATTTTTACTAAATGTTGAATTTTAATATTAAAAACTATATTTATATATTAAATTCTGGATCTAAATCTTTAAATCTAAATGTAAAAGTTAACCCTTAAATGTTGAAATTAAACACTGAAGTTCGCATTTAGGTATTTTGGAATGGAATGCAGCCTTTGCTATTGGCGCTCTGCTCATGTTATGATGTCATCATCCTGAGACAATAGCAACCACTAGCTCCAAAGCAGCTAAAGCTTTCCTGCAAGACATCAAACTGCTGGACCACAGAGACCACCCATGTTGTTTTTTCTTGACACATTTTGAATTTAGATTTTAAATATTATATTTAGCAGCATTAGCAGCAGCTAGCGGTGGCTAGCAGCGACCATTGTTGATGTTTGTCACAAGATGATGACATCATCCTGGTTATCTGACACTAACTTCTGCTAATGCCTCTAACGCTGCTAAAGATGATATTTTAAATCTAAATTCAAAATGTGTTCATAAAAACAATCTGGGTGGTCCCTGTGGTCCAGCAGTTTGTACTGCAGCTCAGACACCAGCCAGAACTGCATGTTTGATAGCTTGTAAGGAAGCTTGAGCTACTTTGGAGCGCTCGCGGTTGGTATCGTCTCAGGATGATGACATCATAACACAAGCCGAACACCAACAGCAAAGGCTGCGTTCCATTCCAAAATACCTTAATGTGAACTTCAACATTTAAGGTTTAACTTTTACATTTAGATTTAAACATTTAGATTTAGGATTTAATATGTAAATATATTTTTTAACATTTAATTTGAACATTTAGTAAAAAAAAAAATAGCTAAATGTAAGATCAGTGAGCCAAATTACAAAACGNGGTCTGGGCCTCCCTTCTGAAGCTGCTGCCCCCGCGACCCGACCCCGGATAGGCGGAAGAAAATGGATGGATGGATGGATGGATGGATGGATGGATGGATTTACTGTATTTATGAATTTGTTCTAACTCTTATAAGTTTAACAAACCCTCAGCGGTGAATAAGCAACACAAAGCTTCTGACAGCGAGATCTTCAAACACAAACAGAGAGTCGTGTTCGAAGGTTCACATGGCTGCGCGTCGCCGTCCTGATGATCATTGACTGGAAGTCGTGTGTTGTTTTGCGTGATGATTCATTGCGCTCGCTCTCAGGGCAAAATAGATTACAGCAATGAAAGCAGCTAGACTGAGCCGAGCACGACACAGAACCCAGACGGAGAAAAGAATCAGATAATGTGAGCAGGAAACAAATTTCACTGAGACAGCTGAGCAGAAGACCTAAGTAGAGTTGAACTAAATGCACTTTAACAAGCTTGCGGAGGACGGGAGAAAAAAAAGAGAGCGGAGCGGTTCAGCACAGAGCTGTGCAGCGCCGGGAGGCACATTAAACTTTATATTCTCGCCCCTCAAGCAGCCGTGCATCAGCCATGGTTCACAAATCACTCTGCCCCCTCGGTGAGACACTCGAAAAGATAATCTAACCCGTTTGCCAGCTCACAGGCTGTGCTCACAGATTTCTTTTATTATAGCTTCCCTCTCTTTAATGTGAGCCTATAGAAAGCTCAGCCCGTTTATAAAGAAAGTGTTACTTGGAAAAAATTAAAATAAAAAAGATTATGCTTTTCAGTATCTTGGCTGGGTTGTGGTGGCACTACATAGTCATACCAGGGATGGTTTGTTATTATAAAAAAAAAGTTAAAATATTTTTAACAGTGACGAACATTGTAATCTAACTACTTCTGCAGTTTTGCTGATTCTGATTAAAAGCAATCAGCTCTTTCAGAATGTTGGGGCTATGACTAAGAGTTTTTGACACTTTGATCCCATAAAACTATTATTTTTTACTTTGCATGCATGCTCTGTTTTTGATTTTTTTTTTTGCTACTTTTAGTTTGTAGCTACCATTCTGTTGATTTTAGCTACTATTATTATACTTTTAGCTAACATTCAATTAGCCTTTTAAGAGATTTTAGTTATCCATTGCTACTCATAACTTTAACCTAACCTTTTGATGCTTTTAGCTACAAGTAAATGCCTGCCTTTAGCCAATATTAGCATGTTTCTACCTTTTATTTTTATTAGCTTGCCTTTTGATTTATTAGATTATAACTAACCATTTGGAGCTTTTAGCTTTTAGCTACCATTCTGATTTTAGCTATTCTTGTACTTTTAGCTAGCCGACAACTAGCCTTCTAGTACCTTTTAGTTATCCGTTGCTACTCATAACCTTTGATGCTTTTAGCTATTATATGCCAACTTTTAGCCTTTATTAGCTTTTATGTTTTAGCTGGCCTTTTGGTGCTTTTAGCTTGTAGCTACCATTCTGCTAATTTTAGCTACTACTCTTGTACTTTTAGCTAACCTTTAACAAGCCTTCTAGTAGCTTTTAGTTATCCGTTGCTACTCATAACTTTTGAAACTTTTAGCTATTATATGCCTACTTTTAGCTTTTATTAGCTTTTATGTTTTAGATAACCTTTTGGTGATTTTTAGCTTGTCTTTTGCTATTCTTAGTTTTTAGTTAGCCTTTTGAAAATAGCCTTTTGTACATTTTTGCACATTTACATAATGCATTTTAAGCTTTAAGATCCTTTACGCGGTTTTAGCTTCTCCTTTACTACTTGTACTTTTTAGCTACTGTTTTACACAGTTTAGGTGGTAGTGTTTTGCATATTTTACTCATATTTAGTGTTCTGCTTCTTTCAGCTTTAACAAGTCAGTTTTATTT
>NW_013952409.1:3054648-3057063 GCF_001266775.1 Austrofundulus limnaeus | reverse complement strand
CTCTTGGAGGAGAGACGAAACGTTTCATTAGAGAAGAACCCGTCCCGAAGACCTATACAATTTTTTTCTTTTTGATGAATAACAGATCAACAGATTCATGAGATGAAAGTTTGTTCTTTGATCCTGCATGTGGTGTAAACACCTTAAAGTCCAAATATAGAACGTTTTCAGGCTGTGAGCAAGGATTTGGTGATATGATACATATTATGACACAGGGCTCACAATACGATAAATCGCAATGTTGTATTGTGATATATTGTGATATATTGTGATACTGTAAACATGGTGATAAATTGCCATGTTTTTAACCAAAAGATTCTAATTTTAAAAACTCAATTTGCATAAAATCTGATTAAATTCAATTAATTTTTGACAAGAGGAAGAATTGCATTTCTATTTAACGTTTCTTCTTATAACATCCATCCATTGAGCCTTATTAAGACCCGGCACTCAAACCAGGTGTCATATTGTTTATTTTATTTATTTTTTCAGAGATTTTTGGTCAGCCGTAGCATGGAAATGGCTGCACCATGTGTGAAATTTGGTAGGAATGTCAATGTGTCTGATCTACGCTGCACCAGCCAACAGTTTGTTGATAGACCCCATATTTGAGGAGGGGGCTCCATCTGAAAAGGGTGTGTGTGGATATACAAAAATGTGTATAACTCAAAAACTATTCAACATAGGAGCTTCAGATTTTTGTTGTTGGTTAGCTCTGATGAAGGGCTATCCATTGGCCCACCAATGAGCCCCCCTACACACACACACACACACACACACACACACCACAAACAATAAATCCGTTCTGTGAGTTTGGAGCTCTGGTGCATTGATGCTTGCGTATTTGTGGGCAGAGCCGGCTCTTGGCATAGGCGAACTAGGCGGTCGCCTAGAGCGCCATCTGCTGGAGGGGGCGCCGAACTGCAGAAGAAAAGAAAGTCATTATTTGTAATCCCTGGTTGTAACTCTGCTAAGCGCCCCTTTCAATTAGCTTTGTCTTAAAAAGACTATAATGAAGTATTACAGGAAAAATAAACTACTCTACCCATAAAACACCCCCCCCCAATGCAGCAATCGCCCCCACCCTCTCTCTCATTTGATTGATGTTGCTTTGATTCGTCCTGCTCCGACACTCTGACGGGGGAGGGGCTAGTAATGCTTCTCAGGTAGCAGTTCATGTTGACAAACTCAGTAACAACGTCAGTATTTTGTTGTCTCATACATGTTAACGTCTTTGGATGTTGACCTGTATAAAAAGCCTCAAAAATCTGTAAATTTTGCAAAAAATCTATACAACTCGCACCTGGGGGCGGAGCAAATAAATCTAAGTTTACCATAGCTTACACTGTCAAACTTGTTTTTAGGGGTTCAAATTGGAGTGGGTGGGACATAGTTCAGGGGGGGGGGGGGGTTGCGCTTCAACTCACCTAGGGCACCAAAATGGCTAGAGCCAGCACTGTTTGTGGGGGTCATATATATGCTAACGCTATGTGGTATCTAGTTAAAAATCTATACAGAATCAGGAAATTAAATAGCACTATATTTCAATGTATCCATATGTTCTTACACCCATAGTTTTAAGCTAGTTAAATTGGTGTGTTTCAATACAACACTGCAAGTAAAGAAGACAACGGCGGTACATGGCGGACAACGATCTACCAAAATAAGTTTCAATCCTGTTTTTGTCAGATGCCGGAACTTTGCCGGAGTCAATCTACAAAGATCACATCGCACCAACAGAAAAACAAACAAGCACATCCACATAGACTCATTTTGTCAAAATCCCTGCTATATTAATAAATATATGAATATATTTCTACACAAATGCTGTCAACATGTATCATTCTGTTTGGGAAGCAGATGGCAACATGTAAGCATGAAGTATATGTGAACACACGATTCACATGGATTTTATTTTGAAATCAGAAGTTTCAAAAAGACAACAGCGATACAGTTAAAACTGTGTTTGGAGTCCGTTTTCCACAGAATACATTTTTTTGCTTTGACTTCCACACTTACCACTAAACTAATTAACGATCTCACATTTCCTGCACGTGCTTCTCGGACCTCCTCTGTGTTTCACATWATTCTTTGCTCATATTTAGTGTTGCAGCAGTTGATCCGGCTTTAAAAGCCTGCAGACTACAAATGGCACGAGTCCTTGTGCAAACTTCTGTGTTTAGGTCTTTTTACTGTTTGATTTCAGAACTTTTATTCGAGATGAGAAGTTCTTTGAGATGTTTAAATTAGTTCACATTGGAGCTTTTGGTTTGTCCTCATGGACAAACGTTGTTCTGGAGACGGTTGATGAGGTGTTGCAGTTTGTCCTGTCAGCTCTGCGCAGGAACAGGCAGTAATTTACTCTATCCGCCAGAGGTTTATAGTAAATAAGTACATTTAGTTACAGTACTTAAG
>NW_013952409.1:3047964-3053358 GCF_001266775.1 Austrofundulus limnaeus | reverse complement strand
ACACACACACACACACACACACACACACACTGTAAAGACAAAGGCCATGCTGTTCTGTTGAGGTCAACTGGTGTCACGATGCTGTTAAACAGAATCAGTCTGTCGTCGTATTTGAATGGTGCCGTCACCCTCAGTCCCAACAAGACTCATAATATTGATGCGTTTTTGATTGTAATGGAATTACGAGGCTTTTCTTAATCGCACCCGTTGCTATTTATGCTCACTAATGCACCATGAAAAGCTTTGGCTGAGAAGTCATGACAGCAGMATGTAACTGTGATCCTACGAGCTGCGTTTGATGCTCAGTGTCAGCGTGAGCCTTGATGATGAAGTGGAAGTTGGTGCTAATGTGGATGAACATTAGTCTGCGTTGTGGGGGGTTTATTCTCTCAGGGCATCAGTGGATTACATCACCRCCCTTTCCTCTTGCTTTTGCGCGTGTTGTGTGTTTGTCAGTGAGTCGTTTTGACAGCCTGACAGAAGGATGAGGGGCTCGAGCAGGGTGAATGGCAGGAAGTTGGAGGAATAAATGACGAGCGAAGAGTCGGTCGGTCCTGGTGTTTCGTGCTGTCTGTAGGATGTTCCTGTGTGACCTCAACATCAGTTTCACCTAACTAAAATAAGTAAATGGTTCTTCTGTGCTCACACTTATTTAATGGATTGACAACCATTATTAGGGCTTGTCAATAAAATGAGAGAGACTCCATTCAATTGATTGGCGGCACCTATTTTTATCCACCTCAGAAAAAAGGATCCCTATATTTTATATCATATATACTGTACTTGAATTGCAAGTTTAAYTGCTAATGCTAATGTAAAAAAGGCTCTCTTCCAGACAAATTTCTATATAATGAGCTATAAACTGATACACTAGTACAGGGCTATCCAACTGGCGGCCCGCAGGCCAAATCCRGCTTGCGACTGACCAAAATGCGGCCCGCCAATTGGTTCATTCATCTCTTAAAGACACGTCCCAGGGGTGTTTCTGGTCCCCACCTGTCATTTTGCTCCTCAGCATGGTTTCCTAAAAACGCTGCAGGATTTCTCAAACATGCAAGAATGAGTCAGAGCAAGGCTTTGGGCATGTTTTTTATGAGAGTATAACATTATAATGTGATATAAAACTCCAAAAAGTATGATATTGCCCCTTTAAGTTCAAACCCCCAGTTTTCTACTTTAATTACAATAAATTATTTTAGTTAGACATAGATGTTTGGTATCTACAGAAACATCAGAATCTTAAAGCTGGTAAAAACCATTTCTATAAACATCCAAAACTGTTAAATTACAAATAGTTGAAGATAAAACTATGGAAGTAAAAATAAAATTGTTTTAAAATTTTGGTAAGTCATAGATGTCAAAATATTTGTGTTAAACAGGAGGCAGAATGTGTTTATTTTTGTTTTTGATATTGTTTTATTATCACTACATTTATTACATAGGGTTCTTTATGTCGTATTCATGATTAAATGCAGCAATATAAATTATTTCAAAGGAAACAGATCTTTGCAATACTTGGTTTATTTATGAATTTAATTGCTGGATGTTCGGCCCCTGCGCTGTTGGCCTGCAGTAACTGTGGTCCTGGAGCAATAAGTTACAAGTAGCTGAGAGTGAGCTCTGTCACAAACAGTAGCTGAAAAAAAATCCAAGATGGCCAAAGCTAGTTTCAAAGGGCTTTAACTCAGCCAGTGTTTGATATATTGAGCTAAAAATGGTATATTGGTAGTTGGGAGTGAGCTCTGTCACCTGCTGGAGCTGAAAACAAATCCAAGATGGCTGTCAAAGCTATTCCTGACACTTTTTCAACATCCCTAAAACTCTTCAAAATGTTTTTAAATCTTTAGTGCATTTTATTTATTTTTATTGTGGTTCTGTTTTTTTCTAATTYCTTTGTGCCCATTTTAAATTGGATGTTTTAAATAGTTTCTCCAGGAACTATTCTAGTTACTATTATTATGAGACTATTTTATTCTTGGCCTGAAATGCTGTTTTTTTCATACGGATTCTTTGGCCAGTTTTAGAGAAATGTGTTATTGAATTGTGGTCCACATACCCTGGTTTCTATAATAGTCCTGTGTCACCATTTTGTCTTGTAAACAAAGACCATTAAATAGAAATATTTAATTATTTAACACACTTTTCTTTATTTGTCTTCCAAGCAGAAACCTGCAGGTCTGATGCTTCCTGCCACCACCATGGAAACAGAGGCCAGTCACATGCTGGAGGCGGCGCTGGAGCAGATGGACGACATCATCGCAGGTAGAAGTCACCTGCAGCAGGTGTTCTTTTTTTTCTGCGTGTCATTTAGTTTCACATCTTGAATCCCATTTTTAACAATAATCCAAGGATGAAACGTTAACAAAACCAACAGATCTGAGRATTAATGTCTTCAGATCTGTTACAATAAAAGGTTTATTGTAGCAACACTTATATTTAGAAAATTTACTTAGTTTTCACAGATTCTAGAGAGCAAAATACATTTCAAACATGAAATAATGCATGTTTTTTGTCAAAATTGGAACATTTTTTTGTTTKGTTTAGTCAATAAAAGTAGAAAAGTTGAATTAGTTTAGTGCTGCACTGTAACTGATTCATAATTTTCAAAAATAAAAAAGCTATTWAAACAATCAAAGGAGGACAGTTCAATTCCACAGGAAGAATTGACAAAAACATCGGTCTGACAGCAGGATTAATGAGTGGAAAACAGAAGATTCCCTCTGTTCCAGTTGTTTTATCTGCATGTGTGAGCTCTTTATGTATAAAAAGGGCTGTGTTTGCTGCAGCCTTGAATATGAAAGATTAGACTAACAGAGTAAATGTTTAATGTTATCCATCAATGTGATGTGGGAACAAAGAAAGGCTCTGTTCAGTAACACAGGAGCTAAAAGGTCATATGGAGGCAGAACRCTCTCTAAAAGCCAAAGTTAAATAGTTTTTGTCACATTGGGACAGAAAAAGTAATAATTTCACTTAATCTTCTGCATCTTTTGAGGATTTAAAATCAGCCTCATGACGCCTCTGATTGTTTTATTTAATGGTTTTCATCCTCAAAAACAGTTTTTTGTAGGTTTTTTTTTTTTTTGAACCTCCTGTCCACATGGAAACAATGCTTTAGGAACTGGGGAAAAACAGACACATACACGCAAACAATATTATTGATAATAAAATGCTAAAATGTGAACATGCACTATTGACATCTTAATAACTTCATAATCAGAAAAAAAAGGTTCCAAAGTAAAAATTAAAAATAAAAATAAAAAAAACTCGAAACTCTAACCTTTCATTTTTTTTATGCAGACGGACCAAACATAACCTTCAGTAAACGATGATGTCATAGCACGGCGAGGTCACGGTYGTCTTCTTCTTCTTGTGTTTACATTGCACGCTTCACACCTTGTTTCCTGTTTTTGGTGTTTTTAGAGCCAGTCACATGCAAACCTGACACAGCCTCTTATCATTACAGGTCATTTTTGTCTGGATGAAGTCATTTATAGAGATGGTTTACGAGAATATTTTTAGAAATAAGAAAAATAGAAAATTGTTATAGCAAACTACATTATATTTCGTTGTATCACACACATGAAAGATTCAGCGAGCTGCTGAATTAGAAATCATTTTCACTCTTTTTAGCTGCTTCTCTAATCGACATGAATAATTAGGAAAAAAGGCAGAAGTTTTCAAACAGACGGGGTTTTCAGTTACCTCTGCTGCTGTTTGACCGAAACACGCTGAGTGCTCCGAGCTCGCCGTTTCCGCTCTCTCTGACCGCAAATAGAAATACATTAAAAATCCCATTAGTGATCAAATCAGCCAATCATTAACAAGGAAATTAGAGCCACTTATCACCAGAGTTYAGATATGCTGGCCATGTTATACTCGCAGTCTGCTTGTTAGATAATAATGTGAAGTCTCCTGTTTGTTGTTGATCTTTTAAAGTGGCTACGGCTCCCGGAGATAAATATTAGTTCTGAATCTCTGACCACACCCATAGCTGATGTAATTTCACAAGTTACCGAAAGATGGAATAAAGTTATTGATGTGTCTCGTAGAAACACTCGGCTCTGATTCACATCGAGGCAGGAGATTTTTCTCTCCTAAAACCTGATATGTTAAATATAGATATAGCACCTTTTAGATGTAATTTGTACATGATCCAATTTAGATCACTATTTGGCAAGAAATCAGACAGTTTTGTCTCTTTCTCCTCCTTAATTAATGCATAACTAGAAGCACTTGGAGAGCGCAAACCTCCGCCAAGGCCAATTTCCCCTATCCTGCAATAGTGAAGAATCCTTCAAAGAATTCCTGGATCTGGATCGTGATCCAGATCATCACCAACATTTAATGGTGTGTTCCTTTGGCCAATACCCACCTGTGCTAAAAATGTCATGAAAATCTGTCCATAAGTTGTTGAGGGATTTTGTCCGCTGACGGACGGACGTGACCAAAAACATAACCTGCAACACTTATTAATGATTTATAAAGTGTTTACAGATGAATTAACAACCTATTTATGAGCTTTGTCGTAAAGTGGTAGCCATGTTTAAAGGTAGAACGTTTGGCAGATTGGGGCTCAAACACGTGAACATTTTGGAACATTTCAGAAGGATGGGTCTCCCTGATCACATTCAGTTTTTCGTGTTAAGCGAGCTGCTCTCGTTGTTCCGTCAGGTTCCAAAGCAGCAGCCATGGAGTTCTCCAGCACCGTGTATGAGCTGGGCTCGCCGGTCAGCGCCGGTCCGATCCAGGTGGTCCAGTTGGCCGAGGAGCTCAGACTCGCTCTGGAGCTTCAGGCCAACCAGGAGGAGAGAGACGGCCTCAGAGCTCAGCTGCCCCCAGAAACGGCTCAGGCTCTCATCGACTGGCTGCAGAGGGGAACTGTGAGTACATTGTGACAGATTAGACTGATAAACGGCTAAAATTATTGTTTCATTTTACAATATTACAAATAAAAATGAAAGCTGCACAGTGAAGACCCCTGCTTTAGAAGAACGTGTCTTCATGCTGCAGAAATGAATAATGTGTCTCACATATAAGGCAGGTCAAACCAGGTTAGCTGAGAGGAATTTAGCTGCTGTGCTACAGTGCAGCTCTTCTCTGCTGCACAGCGTTAGCAGGTCTCTGTGAGGATGAGCTCAGAACTCATGTGACCTCTCTACCATCTTTACTTAACTTTGCTCATCTTATTAAATTCATATTTCTCCCAGAATCAGTTTTCATTTATGGTTGAATAAATTAGCATCTTGCAAAATGTTTTGTTTGTTCTTATGACAATGTTTTAGCCTTTATCTGTATGTGAGCATGTTTGTGTTCCTGTCCCTAACCAAAATATCTTACAACAAAGTGACAAATTTTAAAACAACTTGCAGAATGTACCGGCACGGTGGCTCG
>NW_013952409.1:3045376-3047095 GCF_001266775.1 Austrofundulus limnaeus | reverse complement strand
ATAGATAGATAGATAGATAGATAGATAGATAGATATCATGTTAACTGCAGGTTTGTTCTGTGTTTTTAACACAAACTTTCACACATAAATCTGTTAAATAACGACAGCAGTTTAACATCAACACACTGAAGCTGTTGTGTTAGAACCGTTATGACCTGCAGTGATTGTTCACGTGAAGCTCAGACTGTTTTATTGTGTTTTATTGGTGAAAGGAGTGAAGAAAACAAGTGCAGGCTGTTGGAACATGYACACATGTCCTCAGAGACACCATTACAACTGGACTATTATCCACTTCCTGCTCGGAGCCCCTCCCTCACACGTCTGCCTGCCGCTCCGGTGTGGCCTCTTGCTCGTTACAACTCTCCATACGTCAGCTTTTACTCCTCTTTCTCCCCCCTTTTTCCCCCCTTCTTCACTCTTTCTAAACACTCCGCTCTGATCTTGCTCACCCTCTGCTTTCTGATGCAAGGTTCTTCTCTTAAAAAAAGAGGTTTTATTTGTGTTTTTATCAGCTGTTTCTGTCAGGACGATTGGATTTCTCATGATTTGTTAAAATAAGGTAAGATCCAGCGTCTCCAAAAAAACCTTCAAGTTTGAAACTTTAGTTGAAACTGTGTGACTGGTTTTGAGATTTATTATGCAAACAGGAAGAATTTAATTAAAAATGCAAACTAGTTTTTTTTTCTTTTCTGAAAGTTATGTTTGTTTTTAAAGCTGATTTTTTTTTGACACGCAGCTGGTCGTTTGTTGCTGCTGCTGAGCTTTTGTCCTGCAGAGGCTGCTGTTTTCTGCACAGAAAGCCGAGCCAAGTTTCTCTCACCATAAAGGAGACGGCTGCGGCTGAAAACAGAAACTGGATCTTAAATCTCACTCKGCAGCTTTTAGTCTGAACAGCAGATGTCTCACGTGTTGCTCGAACTCACCGGCCTCCGTCTCTCCTCCGTTGTCGTTTGAATCAGTTCTTTCTGGGTTTCTGCTCTTTTTTTTATCCAGTTTTAATTAGCTCTTTGTAATTGTTAATTTAATTAAAGGGCGGCGGAGTTAAATCTTTTGTTTTAATCTGTGAAACTGGCTGAATTAGACTCCAAATGTTCATCCACTTAATGTACTTCTGAGACATACATTTAGTGATTCATGGGATATTTTGCTAACAAACAAACAAACACAGAACACCATTTTTGTCCTCCATCCATTGGTCAACAATGAGCATTAAAGTTATTGGTTAACGGCTGATTTAAAATTCATCAGCATCTTCTTAGGTGAAAAAATATTATACTAAGTATACTAAATCTAAGTGTACTTTAATACACTTGAAGCCGCACTACTCATCAGTATACTTAAAGAGTGCTATTTCGGAACAACTAATTTAATACTAAATATACTTTAGTTGTATTTAAGTTGTACAAAAGCACAATTTTAAGTGTATAAAGTATACTTTTAAATACTAAAATGGAACAACTTCAAATATACTTAGTGCCGGTGTCAACGATAGCCATGTGATGTGAGTATCAGTCACATGGAGGCAGGGCTTAAAAGCCTGAATTTTGCCTGAAACTCTCAGACTGAAGAAGTCTCTTGGAGGAGAGACGAAACGTTTCATTAAAGAAGAACCTGTCCTGAAGACCTATACAATTTTTTTCTTTTTGATTTTTTACCTGGATTACTGAGATGCATCAGGACATTATTTCAACACGTTTATATTTTATTGTTTTAAAACAA
>NW_013952409.1:3042724-3044090 GCF_001266775.1 Austrofundulus limnaeus | reverse complement strand
TTGTTTTAAAACAATAAAATATAAACGTGTTGAAATAATGTCCTGATGCATCTCAGTAATCCAGGTAAAAAATCAAAAAGAAAAAAATTGTATAGGTCTTCAGGACAGGTTCTTCTTTAATGAAACGTTTCGTCTCTCCTCCAAGAGACTTCTTCAGTCTGAGAGTTTCAGGCAAAATTCAGGCTTTTAAGCCCTGCCTCCATGTGACTGATACTCACATCACATGGCTATCGTTGACACCGGCACTAAGTATATTTGAAGTTGTTCCATTTTAGTATTTAAAAGTATACTTTATACACTTAAAATTGTGCTTTTGTACAACTTAAATACAACCAGTATTGCCAGTATCACTCCACCCCCTGTTAAGAATTTAGCCTGAAACTCTCAGACTGAAGAAGTCTCTTGGAGGAGAGACGAAACGTTTCATTAAAGAAGAACCCGTCCAGAAGACCTATACAATTTTTTTCTTTTTGATTTTTTACCTGGATTACTGAGATGCATCAGGACGTATACTTAGTATAATATTTTTTCACCTGCGTTTTCCTCAGTTCATATCTCATTTCTTCATGTTTAATCGCCCTTTTTGCACATTGTCACTGGAATTCATCTTTTCTAGGAAATCAAAACAAACTGACCCAAAACTGCAGTTTATTTTTGAATTGATTGTTTCTATAAGAAAAAAAAAACTGCTTGTGTTGAAATGTTTAAAGCAGATGGACACAAGTCRTGCAGAATATCAAGCCCACTTGACGAACCCTTCCTGCAGCTTCTCTTCCTTCCYTTTTTACTCTGCAGGATCAAAGGTGGGTTTGGGTTTCATGTAGTCTGCGCCCACCGTGGGCCCTCTCTCCAGGGAGGACTTCACAGTGAAACACATGTAAACACAGGAAGGATCGTCCTGAAACGTCCACTTATTACCTCTGCCCTGAGATGTTTGTCTTTAGATAACATCGTGTTCCTGTCAGCTACAACCGAGTCACTTCTGGAACACAAATCAAGATGGCCGCCGCTATCGACTGTTAGCAAACAGAAATGGCTGTGATCCAGTCAGTTTTGTAGATATTGAACCTCTTGACTGCAAATTTGTCCTCTGTGGAGGATATTTGTAAACATGAATATCTCTCACTCGCTACTGAATCAACTCCTTTTGGTATCTACAGAGGATATCTAGGGCTTTTCAATGATACCAGATTTGTAGGGCTGGGGCTTTTTGTTTTTCCTCATTCAGGAAAATGGTGTCCCTCAGTGAAAGCGTGTTTTAGTTTTATTCATTTATTCGTTTCATTTAAAAAGAAAAAAATTATACACAACAAAAAATATACAAATCCAAATTGAAATGAAAGGAGGCAAAAAGAAGAAAAAATTC
>NW_013952409.1:3039357-3040750 GCF_001266775.1 Austrofundulus limnaeus | reverse complement strand
GATTTAGGAGAATTTGTGGCATTCACCAATGTTTTCGTATTCTAAGATTTTTTTCAGATATGAACAAAATTCACGTACCAAACCTGTCGTATATTTTACGAGCAGTCAGTCTGCTGTTATCCAGACAGATTTTCTTCACTAACAACTTTATATTTCGTTAGTTTGAAGATATTTTGAGTTGAAAATAAATTACACCCCATAATTATGTTGACAATAGCTTATTCTGCTTGAAACTGAACAATATTTTGTTTCCTGGTAGTCAGGTTGATGTGATTGTAGCTGAGGGTCGTGTTTACATGAGAACGATGATCTCAGTTTAAAAGATTTGCATAAAAGTTGCAGAAACCTCCCAATCTGAGGCCTTTCTGGGTGGAGTTCAGGTTCTCCTCGTAAATGCTGGGTTTCCCCCGGTCGATCCAGTTACCTCCCAAACCCCAACAATTCTTTGCACTTCATGATTATCACCCCGGATTTACACTACATGCGTCTCGGCTCCGCTGCGCTGCGGTGCGCGGGTCGCAGCTGTTCGTTTGTGTCTCAATTTAAACAGCGTCCGCTCCGCTCCGACAGACGTGCAGGAAGGAGATTGSTCGATAAATTCAGTGATAAGTGTGGAAGTCACAGCAAAAAACAAATAATTCTGTGAAAGACAAACTCCAAACACAGCTGAAAACATTGATATAAAGGCTTTTGGTATCTATGTTGAAACTGTCGTGCTGTCATCTTTCTGAAACTTCTGATTTCAAAATAAAATCCACGTGTATCGTGTGTGTACACATATGCTTCATGCTACATTTCCATCTTCTTCCTAAACAGAACAATACATTCTGACAGCATTTGTGTAGAAATATATCCATATATTTATTAATATAGCTGCAATTTCGACATTATTCCGACAAACTATGCAGCCTAAAAGTGTCTTATTTTGAAAATACAGATGTTGTGCTCGTTTCTTTTCCTGTTGGTGCGACGTGATATTTAAAAATTGTCTTCAACGCAGCTCCGGCGTCCGGCAAAAATGGGGTCTGTTCTAATTTTGACGGATCACCGTCCGCTCACCGCCGCCATGCGCAGCCAGTGTAAACACTCTCATTGGTTTTAATGGGTGTGTATTTGCTGCAGAGGTTGGACCGGAGCGGAGCGGAGCCAGAACGCATGTAGTGTAAATTAGAGGTYGTGTTTTATAACCTTTTTTAAACTTTCCTTTTTGCTACCCTCAAACTCTTCCTTACATCCCCAAACTGAGGCTCAGTTACAGCTGTGCTCTTCTATCTTTAAACCATAATGCTTTGGTGCGTTTGTAAATGACTGACATGATCAATTCAATTCAAAAATACTTTATTGATCCCAGAGGGAAATTTTTTTTTTTTTTTTTTTTTTTTTTTTTTTTTTT
>NW_013952409.1:3035074-3037645 GCF_001266775.1 Austrofundulus limnaeus | reverse complement strand
CGTTTGTAAATGACTGACATGATCAATTCAATTCAATTCAATTCAAAAATACTTTATTGATCCCAGAGGGAAATTTTTTTTTTTTTTTTTTTTTTTTTTTGTCCAGTGGTGCCTTTGAAAACAAGTAAACTCTTCTTTCCAGAAACCACTTTGGGCTGGTCACACATCATGCTTTCATGTTCTCATTGTTTTGATTTGATCTTGTAACCAGTCGACACCTTCCTGTAACCCCTCTCCTTTTAGAGCATCAGTGGCACAGATGTGCCAAGGTTTGTCTTTGATGTTCTCCAAACAGAGAAACTGTGAAACTTTGACAGAAGACAGAGAATCTCTAACGTCCATCTTGTTAGCAAAGAACAGGATGGGGATCCTCCGATGTTTAAAATCAGGATGGTTTAGTAATGTGTCCAATTCTTCTTTAGCCACAACCATTCTCAGTTTGTCTGCACTGTCTATGACAAAAATGATAGCCTGGCCTTCCTTGTAGTAATGCTCCCAAAGGTTTCTGTATCTGCCTTGACCAGACATGTCAAAGACTGTGAAGGAAAGACTGGATGTCTTGAACTTCTCTACACTGAAGCCAATTGTTGGAAAGWTATCTTGTACCTGGACATTAGAAGGCTTGAGTTTGTTGATAATGGTGGTTTTTCCACTGTTGTCCAGACCAAGACACAACACGTTCACCTCCCTCTTTAACCCCAGTCATCCAACCGGCTTGTCAAACAGTCCCATTGGCTAACCAACAACCATCAGCTGGGAATCTTATCTGGAATTGGAGCTGCGATGACTTGTTGCACGTCACGGCTTCTCAAGTTGGTAATTTACTTTCGGTGTTAAATCGGTTTTTCATTCATTTCTCAGATGCTAGGTCACGCTACTCACCAAACAAAATTAGTTATTTACACTATGTTGCTAAGAGACTGGCCGCTAGCAAAAAAAAAAATGTGTTCAATCTGCAGGAAGTGAGACCTGAGCTAATGGGTTTAAACATAAAAATAGACTCGAGTCCTGCAGAAAGTCTGGCGGCATCGTGCATGCGACTTAATTTAAAGATGGATCAAAGAAGAGAGAAATAATCGTGGTGTTTTGTCCACGTTTTACAGTTTTGTTCAGTTTTCTGGCTTCAGAGGGTCCAAAACTCAGACAGTAAGAGAGGACAGAGAGGAAAACCCTCCCACTAAACCCCCTCCTCCTTGGACTTCTGGCTGTCAGACGGACTGAAGTAGAAAGAGGGGAGGGGAAAAAACTAAGGGGAGCAACTCTGAAGTGAAGAAAGAAAAGTAGAAGGAGGCAGTGAGAGTCCAGTGAAAAGAGGGATAAATCAGCTGGGAACAGAAGAATGAAGAGGAGTGTTTACAAGTAAGGAAAGAAAGGAGAGGCTGAGGAGGAGACGGGGGGAGTTATCCCTCCTCTGAAGGCAAAAAAAAAGATCATAAAAACCCTCCTCCACAGCTGTTAACAGCGCGCTCACGCAAACTTCCATGACAGAAGTGTCCCGCAGCTTCATTTCTGACAGCAGCACAGGGAGAACAGGAAGACGAGAGGGAGGGCAGCGATGGGCTGGGAGCATGGAGGCTCCCATTGATTTCTACAGGCACTTCTCCTGGCTCAGAAAGGTGGGATTTGTTTTTTATGTTTAGCTCTTCATGTCCGTGTCGCGTATTCCTTCCATCGGATGAACGCCTGAAAGGAGAGTTTAAAGTGAAAAGAAGGAAAAGTTGTTTGACTCCTCGGCTCCTGTCAGATCTGCTTCAGATTCATGTCACTCATGTCACTGTCTCCGCTCGTATTCTTTTATTTCCTGACTTGTTTTCTCATGTCATTTCCTTTTTATAGCTCCAGAGCAGAGCTGCATCCCAAGTTGTTGTGGCGTTATGAAAAGGCGCGTCACAAGGTTCGTGTTATCAGATGGGCGGAACGATCCATCAGCTGATGGCTGTTTGACAAAGCGGTGCTTGATAGTGCAGGATTTAATCAGAGGGAGATTTCGTCTGGGGCTGAGAAACCTCATTGTGCTTTTAATTAATAGACGCTTCAGGCTTGAATTGAATCTGTGTTGTCTTGACGAGTTCTAATCCGTTTCTGTTGGTGTGCCTGATTTGATTGTTTTAAGCTAACGTTTACGTTCCTGAAATGTCCGCTGACCTCGGGAGTAATCGCCCACCGCTGCAGGGGAGAGCAGAGCAATACGGTTTTCTCATTTGTGCATGAGTTTGTTTGTATTCAACACTCAGAAACTAATGAATGGATGCAGTTAACGATTGCCTTTTGGAGTTAGCACTGTTCAAGATGGCCGCCACAGCCAGCTCTGAGTCGTTCTCATCACGTAACTCAAAGCACTAACCTGAGGTCATACATGTTATTTTCAGGGTTTGATCAAAGTGGGAGCTGGGCTTTAATCTGAGCTCCAGGGAGGAGCTTTGTACAAGTAGGCGGAGCTTTGTACCAGCAAGCGTTCAGTTAGCTCCACGTGGCTACAGGAGATTCAAGGATTTCTCCAACATGCATGAATGAGTCAAAGCAACAGTCTGGGTTTGTTTTTGATGAGAGAATATTTAACCCCCCACCCAC
>NW_013952409.1:3032653-3034369 GCF_001266775.1 Austrofundulus limnaeus | reverse complement strand
GATCCATTTATATATTTCTGCTTTTATTTCTAATTATGTCAGATTCAGTCCTCCATAAAAGCCTGCTCAGTGTTTTAGTTGTGTTGTGCTTTTATTTTGAAACCTGTCGAACTTCTTTACCTGCTGCAAAAATGCAACTTAAACAAGAGAGAAAATCTGTTGTTTTTTTTTTACATGAGCTTTTAATTGTGAAAAATGAACCAAACTGTCAAAACATCTTCATCTCCACAGTCTTTAATCACTAAACTTTCAGATGTTTTGAGTTTTTTATCTTTTTTTTTTTTTTAACTGAACATGTCTGAACGCCTTCAGAGCCTCGGCTGTTTTAAAGCTTTCAGCTGAAGATGATTATACGTCTGGTTGTGATGTCAACAGGTTCTCTGCTGTCGGATCACTTTAATAAGCACTTCAGTCAGCGGTGATTTCCACATTTTGTCTTTTAAATCCCCCCCCACCCCCTACACACACCTTTAATATCAGCTGCTATCAAACTTCTCCTCCGGCTCTTTTTTAATTTAATTTAATTTTTATAACTTTTACGTTCTCTGTGAAGCCCTGAGGAGTCGAGTCCACCGCCCGCCTGGATGACCCGGTTCACAATGCTATCTAAAGTCCAGATCTCATTCCTTGCCACCACCTCTCCCACACACACACACACACACACACACACACACACACACACTTGTTACACATTCCTCTTCTGACAGCTCTCATTGGTCGATAACCAGGATGACCGGCGTGGCTGCTTCTTGACAGAGGATTTAATTGGCTGTTGACAGTTCCCCTTTTATTTTTTTACTCTTTCAGTTCTCTGCCTTACTTTCTCTTTACCTGGCTGCGCTTCAGGACTGCTCATGTGAGCTCCTGCAGTGCGTTTCTTTGTTTGTTTGTGGTTTTTCTGTCAACGGATTCGAGCTTTACGTCCGCCGCTGAAGTCAGCTCTGCTCAGAGGAGGTAAGAAGCTGAACGGTTCAAACTTCCTGACAGAATGAAAGCGTCGTGTCAGAGCTCTTCTTGTCTGCGTGATAAGGATCTTAAAACGTAACTTATTGTGTTGTTTTTTTACCTTTTTGTCTTTGTTGGGGTGTTTTAGCAGAATACCTCACTGGACCCACTCGGACAGATTTTAATAAAACTCTCAAAGTGACACCTGGCTTGACTTCTACAACTGATTAACTTTTAAAACGAGGTTTACCGACATATTAACTGATCACAAACACATGAACTGATCACAAACACATGAACTGATCACAAACAGAAACATAGCTGGAGTGACGTCAGTTTTACAGAGACTGAGTTTAAAATTCATTTTGGTGGAGCTGAAAATCATTTGCAATTTTCAAGCATTAACAGATTAAATTATTTCCACAAATTGACCWAAAAAATCAAGAACTTTGTTGATTTTTATCACAATAAGATGGTAGAGCTATGTTCCTAAATTGTTTACTTGTTTGTTTTGTTTTGTTTTGTTCAGAATATAAGGAGGAGTTCAATGTGGGTCAGTGTATCTTTTGGTTATTGGACTTTTATTTTAGAAACGGGTATTAAAAAACTGTAACGAGTGCTTATTTGATTTTTGTTTTAAAATGCAGAAATTAAATGAAAAAACAAAACGTGTCTCGTTCTTGGTGTCAAAAAGGGATACGTGAAATAACAAATAAGAAAATAACTTTAAAGCAGAAACAAAAAAAGTTGTGTTTGTTCATATTCTACGAC
>NW_013952409.1:3024814-3031569 GCF_001266775.1 Austrofundulus limnaeus | reverse complement strand
AGCTCTGCATAATTAAAACTTTAATTTCTGTAAATAAAAGTCAGAAACACTGAATGTTGGTCCATAATATGATGGTAGCTCTGATCAAAGGTTTTTCAGAGACACTTCCTGTGACTTTTGGCCAAATAATCCTATTTTTTTAATACATTGCCTACATTTCACTCTATAAAAAGCAAAATAAGACAGTTTTCTATCCATTGTGTTGTATAAATGTTGTTCTTTGAGCAGAAAGTTTTTATTTATTTATTTATTTTTTGCTTTTTCCTGTCAGTTTGCATCGTTGGTCTGCTCCTTTCAGTTAGTTCTGGTTCTGGTTCCTTAAAAAGTCTTAAAAGACATTGAATTCATCAATCCAAAATTAAGGCCTTAATTAACCTTAAAATGTCTTAAATAAATAATTCAGAGGTCTTAAAATGGTTTAAAACATTTTATTTATTTTTAAAATAATTTACTGAATGCTTCTTACAGCTTGTTGATTTGTGCTAAAATAAACATTTGGGTCCACGTTTTTGGTTAATTTAGTCTTAAATTTCATTTCAAGTGGCATTAAAGAGGTTTTAAATAGTCTTAAATTGAAATTGCCTTAAGCTGTAGGAACCATGAAGAATTAGAAACCCTTTGTATTTTTCATTTTTCATGAGTGGTTTCATTTTATTTCTTATAAATAGCCACTTCTTTCTTGTTTTTTGATACCCGTTTCTAAAAGGAAACGACCAAAACGGACCCTGCAACAGCACAAGTTCTGTTTATAATCTGGACTCGAACGAGTTTTCGATGCGTTTATTCTTCTCTGAGAGCCGACGTGACTGCAGGGCTCAGATTGTGAGACGTGTCAGAGGAGCCAGTTTGGCAGGAGGTGGAGGTTTTGTCAGGGAGACTTTAGGAAATGTGAAATGTGTTCCTGAGTGCCAGGCTGCCATGTCGCCGTGCAGCTGAAGCGTTGAGGTTTCACCTGATGGAGCTGCAGAAATGTTCCTGTTAATGTTTCCTCTGAAACATCAGAGAACCGCTCAGCTTTGACACGTTCCCTGCAGTCTGTTGGGCTGAGCTTTGGATCCAGCTGAGGRTCACGAAACACAAACTTCACGAACTAAATCAAAATAAAATGATTCCTTATCCCTTTTTATCGCAATTGCTACAAGAAAAAGAATATTAACTAGACATGGGGTTTTACGATGTAAAAACAAGTGTGCATTGCCATGTAGCATGTCATTGCATGCAGCATTGGACTTGCAGAAGGAACTTTGACCAAGTTCAAATATGTTTTCTATACCAGCTTGTGCCTGTCACGTCAGCAGGTGTTTGTAATTAAGGTAATTGTGTGACAATATGAAGTTGGTGGAGATTTTTTGTTAAAGTTGCGTTAGCTGGGTTTTGAACCCTGATCTCCCACATGACAGTCCATGACATAGACCATTAGACCAACGGAGCTGTGGCAGAAAACGGTGGCAGGGGTAGATTTGTATGTGTGCAGAAAGAGGCCACATTGCCAATACAATTATTGACACAAAAATGCATAATATTACAACTATAGAGCAGTATTAAGACAATATTATGGTAAAACATCAAAATACAATCATATTAGTATTGTAAACACTGAACAATTGAGATTAAATATTATTAAAGCATGGAGCAGTACCAAGTTGAGTCCAGCATGGGGCAGTATTGGACCATTACAAGGCCCCATTTACTCCCATTATATGAATTTTTGAATAAAGTTTAAACATTAATATTTCAAAAACTACAAGTTGTACAGGCACCAGAAGGCATAGCAATCATTTGGCACAGGACCTTTACAGATAGAAATTACAAWGGCAGCTGTAGGACAAAGTATGCAGGAGGAGTAGCGTGGCGACATGGAAGAAGACGGAATAAGTTGAATAATATTAAAGAGAAACAGGAAAACAATATGAATATTAATAACTAATGAAAGGATTAATTCACCTCAACTGGATTTAAGGAGGCCTCAGCAAACAAATGGTTCTAAATTCGTCATGTTTTACAGTAAATGAGCTAAACTTGGTGTGGTAGTAGCTGAGAGTCACCTCCARCACATCCTCTGAGTGCTAACAGGTTGGAAGACGTCTTTGTTTCAAACTTTATTGTGAAAGGTAACGAAGGATGTGCTTTTCAAGAAGCAGTTTGGGTTTTTCTCTGTCTGCTCTGAAACTAAAAAAAGGTCTTTTCCTCTCCCACCAGGTGAGCGTCCTGACGGACCAGGTAGAGGCACAAGGTGAGAAGATCCGAGACTTGGAGAGCTCTTTGGAGGAGCACCGACAGAAACTGGTCTCCACGGAGGAAATGCTTCAACAGGTAAAAGTACTTTTCTGCTGCGACTTTAAACACTTTGACTTCCATGTTTGTTTGTTTTTTTTTTTTTTTTTKTTTTTTGCTTGTTTGCAGTCAGACATCTGTGTTTTATCTCATACCTCATCAGACAGCTGGATTCTCACAGATCAGAATCAACACAGAATTTGTCCTGAAGATGTTTGCAGCTCAGTAACTTATTTAGTGAGAAAATATGACAGTTTTGGAAGAGATCCGATGTTGTCTTTGTTCATTATTATTGTTTAAATTGAATTTTTAGTGGACAAATGTCGGGTGCGTGGCCTTGTGTTTTCTTGGTGTATATTTAATATTTTTCTAATCTCTATTTCAATCTTTCTAATTACCGTATTTATTCATGTGTAATACAATCGCGAGTATAATACGATCATTTTTAGATCTTACAAAGTATAAAAATCTAATTATCATATGACCCAAATTTTATATCACRGTATTTTCAACAATTACACCGGTTTCACGGTATTTGACGGTATTTTTTTTCCTCACAGCTCAGCTGATAAAATGTGCAAACTTTGCTTATTGACTTTTTTCTTTTACTATACCTCTGTATCACTGTTTCCCTCCTCTTGTACGTCTTTTCTTCTTTGCCTGGTTGTAGACAGTAATCATGCATTTAGGTCCAATCGTGAAGGGTTGAGAAAAAGTCATTATCTGGTCTRTCGTTACGCGTTAATAAACAAAAAGGACGACTCACCTTGCACATCAGTCAACTCRGCTACACTACAAATCTACTTCCCCCCAGCTTTTCACAATAGAAGCACGCTAGAGTCACCATGCAATAACGTCTCCATTATAACGTAGCGTGTTAAATCTAACGTGCACGTCACTGAAGAGTTGTTTACTACATTCAGCRATRGTGAAAACGGGATGTTTTTTTAACGTCGGACCAYTTAAGCAGCTGAAACACCACCCGCCYCAGTTGTTCCAACAATAACGTTAGCATGCTAATGYGCTTAGCGGTGCTGCGAGGAAACGTGTCCCCCACGAAACAGTTCACTGGTGGTTGCAACGAAACTTTCCATACGTGTTCAGRGTATTTACACCGGTATTCAGAAAATTCATGTCATAACAAAAATAAAAAMCGGTTTTCGGTACAAAACGGTATACCGCCCAGCACTACCGTGTATATTATTATTGTAGTGTCTAACGAAGGGGGGTTGTCTCAAGAATGCACAGATGTGGGGCCCATTTGCCGTCCAGCTTCAGAGTTCGACACACATCACCATATTAGGACAGAAGAACGCTTGAGGTACACGTGACAAGATTTATGTACATCTGTCGAGAATGTATAAAGAGCCCTGTACACCCCCGCTCTTGGCCTTCTTTCTCCATCTTTCTTACTTGGCGAATCATTTGGCTGGAGGCCACAATTTGGTTTTTTAGGCTGCATCTCTATGAACTGCCAAATAAAGGTGCTTGCTGTTCAAACCAGCCTTGTTCCAGAGTCATCTTTCATCGGGCAATAGCAGTTCCACTTCAACAAGAAGACGTGGTTTTTCTACACCTCACTATCCCCCTACTTTATGGGTGATTTTTAGGGTTAAATTTCTAGTATTATACATGAATAAATACAGTACATTTCCTCTTTTTTCCCCTCTTTTCCTATTTCCTCTTTATGTATAAAAATGAAAAATAAATAAATTGAATTTTTAGGGAAAAAAGGGGGCAGGTGTAATAAGGTTTTTCTTCTTTTTATTTCATTTATGACTTGTGTTTTGTTTTGTTTATTATATATATATTTGATTATTTTATTGAATACGTGACTAAATAAAAAAAATCTTCACATTTTAAAGTAAAATGTCTCAAAATATATTATGATAGACCTGAATATAAAAAAAAACGAAAGATTTGAGGGTGTAAAAATATAAATTTTCACCAAAAAAGACTCAAATCTGGAAAAAAAAACAACTCTTCATTTGGGTTTCACCTCTGAATGCCTTTAAGATGTTCCACTTGTTTCTCTTGACGTCACGACTGAAGTGAACTCCTGATTTCTGCCAGGCTGAGCACAAACCGACCCTCAGCACCGACTGCCTCAGAATCAGAATCAGTCTTGTGTTTCGGCTTCTCAACAGGCTCTTTGTCTTCTTTACCGTCAGCACTGAGAGTTAAAAAAGGGGGGGCCACAACTCCAAAATAAAAGCCCTTTGAGATCTGGTGCTTTGTTAGCCTGTTAGCTTTTAGTGTCCGCTAATTAGTCAGCCGTACTTATTCAGAAAGCTTTACTTCAAAGAAAAGGAATGAGCTAAAATTAGGAGTTAAATTTCTCTTTCAGTAGGGGAGACCGGGGACAGTAACAACAAGGGACGGTTGCAACACGTCATTTTTCTCCAAACAGAAACAGAGTGATGACACTCACACTGTACATGCTCAGTTAGATGCCCCACCTTGTAAAGAAAAAGTAAACAGATTCAAAAACTGCTCCAGGATTTATTTAAATAAAACAGTTTTTGAGGAACCAAAGTATTTTTTTTTTTGCCCAGCTTTATTTTTGTTAAACTGTTGTCACTGTTTTTGTGATCCAGCTCAAACTTCTATGGTTTAAACAAGTGATCTGTTGACTTTTAACTAATCTAGTTAACATGTATCCAGATGAGCTTATTTAGCTAACACATTAGGTTTTATCATGGCTGACAGGAATGGGGACAGTTGTAACAGTTGTTGTAACTGTCCCCATACGATAAATGCATATAAAAACAGAGCACATACAGATGAGATTAACATGTTGAAATTAAGTTTACACTTAAAAGAGTGTTGGGTATTCATGACAGTTTTATAGTTTAAAACATAAAAGTGTTTAAGATGTATTTTCTACAGTTTTTGTTTTCAACAATGGTTTTAAAATCCCAGTTTGTTTAATGTAAATGTTACATAATGTAGGCGTACAGTGACAACAGGCAAAACTAAAGTTAATTGTCTCACAAACTGATCTATTATCCTTGTCTCTAAAAGTCAACTGTATTTTATATCAATTAGAGTCTTTGACATCTGTATATAAGGTCTACTCATCAAGGCTGATCTATATTCATCATTTGATCAGAAATAATAAATAAATAACACTGTAATATCTTTATAACTCTGTTTTATTTATTTAGCAATAATATAAATAAAAAAATAATAAAACTTTTATTTACAGTGAAATATATTGTATTAATAATATGTTGTAACCACCCCCAAACAATGAAGTCAGATGTTGCAACTGACCCCGGGGCCGGGGACAGTTGCAACATCTGACTTCATTTTCAAATGCAAATAGTGAAGAATGTACATGCTTTAATCGTCTATAAATGGTTTTGACTTTTAACAGACAGATGTAAGTTTATTGTTTTAAAATTTGTTTTGTCTAATTCAAGCCGTCTCTGAGTAACAGAGTCAAATGTAAAATGTGTTGCAACTGTCCCCGGTCTCCCTGTTTTATAAATATATTTTTTTCTTTCTACAGTCGCTGACTTTCACAAAATTACCAACCGTTTTGTTAAACGTTCTTTGAGTTAGATTTTGTTTTGAAGTGCGTTTGTGTTGCTGAACTTACCTACAGCTGSTTTGTTTTTGTGTGAAACGCGCTGTTCGCTGTTTGGGTGTAAATAAGAGTTTTGAGGATTATCCCGGCCGCTCATGTTTGGACCAACAACGTAACCCTGAAGATAAACTCCTGTCGTGTTTCTGAAAGCAGCAACTTTGTGATTTTGACGTAACTGGGTTTGTTTTTTTCACTTTGTCCCCTCACCGTGCCTACAACACAAACACATGAAGTCGGTTTYAGTGAGAGAAAAAGACAAAAAAAGGAAAACTAATATGAAGCAGTCTTTATTTAGCAGACATGTTGAAGTCATGCCAGAGGCGATCCACCCACACATGTAGTCATGCTGCATTTCCTCCCTGAAACCGCCTCACTGAGACCTTTATACATCATTTACAACAGTATGATAAAGTTCTGTTAACAGGATGTGAGACTTGAACACGCCCACGTCAAGGACTTAGACATGGTTTAGGTTTTATGGGTCAATATAATATAATAATTACTAATGTTGTGATTAAACGGATGATGGTTGAGAGACTTTTAATAAAGCAACAGTTGGTCATGAGACTTTTAGTTTTGTGGGTCAGAAGTTGACGTTTCTTCACTTCTCTACAACAGCTRCAGGTTTTTCAGCTTTTCTCTTTCAGTCAATAATATCCTCTGAGGAATTGAACGGAGGTATTTGTAGACATGTAAACGCTGTAAGAAGATGAGAATAACTCTGCTGATCTGTGAGCCCCCACCGCAAAGATTTGATAAATTACCTCCAGAGATGGCAGCTTATCCCTGTGTAATGTGATGTCGGTGTCAGATTGCAAACTGACAGCAGCGGATCTCCTGAGCTGAGACGGTATGTGTGTGTGTGTGTGTGTGTGTGTGTGTGTGTGTG
>NW_013952409.1:3020242-3024578 GCF_001266775.1 Austrofundulus limnaeus | reverse complement strand
TAAAGTTCTGAATGTAATTTAAAGCAAAATAGAAAGAATTAATAGAATCTCCTTTTATGAAGGTAAAGTACAACAAAGGCAAAGAAATCCACTCAAACTTTTTATATCTCAGTTGAAAGCATCTGCAGACATTTTTTCAGATTTACACAATGGTAAAAAAATAATACAGGAAGTGTGATTTCTTTATTTGTTAAGTTTATTAAATAGAACCAGTTGCACATTTAGCTGAACAAGGAAGATGTTGAAACGTCTCATACGCACACGTTTGAGTTTAGAAAAGCAGAAGTGGAATCGGAAGACGTTGGATGAGGATCTGAAAGTACCGGAGGAAAACATGTTCAGTTGAGTCTGTGTCTCTTATCTCTGTTTAATTTCTCCTCCCTCCTGCACCAGAGGAGCACAGAGATATATTTATAGTATCTCCTGCACGCCTGTGTCTGAGAGCGTGTATATTTAGCCTGGTGGGCTCTGAGCCCCCAGCTGGCTTTATTCTGTTAGTGTGGGAACGGCATCTCGCTGAGTGGAGTTACAAACTTCCACATTTATTCTGTTTCCACGGACTTTAAAAGCAAATATGTTTTATTTGTGYGTGCTTTTCCCAGGAACTGATGAGCAGGACCTCTCTGGAGACTCAGAAGTTGGATCTGATTGATGAAGTGTCCTGCCTGAAGCTAAAGCTGGTCAGCATGGAGGAGAATCGCACTGGCAACCSTCCTCAGGATCCCACGGAGACACAAAACAATAAAGCTGAGGTATGGCTGATTCTGGATCCACATGTTGTTCATTTAAAATACTGGGTTCTCCTGTTAATGTGCTGTTTGGTGTAATGTTAGCATCTCACTTCCTGTTTGTGTGACTCACCTGTTGGCTGGTCGTCCCAGTCAAGGAATATGTGTTTAATGTGTTTTAATGTTAACGAGGTTTGAATCTGCCTGAGGGCAACAGCTAATTGTTTCACAAATATTTAAAAAAAATTAATAATTACAGGTTACGAGAAGGCTGGGATATTAGGCATTATTTTCTAACCCTGCGATATGTATATTGCAATTTAAAAAAAAGTCTATGAATTTTCAAATAAGACTTTAAAGTGCCCGTGACATCAAATTTTGGTATAAACATGAATGTATTTTTGGAAAGATAACATGGATAAYGTAATGCAAAAGAAAGTTTCACCCTGCTGAGATGAACAGTTGTTAAGATATTTGCATGTAAAGTAACAGGAAGTGATGTCAAAGGGGAATGTCTGACCGTGAACAGAGCGTTGCTACAACAACTAACAACACAGACTCTAGAGAAGAATCTGATATTACTTTAGATTTTGAGTYTCCTTCGAGAGATGAAGAAGAATCAGAGTTCAGATTATATAATGTTTCAATAAAAACAGACCAGGAAGTTCCCTTTCTTAAAGAGCTCCCCTTTGATGTCACTTCCTGTTTCAATTTAGCTGAGCCAAATTCAAAAGAACATATGCCTGTTCTGTGACAAAATGGGTAAAATCATGTACAGTATATTATGTCAAGTTTCCTAAATATAAAGATGTTTTCTTTTAGTCTTTGTATTTGAAGGATGTGTACATCACAGGTCCTTTAAGTTCTGCTGCCTTCTTGTTGACGATGAGCCTGCATCGATCTCACCTTCTTTTTGTGTGTGTTACAAGATTTGAGAGTTTTTCTCATTTTCTTTTATTGTGCTTGGACCTGAGTACGTTTCCCTCTATCAACTGCAAACATGAATTGTTTTACCACCTATAAAGTGTAGCCTCTGCTGCTAGCTTAGTTTCCCTCATGCACTAACATTCATGCTGATGGTATTTGACCTCTTCTTCACCAGTTTTCTGCAAATTTGCCCGTCCTCCTCGTGTTTGTCAAGATCCTTGTCATCTTCTCTAAAAAAAAATGTAGCCATTTTTGTCCAAGAGGTTTCACAACAAAATTAATATTTTAGCTTTTATTTTTGACACAGAAGCAACCTGTCAAAATAAAAGCCCTAACTATTTGATRCAATRACTAYGTTTAATTTGCCTCCTACATCACAGGACCAACACGTACATTGTGATGACGTTGCTCAAACAAAATTTCTTCAGATATTTATATCTGCAATAATTTATGTTCCTAACCATGCTCCGATAGGACAGGTATATTTCTCAGACCAGTAAATGTTCTCCCTGATGCCAAAAATGCAGGGGCRGTTCTAGGGGCGGGGCCACAGGGGCATTGGCCCCCAGCTGAAATCTGATTGGCCCCCTGAAGTGCCCCTGTCCTGTCACTCATCTGTCCTTTGCCTGAGATTGGTGATGGTGTGCAGTTCCATGTCCAAACACTAGTGGCGCTAATGAGTCAAATAGGAAAGTCCAGCATGAATCAGTCTTACAGAATTCTTCTCAAGAAAATCTGAACAATCTTGCAGAAAGTCTTTCAACTGACTAATGATGGCTGCATTTTCTCATATGCTGTRCGTTTGAGAGCATTTTATCTACGTACAGTAAAAATACATGTAAAATTGCTAAGGATAATTTACTGTTCAAGCTTTTTTTTTTAATGACATTACGTTACAAGTGTTTGAAAATACTGGTAAAATGTATACAYCTTACCAAAACCAGGGATTTAAATGCAAGGATGCTGAAAAAATACGTGGCCCCTCTATGAATATTGTGCCCCCTTGATTGCCCCTTACTGAGAAAAATCCTGGATCTGCCACTGCAAAAATGTAAAAAAAAAAAAGTTGAATTGATTAGAAGACCAAACTGGTTCCCAGAGTTCATAATCTGGTGTTTTGTGCCAAGTATAACTGGAGAAAAGAAAACAAGTTTTATTTGTGTTTGAAACTCGAGAAACCAAAACTTTAAGGTTGTTGTCTTCCAATCAACACATCAGACACACAAAGGGCATTTCTCACAGTTGTWGGCCAACATTGGGTGAAATCTAAGCTCTTCTCAGGTGATAAAGGACCTCCTGTCCTCATCCCGTGACAAACAATAAGCGTGTGGTAAAAACATCCACGTTTATTAGTGGAGGAAATGATGAAATGAGATCCAAACCTTTGTTCTGGTGCTCTGAAACAAGCCGGGACACATCAGCCTCCACAGACCGTTACAGTGACACCCGTCAGGCGGTGTTCTCACGCAGAGAATAATAAAGCTCGTACACGTGCACTCCAGCTGCGCTTAGGTGGTCTCTGCTTGGGTTTTCATTTCATTTTTGTGAGCGCTTTGTTCATGGTGACAGCCAGCTGCTCCTCTCTGAAGCTGCTGCTGCGGTTTGGCCGTGTGTGGGTGTTTGTGTAACGATACCACGAGGCGTCCAGGAGAAACACCGTACAGCATTTTTGACATGCAGGGGCCCATACTGAGCTCGCAGACTCCCAACAAACGGAGCGCGATAAGAAGAGACGAGGATCAGCATAGAGGAAGGATGAAAAGAAAGAACAACACAGAAAAGATGAGATGATTCGTTAAAGGCTGCTCTGATCTGAAGTAAAACACAAAAACCGCCTTCAAAATAAATGCGAAAATAAGTCGTTTGGATCAAACGTTTCGTTTTTCCTGCTAAGATCTGACTGAGCTGAATCAGTCCGTCCAAACTAAGATGTGCTCACCAAACATTCCCGATCACATACAAGATGTGTGAACTTGTTCCTTCTTTAAATGTTTGTTTGTTTGTTTTTTTTAAATAGAGGACTGGAAAAGYAGTGGGAGAGAGGTTTCAAGTAGACGTGATCCTAAGGTGCCATTTAGACGTCCAACATTTGGCCAAGCTGTGGCCTCAGTCAAAAAATATCATTTTAAAAAATTTAAACGTAACATATGATGCAAAATCCACTTTTCTRGTCTGTAGGAGTGCAGAAAAGTGCTGGTTCAGTATCTTTATGTTCTGTTTGGGTCATATTTGTTTAGATTTAAAGAAAAAGCCTCAAAACGTGTTGATCTTGAGTCACAACAAGGAGGAATTCAGACCAAAGCATTGCAGTTACACTTCGTACAAACTCCAACTGAAGGATTTAAATGTGAAAAAGCTCATCTGCAACAATATTTGAAAGAAAACCAACATTTATTAACCCATGTGTAACTGCAAAATCATTTCTTTTATTATTTTGTACATTTTTCCGACCCATGCGTTAGCTGGTGTGTTCATTTAGTTTTTTTCCAGAGACTACGAATGAGTTCACATGGTTAGGTTTGTCACATTTAAAGSTGTATTCACTTTCATTAGTGTGTAAATCAACAAATAGTTATATAAAGGGTAAAACTTAATAATAACTACAACTTATTTAGACTTAATTAATCATTAATAAAGGGATACTTAACCTTGAAAACATCATTAATTAATTAATTAATTAA
>NW_013952409.1:2999755-3015163 GCF_001266775.1 Austrofundulus limnaeus | reverse complement strand
TGTGTGTGTGTGTGTGTGTGTGTGTGTGTCCTCCTGGCAGGAGGAATGACAGGCATCCCTTTTTGTGCGTTCCTGAGGGTAAAACACTTTCACCTCAGGAAACCACACTAAAACCACAGATTAAAAACTTGCTGCCAGCTGTCAAACACCTGAGAAAAGACGACTTTTCAGGCTGGAGGGGCTTAGTTTGATGACCTAACCTGCTTTCAGCTGTGGAAAAAATACAGTTTTATGTGTCTGACATGGTCTTTATACAGAAGTTATCACATCATTTTCGTAAAAACCAGGGGAAAACATTATGTACTCCTTTATGTGCTTGTGTCTGGTTTTATCTTATCTGGTCTTGTTCAATTTTCTTTTTCTAAGTTCTGCGTGATAGTCCAGTTTCTGCTCCATCTAACGTTATCATCTTGGTGCCAAAATTGGGGTTGTTACAACCAGAGAGCCAGTGGTGGGCAGTGCTGATCCAAAAGTTACTTGTGCAAGTTCTAAAGCACTTATGTTCAATAAATCTTAGCAGAAGCAAATTATAAAGCTAATCTGTGCATGCTTGTGCTGCCTCAGTTTAGCCTGAAGTTTAAAGTTTTGTTAAAAGCAATGGAAAGGAGGAAAACACTTACCTATGTCTTTGTTTTAAATTAAACTTTAAGCAGCAGAAGCATGCACAGTAGATCTGCACATGGATCCTGCTACTTCCTGTCTGTTAACCAATAGGAGAGGAGTTGAGCCAAGAAGCTCCGCCCACTGTATTTGCATAATGAGGCAGAAATGCATGAGGTAAAGTAAAAACAGGAGACATAGAAATGTAAAAACAACACATGGAAATAAAAAGACTTGTGAGAAAAATTAAAAAATATATAAACCTTTAAGAGACACAAATGCAAGGACAAGTAAAAAAAATAACTTAAATATATTTTTTAAAACCGTAAAATGTAAATTATGTGCTAAAATATATAACTTATTGGAACTAATCTGGAAAAATAAATGATTTATATAAATATATAAAACAGAAGCTAAACTTCTCCTTTTTAAATTTAATTTGTGTTTTTTAAGTGTATTTATTTATTTATTTATTTATTTATTTATTTGTCCATTAACATTTTTCTGCTTTTATTTCCAATTATGTCAGTGTTGGTCCTCCATACCCACCACTGCAGAGAGCTTTAGAACAAACAACAAATATGTCTTCAGTGTTGTCACGCCGAGCTGCTAATATTTCCCCTCAGAATGAACCAAAGTCAATAAATCAGAACCTTTAAAACCATTAAAGAGGAACCACGGTTAAGTTATTATCTTCTCAACAGCAGTGCAACTAAACTCAGATCTGGTGCTAACATGTTGCTAACATGATTGAATGAAAACATTGTGCACATAGTGACTTCTGCTGGAAGAGTGGTGCAGCAGTACGTATGACAGAGCAGAGGGGAGAACAAAAATGAACTTTCAAGTCATTTCTTCCTGTAAATGAGCACAATATGGTTTCTTTAATGAGTCACAGAGCAGCTGATCTGCTGATTGCTCCTTTTTTCGTTGTAGCTGGCAGGACGTGTTTTAGTTTTTCTCCCCTGACCCCCGACACTAACCCGATGATAAACTCCTGCTCCGGTCCTGACGGCTGTCACACGGCTAAGTGGAGCACAAACACTCCCCTTGTGTTCTGACGCATATTTGAACTCATATCTGTGTCTCACACTATTCCAGCAATGTGAGACGCTGAGGCCTGACCTGCATCTGCCTCAGAGCTGTTCCTCTCACAACACACTTTTTTTTTTTATTACAGTTTGGAACTATTAAATGACATAAAAACATGATCTGACGATGTTCAGAGAAGCTACGGCTTTATTTGTAGCGGGTTAWTTCTTCTTTTAATAATCTCCTCATAACTTGGACAGATTTAGCACTTTTGTATGTTTTTATTTTATTTTGCCTTTATTTTTTTGTGTTTTATGTTTATTATCACCCACCAATAGAAGGTGAAGGAGGACAATAATGTTTTTGTTTATAATAAACAAAAAAAAAAAATCTGTCGGTTGTGCAGATGTAAAGGTTGATGTAATGTCTTACATAAGATGTTATTTCCACAGTTTAACCAGTGGAAGATGGAGGAAAATATGCATTATTTCAATAAATGCTCACATTTTATGCTTATTGTTTAGATTATTTTGTGTTTTTATTGCATCAGCCGCCAGCAGTGATGATATAACATCCTTTCCTCTGTACAGACTGATGAAGATTATCCACTTCTCTTCTTTCTTCTCCTAACTTCACACTTGACTTTTATTGATTTCTCTTTTCCTCCCCTCACAACTTCACACTTTTCTGTCGCCCTTTCGTTTGACCTCCGTCCCTCCCAGTGTGTGGTAAACCTCATCAGTGAGCTCCAGGAGCAGATGTGCAAGTTTCAGGAAGAGATCAGCACTCGCATCCAGGAGAAACGAGCACTGGAGGAGAAGGAGACCCAGGAGCCCGGAGGCCAACCGGCCCAGGGCTGCAGTCCTCCTGCGGGGTCAGACCTGAGCCCGTCTGGCTCCGAATCCTGGAAACACAAAGGAGAACAGACCGTTCACGTAGGGAGACTTGATGGATGAACTCATCTTATCCCCCCCATCATTCCTTCTCCGTTTCTTTCACCTTTTAACCCATCCATGAACTACCACGCATCTGGAGTTTTCCACAGAATCAAACTAACAGCCTCTCTTGTGCAGAGTGTGTGTATGTGTGCTGCAGGATGCTGGGGGTGATGCTCGGCTCTGGTTTCTGCAGAAATGAAAACTTTTGATTGGTTTTCCAAATGCTTGCACTCGTTTGAGGAGCTGTAAAACGTGTGAACGGGAATCTTTTACTCCTCAACTGTTTGAAACATTTGGACTATTTTTCAACCCGATCGTGTCTCAGTTAAATCTTGGGTCGTGTTTTTAATGTGATCAGGTGTAGTTTGTGTGCATGGCAACTATTCTTCCACTTACTAACCCGGTTTTCTGTCTGCTCCTTCCTGCTCGGACCAGGTGGATGGGTCACGTTCCGAGAAGTAACTCTTTCCACGGTTTTCCCTCAGACAGTGGGAATGATCTGATGTGCCGTCTGGAAGCCTTCCAATCGTGTTCTGGGCTCATCTTTTTTCCTGCCTGTTGATAACTGCACTTTGTGGTGTTTGTTTCAGGAAGGACCGTGTTTCCTTTATTAACCACAGTTCTGTCCAACCCTGGAAACTTTTTATAACTTCACCGAGTTTGAACCTGATATTTAAAATACCCTCCCATCCATATTAGCATGCATACGTCCCAGTGCTGTTGACAATCTGTTTTTCCTTTCTACATTTGAACATTTGTTTACCTAAAATACGATTTGATTTGGCTTGCCGGCAGGATTTGGTCCAGGAAGTAAAGCAGCTGAAGAGCAAAGTGGAGGAGCTGGAGGGAGAAAAGAGCCAGTATGAGAGGAAACTTCGAGCCACCAAGGTACACCGCTATAATTTAAAGTGTTCACGCATCAGATGATGTGTTTGTAAAGAAGATGCTTATTTTGTGATTTTATAGTATATAATTCACATAACGGCAGGAAATAAACACTGTAGGGTATCAGGAATCTTGTTTTTTATTTTAAAATTATAAAACAGACTTTTTTCACAAGAATATCCAAAAAAACTGATAAATGGTAACTAAACTGAACTTATAAAGCACTTTTAAAGTCTGTCAATTTCAAAGCACTTTACACTAAAAACTATAGAAAGATCAAAAACAAAAGATGCAACAGAGAAATCAAATCTGTCAGATCCTCACTACAAGATTTCCTGTAAAAACAGGAGAGAAGGCAGGACGATTTTGCTCCAAACCAAGAAAAAAAATGAAAAATACGATTTGTGAGGAGTTAGAAACTTTTCCGACAAAGCCTCGGTAGGTTTTGTCTTCTATCCTGTACAGAAACTCATCTAATCCTGATAGATTATGGTGCACAGGTCGACGGTGCTGGGGATGACATGGGCCATAAACTGGCTTGGGCCCCGCTCATTACTGCTTTGCATTTCTAGTTTTTTTTTATTTTTATTCCTTCATGCCTGATGTGATGTGAGCTTTGCATCTTCATTTTCAAAACTTACAACTGTTCTTTTGACACTGATTATTTCTCTGATTTACAAAGAAAGATTTCTGTAACTAATGAAGCTGTTTTATTTATATTTCCCTTTAGTCGCATGAACTTATTTTGGTATCTTTACATTCTGACATCACAGTTTTTTTTTTTGCTAATAAATCAAAAAGATAATTTAATGCTTAAAATAAGGAAAATCCCTCCTAACACATTGCTTAATATGGGTTGCTTTGAAGGTCACGCTGCTTACAATCCTCTCCTTCCCCCTCTTTCACTCTCTCTCTCCATCCTCTTTTCTTTGTTAACTCCTCTCCGAGGCGTGCTCTCTTCACTTTATCTTCCGCCTCTTATCTCCCTCCCTCCCCCCATCATTACCCACTTCCTGTCCTCTGTCCCCTCTCTCTAGCTCTCCATCTCTTATTCTCTCCATGTGTGTTACCAGTCGCTCATGACCCAGCTGTCCAGCCTCAAGCTGACTGTGGAGCACACACAGCTGGAGAAGCAGCACTGGGAGGAGCGCTGGCGCAGCGCACAGGTGCCTCCTCTTCCTCCCGCTCTTTCTCCTCCTCCTCGCTTTAAAAAAAATTCTCCTATGATTAATGCCTCTTCTTTTGGCACTTCTCCTTCTTCGTGTCTTCTTCCTAATTGTTATTGTTCCTAATCTCTTGGAATAGAATTGGAAAGTAATAGTAGTGTTCAGTATGGAGAACCGAAACTGACATAATTAGAAATAGAAGCAGAAACATATAAATGGAACAATAAACACATTTAAAATGCACCAATTAAATTAAAAAAGGAGAAGTAAACAAAAGTAAGGAGAAAAACTCTTACGTGTGCCTTTGTTTTAAACTAAACTTTAAACTTTAAGCTAAACTGAGGCAGCAGCAACACAGTAGATCTGCACATGGATCCTGCTACTTCCTATCTGTTGACCAATAGGAGAGGAGCTGACACAAGAAGCTCCGCCTGCCTCATTTGCATAATGAGGCAGAAATGCATAAGATAATGTAAAAACAGTAGACAGAAAAATGTAAAAACACATGGAAATAAAAAAATATTTGTGGAAAAATTGTTTTAAAATTATTAAATATATTCATTTAAAAGACAAATGCATGCACAAGTAAAAGAAAAATAAAAAGTATATATATGTTTTAAAACAGTAAAATATAAATTATGTGCTAAAATATATAATTTTATTGAACTAAGCCAAAAAAAAATATGAAGGTCAATTAAATTATAAAACGAGGTAAAGTTCTCCTTTTTCAATTTAATTTGTGAATTTTAAGTGTATTTATTTATTAATTATTTATTGGTACATTTTTGTATTTCTGCTCTTATTTCTAATTTTGTCACTTACTGTCCTCCATAGTTCAAAAGCCGACAGAATGAAAATCTATCCTTCTTCCCTCGCTGCTTTTTGCCTTTTATTATCAAGTTGAATAATTTGCACTTGTGTTGCCAAAAATATCACCTCATTGACTTGTTGCTTTGTATTTTTATTATGTAGTTTTTGCAGCATTAAACATTTTAAGGTTGAAGGTTTTTGTAATAAGTTCTGGGTGACTTTATGGCACATTTAGCAAAAATAATAATAATAATAATAATAATAATAACAATAATTTTTAATCTCTGGTTTGCTCAGTTGCCCTAAACTCGTATATTATTTGAAACTCGGTGACCTGGAAGACCACGTCAGTTCACGGTTTGTCTTCGTCCACAGGCGGAAATCTCAGAGCTGCAGCACCTCCTGGCCTCCAAAGACTCGGAGATCGAGAGCCTGCAGACCCAGCTGCTGTCCAGAGGCGGCGGCGCCAACGAGAGCGCGGAGAGAGGTACTGACAGCCTGACTAACCGCAGCAGACCCACGCCTGTTGGCGCTGACGTGTGAGAGACGGCCAGCGATACGCCTGTCCGTCAGCTCACATTAATGTCACCTTTCCTCTCCTCTGACATGAACTTTGACTGTTCTTGACTCCCTGCTGCCCTCTGCTGTAGAGGAGGTGTATATCAGGCAGCTGATTCAAAAATGTAAGGCAAGGTGTGCTCGCTGTTCCCACTGGTCCAGTTTCAAACCAAACTCTCTTCTTTTTTTATTTGCCAGTTTAAATGTTTGACCTTTGAACTTTCAGTTTAAGTTTGAGTCCAAAATTAGTGGAAATATAAAACTGTTTGCTGATGGGTTTGATTAGAACCTGGACCAAAGATTGTGTGTGTGTCTGAACAGAATGTTATGAAGTCTGCATCTTTTTAAATTCATGCATCTTTAAGAATGTGCCTTCAGTTTTTCAAATCTCATAGTTATATAAAGTGTTTTTCTGCTGATGAATGCAACCCAAAGCCACGTGTCGTCACTCGTCTCCTCAGTTTGCTGTTTCCTTTCATGAATCCGTGCTTCCTGTCTCAGGTGATGCTATGAGGGAGCTCGTGCTTGTCGTTGTGTGTTTGTTTTGCCTGTTTGTTTGCATTAGCACGGCCGTCACGTCTGCCTCCCGCACCCCTCCGGGCTCCCGTCAGACGGCGGGAACTAACTAACATGAAAGTTCTGAGAGGTCCGTGTCAAATTTCTGCCTTTTTTCCCCCCTTTTCTCTTAGACCAGGAGTACCAACGGTTAAAGGTTGGAATGGAGTCTTTGTTAGCTTCAAATGATGAAAAGGTAAATTAAATCACTTTTCCTCACTGTCACTGCTCAGTTTTTCTGCATCGAAAAATAAATTTCTGGGTTTGGTGATAACAGGATCGCCGTATAGAAGAGCTGACCCTGCTGCTCGGTCAGTACAGAAAAACCCGGGAGGTTCTGGCTCTGACACACGGTGAGGCTTACATCTGTTTCCTGTTCTGATGTTTGGTCATTAAAAAAAATACACAATTAAATCTTTAATGATTTGTTTTAATCAAACCAGGGAGCAGTGAAGAGGAGCTGAGTGGAAGTCTAAAGCTTAAAGCCATCACACACAAAGCCCATTCGGACATCATCAGATCAGAGGTACGATGATTATTCTGGAAATAATTTGCTTACAAACTGCAGATTTTTAAAGGGCCTGTGACATCAGATTCTTGTAATAAACATGAATGCATTTTTGGAAAGATAGCATTGATAACATGTTGCAAAACAAATTTCACCCCACTGAGATGAACGGTTGTTGAGATATTTGCCTGTGAAGAAACAGGAAGTGATGTCAAAGGGGAATGTCTGCGTGTAAACAGAGCGTGGTAACAAAGCTAACAAAACAGACTGTGGAGAAGAATCTGATGTTTCTTTAGATTATTTTTAGTCTCTATCAAAGAGACATGAAGAGTGCAAGTTTAAATAATTTTGTTTTAATAAACAAAGACCAGCGAGTTTATTTTATTAATGAGTTCCCCTTTGATGTCACTTCCTGTTTCACTTTGGTTGAGCCAAATTCAAAATAAAATATGCCAGTTATGTGACAAAATGGGTAAAATTGTGTTCAATGTCAGTTTTCTTAAGTATAAAGATATTTTCTTTGACTTTTTGTTTTTGAAGGATAGGCATGTCACAGGCACTTTAAAGCTTTTCTTTAAAATTATATATAAAATTTATTTTGTTTTTGTACAGATGTCATCAAGAGGATCTTCTCCGCTCATGCTGTCCTCATCTCCTTATCAAAGAGAAATGGATTTAAGGTAAAAATGCAATAAAACAAACACACCACTAAAAATTATAATTTACTTTATCTCATATTCTGTTTGTTGTAGTTTTCAGAACTGTGTGGACTCGTCGCTGCTGACCGCCGGCGACACGAGTTTCCTAAACGGATCGTCATTGTGAGTTCTTCAGTCGCTTTAGTAAAACAAGAAAAAACACATTTGAAAAAAAAGATTTCAGGTGTAAAAGCTGCATCTCTCTGGGCTGCAGCTAACTGGAGAACAGCATCCATGAGGGAGTCTCCTGTCGCCTGAGCTTTAAACACATTTGTGCGACAGATTTTCTCTCAAAACAACCACAGAGTCGACAAATAATGTTACTACACCCGAAGTTTGACACAGTACATTTACTTTGTTACAATACTTAAGTCAGGGGAGTCAAATTCCTTTTCACCACGGGCCACATTAAAAAAAATTCAATTCAAAAATACTTTATTGATCCCAGGGGGAAATTAGGTAATGAACGTTATGGTGTCCTTCAAAGGGCCAGTTGTAGTTAACTTTGACGTTTTATGTTTAACATTAACTAAACACAAAACATCATGTTTCTTGTCACAATGACTGAGCTCTACCTGGTATTTCCTGCATAGAAACAGTGTTTTAACACATCCTCTTATAAACACTGAAAAGTACTGTGTGCGACTGACTAAATGTGAAATAAATAGTATTAAAAGTAAAAATAAGTGAGTTTTACTGGTGAGGAGCTGCGATCTTGAATTCTGAACTCTCCCATTTCCTACAGGGAATTCCCATTCATAATCCAATGCATTATGGGAGATGTAGTTTATGATCAATGCTGGCTTTAAAGCAGCTTATTTTGAGACATTAATTCTGTACTATCCAACTAAATTGCTCAGTTATTTAAAGCCATCAGCTCAGGGGCAGGACAAGTATTATAATATTTCACCTTTTAAATGTATTAATTTTGTTGCATTTAATCATAAATTTAAAGTTTACCACTGATATAAAAACTATTTTTAAATTAAGTAAAAAATAATACAAATGAACCTTGAATTGTAATTTCCTAAATGTTTATTTAAATTGTAACTTTTACTCTTAAGTTTTTACATTCAAAACATAAAATACCTTGTTACGCTCTACAAATTTAAATCTGACTGAAGCTCATCATGAGTTGTTTTTGCACTCTAAGAAAATGAAGCGTTGAATTTACTTAAGTTATGTCAAATGTTTCCACTAAACTGAGTTCAGTAAATCTAAAACAGTTTACTCAGTTTGGCTCAGTAATTTCAACACATCATTCCTTAAAGTGCGTGTAAAAGTACTTTTACTTTCCTGATTATTGTAAGCAGTTTTATGACTTTTACTTTTCTTATCAGTGAAATGAATCGTTTTCAGTTAAGGTATTTTTACTTTTACTTATTTATTTTTTTCAAGTACTTCATACACCTCTGCAGAATCTGAATCCGATAAAACAACAATCCTAAATGAGAGCAGACGTAGACAACAACGTAACGTGCACGGCCCAGAATGTGCACACAGAAACAGCGACACGGCAGCAGACTGGTTGTTTTGTCGCGTCTCGGGGTCTCCTCAGTCAGATGCTGCTTGTTTTCCAGGCACCGGCGCAGGTTGTTGTCCAGCAGCCTTGAGGAGCTGCAGAGTGGATCTTTACAAAAGGTCTGTTTTAATGTCTTTAATTCATTAAAATATTACAGCTTTATCCTAAACTATGAATTAGTTCTAACTTTCTAAATGTGCTTTTTTGTCTTTTTTTAACTGCACTAACTCAGCTTCTTTAAATTGTCCTGATTGCTCACCCACTAACTCTGTGTTTGTGTGTTTGTGTTGTTTTATCTCTCTTGTGTGTGTTTGGGCTTCAGGCTGTTGAGATCCAGCCAGTTGAAACAGAATCAGACGTAGGGGCAGAGGTACTGATCTCCATATGTTCACAGAACACATTACTGCTCTGCAGGATTGGTTTTATTCTCATTTTATTCTTTTGATTATTAACAGATGAACAATTTTATTAGAAAATACAGATTATAGGTTTTGTGCACAGAAGTGTTTCACTTATCATTTAGCTTAAACAATAATACTTTTTACCCAGTGGACCATATTTCTAGAGTTGGAAAAAGGTTTAGCACTGTTAGAAGCGTTTGCAGAAGTTAGCGTCAGATAACCAGCATGATGTCATCATCCTGCAACAAACATCAACAATGGCTGCAGCTAGCCACGGCTAATGATGCTGAAGATGATATTTAAAATCTAAACTCAAAATGTGTTCATAAAAACAGTCTGGATGGTCCCTGTGGTCCAGCAGTTTGAACCGCAGCTCAGACACCAGCCAGAACTGCAAGTTTGATGTCTTGCAGGGAAGCTTTAGCTGCTTTGGAGCTAGCGGTTGCTATCGTCTCAGGATGATGACATCATAACGTGAGCCGAGCACCAACGGCAAAGGCTGCGTTCCATTCCAAAATACCTAAATGTGCACTTCAACGTTTAAGGTTTAACTTTGACATTTAGATTTAGGATTTAATGTTAAAATGTTTAAATTTCGCATTTAGTAAAAATTAGCTAAATGTAAAAACAGTGAGCTAAATAACATTAAAATAAGAAAAATTTACACTGAAAAATGAGCTAAATAATAAAAAAAATTTATGAAATTTTTTAACAGTTCATTTTACATTTGGCACCCTATAGTAGTCATTCATTTTTGTTTGCCTGTAATAATTTTTACTTTTATTTTAACACCATAATTGTTTATTATAACTACTAATTCAGTGATTATAGTAAAGTAAGTAAGTAAAAGTTTATTTATATAGCACCTTTCTTTTTCTTTTTTTAATCACTTCAGTAGAAAAAAGAACTTAATATTAGTTTCTTAATTTCTTCATCATCAGTGATTTTTTAAGTAAAGGCAAAAAAAGAGGGAAAAACAAAGAGAAAAGTAATTAGAAAGATTGAAATAGAGATTAGAAGTAAATATACACCAAGACAACACAGGACCACAGACCCAACATCTGTCCGCTCATCAAAAAATAAATGGATAAATACATGGATGGCTTACATAAATATATACACATACCCATACATGTATAAAGATATCCATACACACATGCCTACATACAGCCCCCCATGGTTTCATGCAGAGGGTGGTGGGGGTTGTCCATGATGGCTGTCAGCTTTGCCAACATCCTCCTCTCACCCACCACTACCACTGTGATGTACACACACAGTGACCAGTCAGAACCCCCCGGATCAGAGCACCTGTTTGTGAGCAGTTGTGAACATGCGTGTAAATACAAGATTTCTCCAATGGAATATTTAATAGTGACTGTGGAGGATCGGAGACCCAACCCCCAAGACACGAGGCAGACATAGACGTAGAGGGTCACAAAGTGCTTCACAAAGATGCAAAAATTATACAGATAATAATAATAATAATAATAATAATAATAATAATAATAATAATAATAATAATAATAATAATAATAATAATAATAATAATAATAATAATAATAATAATAATAATAATAATAATATAATAATAATAAGACAATGGGGATTATGGGGAAAAAAATCTTATTTCTGAGCCGAATGATACTTCAGCTGCAGGACATTGGGACGTAACCGCTGCACTTTGACTTCCTCTTTCCAAATGAGCCGCTGTAAGAAGTTCAAACTGAATCTTTGTTTTTGTTTGAAAGAAGTAAATGCTTCATGTGCATTACACACACACACACACACAGACACACACAGACAGGGCCGAGACCCACCTGAAGTGGCTGTCGGTAGCGCTCGGCATCATCGCTGCCCCCCAGCTGTTCGGCTCCGTTGCTCTTCCTCCGTTATTCCTTCCGACCCCCGCTGACTGTGACGCCCGGTCAGGTTCTTCCATCGTCACCCTCCGACGGACATGCTGTTACGCAACAGAGCAAAAGAGCAGTTCGCATCATTTCCACCCCACTTATCTCACGAAAGACTCGAAACACAGATTTATTCCCTGAATTGCAAGAAATGTTTTGTTCACTTTATAGCATTTAGCTAGTGTTCTGCTTCTTTTAGCTTTAAGTCGTTCAGTTTAGTCGTCAGTTTGTGCAACGTTGTGACAACCTATCAATCATCTGTGTGTTTTTTTTTTTTTTTCACTTTGCAGAGTCCCCAAATGGAGCTGAGCAAGTACCAAACTCTGCCGGGGAAACTGAGCAAAAAGAAGAGGCAGAAGGACGAGCTGAACGGCCTCGGAGGGACGAACACCGAATATTTGTCTCCCGTCCACCTGTCTCCGGCTCACAACCAGGACTACAGCCTGAGTGAGTTTCTGCTCGTAGTTTTAGGTTTTCAGCCTCAAGACGACAAACCAAACATCCTTTCAGTGGAGGAGAGATTTGTTCTTCCTCTCAAGCTTTTATTTTTGTCACAGAGTTTGTTTGTGGGGTTTCTAAATTAATTCCTTTGCTTTAGCATCAGGATGAAAGATTCTGTAATTTAACTCTGCAAAGAAATGATCTTTTATTTAACGTTTTAACCACTGTTTGATTGTTGTAGAGATGATCCTAACAAAACGTCTCACTTTGCTTCAGCTGCTTAACTCTGTGCGTATTTTCTCCTCTGTCTCCTCGTGTCCTGTTCTGTTCGCTGTTGGACTGTTTGTGTTCTGAACGCAGTCCGCTGCAGGAGTGCCAGCGCTCCGGTTTTAGGTACTGCATGCCCTCACAGAAACTCAAACCACGCTCACAGGACGCACCGAGCCGGTGCGCTTAGTCACACGAACACACATCCGTCAAAAGAAAAAACACTGTTTATCTCGTGAAGGAAACAGGATTTTCTCCGTCGCAGTAAAAACCTGCGAGCTGAGCCGAGTCGGGCCGGGGAACTGGTTTCTCCGAGGATCAAGCGGCTCTGAAACCAGGATTATTGGGACGCCCTCGTGACTCAGAGGGCTGTTGAAGATAACATGTGGCTTTGACATTAGCATTTGCTAAAACTTGTATGTTATGAGCATATCTGTGGTTTTGGAGCTTAACGTAGGAGAGTAACGAAGGAGGCAAACTTAAAGGATGTGTAAACATTTACTAAAGTAAACAAAAAAAAGTGACAACCTGTTTTCCTCCCATGCTCTCACATCCGTCACTAACTTCAAACATTTTTAGGCAGAAGCAGTCTCATACCATAATAAATAGATTTGCATGTTGCTGCTTTAATAAAAAGTGCTTTTATTTTGAAAATAAAGTAGTTTGGACTAACTCGGGCCTCTGCTTCTCTTCTCGTGTCACTAACCTCCTCTGACTCAGGATCTCCAGGAAAACATGACCTCTATGACGTGGGTGGGTATCGCAGGTTAAAGCTTCAGCTGCTCTGGATGCAGAGTTTTCCTTTTATTTCACTTGTTTTTATGGTTCTTTGTTTTGCATTTGTTTGGTGTTTGCTGTCTGTAATTTGACTTTTTTCATTCTGTGACCCAGAATATTTATTATTTATTATTTGACATAAAAGAATCATTATTTTGACTTCTTTTGTTTCATTTTTTGTATTGCCGCAGTAATTGTTGTATGTTTTTGGTGGTTGTTTCACATTAATTTGAACTCATTAAGCTGTTTTTGTCATTGTTGCTGTGTTTTATTCTTAAAACTTTTTCAATCATCTATAAAATACGAGTCAAACTCCTGGAAGGTTTTATTTACAGGTGCAAAGAACACTTAGTTAAAGAAAATGTTTATTAGAACATTTCCGACAATAATTGATCATCTTGTAGTTTCTGCTCGTTTTCTGATCCACGCCTTGTGTTTCTGTTTCGTTTGCGTCCTGCAGACCATTCAGGGAAACTGGAGGAGTACATCCTGTCGGATCAGTCCCCGCTGTCCTCTGGAGTGGACTCTGGACAGCAGTCTCCCGTCTCACCAGAGAAAAGAAAAGGCCAACGAGGCATTATGAAAATCTGGGGGAAGTAAGTTTTTTTTTAACTTTACTTTGATATAATTGTTTTTCTCTCTGAGTTTTTGTAGAAATTTATTCTCACGTCTGTCATCTCCAGGATCCGTCGCAGTCAGTCAGGCAGTCCCGTCCAGGTTCACGACCCAGAGCTAGGGGACTTCAAGAGGGGGGGCTTCAGAGCCACGGCTGGCCCACGTCTGGCCCGTTCAGCAAAAACACGGTATGCCGACAAATTAAAGAAATACTGCAGAGTCTGAGGCAGAAGGGTCCCTTTATGAAGACACTGAACTGAATGTTGTTAAACTCTGACTCGTATGATTTATATTAATTTATGAATTCTTGCAGGAGTTTCAGTTGGATGACTCTTATGGAACTGCTGATCTTTTTGTGGCAGCTTTGTTGCACAAAAAATGTCTCCGGTTTTTGAATATCAAACAAAATATTTGTAAATAAAGAGAAATAAAACCTTAGGTTAATCTTAGTTTAAACTTTATAAACATTCATTGTAGTTATTTTCATTAAATTACTGTCACTTGTTTTGTTTTCATTCAAGAACAATGAGGGTTTTGTAGAAAAGGTTCTCAAGCCTCTTCTGGCCCTCGGCCAGGGGCGGAGCCAGAGGAGTGGCAAGGGTGGTCACCTCTCGCACCGGATTGGCCACCCCAGGTGCCACCCCTAAACAATTACATTTTCAAATCAATTCGAAAAATTTCTTCATTTCATTAAAAAACAAATGACTATATACAATAGAAAAGAAAATACATAAGTCAAAAATCTAACTAAAATGAAAGGTAGCAGAAGAAGAATAAATCTTATAATGTCTGCTCCTTTTATCCTCAGAATATATTCAAACAAAACATAATTTACAAAACAATACAAAAAAAACTACAATTCACATAGCTTCACATTTTACTTTTCCATACACACACACACACACACACACACACACACACACACACACATATATATATATATATATATATATATATTTGACAAGTGTATGAGGATCTTGGATTTTGTATTTAGATTTAGATTTTGGTAAATTTAGTTCTCTGACACAACTGTACTTAAATACATTTTCAGCTGTGAGTGTTTAAAAATGGCTGAATTATAGCTCTTTGTAAAATTAGCATCAGCATTAGTGGTTAGCTTAACTTGGAATTAGCATTGGCAATGGCCATGTGAACATTATGAGCAACTCCACAACAAATTTCGGCTGTGTCCAAAACGACAGGCCGGGTCCTCCGGAGGACCCAGACTACCCGGTCTCGGCGGGCCGGGTCCTTGGTAGACCGGGAAGACCGGAAAAAAAAGAGGCTGTGGATTTGGACGGTCTAGCCTCCCCTCCTTACCCTGGCGTACGTCATGTTACCTAGCAACTGTGACGACGCTAAACAAACAAACTTCTCTCGCTTCGTCCGCCATTACTAGCAAAAAAGAAACTCCGGTCGGGCCGCAATGCATTATGGGATATGCTGGACCGGGAAGGATCCATCAGACCTTTCCTTCGATTCGGGGAAAAAGAAGGACGTATTTGTCGGCCGCATCGGAGGAGTCTTCCGTTTTGGACGTCCTTCGTCGCGGCGCTGTGACGTATGCGGCCGACAAATACGTCCTTCTTTTTCCCCGAATCGAAGGACAGGTCTGATGGATCCTTCCCGGCCCAGCATATCCCATAATGCATTGCGGCCCGACCGGAGATTTTTTTAAGCTAGTAATGGCAGATGAAGGGTGTGTCCAAAACGGCAGGACGGGTCCTC
>NW_013952409.1:2997630-2999745 GCF_001266775.1 Austrofundulus limnaeus | reverse complement strand
GAACTAATTGACCCGCTGTAGGTTCATGTTTATTTAGCGTTTTTTATGACGAAAAAATAATATTTAAAAACATATTCATACAAATGATAAAAGTATTAGAATTACAACCGCTAATTTTTTTAAAATTTTTATATCATCATATTTTTATTTAAAACGTATTCTTTTCTCTCGCTTCGTCCGCCATTAACTAGCTTAAAAAAATCTCCGGTCGGGCCGCAATGCATTATGGGATATGCTGGGCCGGGAAGGATCCATCAGACCTGTCCTTCGATTCGGGGAAAAAGAAGGACGTATTTGTCGGACGCATCGGAGGAGTCTTCCGTTTTGGACGTCCTTCGTCGCGGCGCTGTGACGTATGCGGCCGACAAATTCGACCTTCGGAGGACCCGTCCTGCTGTTTTGGACACAGCCTTCATTTCAATAAGTCTTAAAATGGCTGAATGTTAGCTTTTTAAAGTTGGCTTTGGCGGCCATCTTGAGTTTCTGATTAGCATTTAGAATTTGGTAGAGATTGTTTTCGGCTACATCTACGTTAATCTTCTCTGTATGCCTGAAAATGGCTGAAGAATAAGTAGCAACTAGCATTCAGCATGTTGTTTGGATCAATCTTAGCTATGATAACACAAATCTGCAGCTCAGTATTTCTTAAAACAGCTTAAATAAAGCCATTTGGAATAAGCGGTGGTGGCCATCTTGAATTTTCAAATCTAGAGTGCTTTTCTTTATTTGTATGTGCCCCTTAAAAACACTTTGGTCACTCATGGGCCATCCCCTGCAAAAAAAAAAAAAAGTCTAGCTCCACCCCTGACCCATACATTTGCTTACAAGTTATTTACAACAATAAAAACAAAGAAGTTGTTGCTCAGGCGTCTCATTTAAATTAATTTTTTCTCTCGTCAGAGATCTAAAGTTGCCGTTTTCTAAGTGGAGCACAGATCAGGTGTGTGACTGGCTGGAGGACATCGGACTCGGCCAATATGGCTTCCTCGCTCGGAACTGGGTGAGCAGCGGTCAGACGATGCTGTCAGCCAGCCCGCACGACCTGGAGAAGGTACGAACACACACACATGCGTAACACCGTCTCAGACACGCACAGTCAGAGCTTCCCCTCCATCCAACGTCCTGTCTGATCGTTGTCTCCGTCCTTCCATCTGTTTGGTGTTTAGTGACGCTTGTCTCTGCCTTTCAACCGGCTCTTTAGCTTCGCCCTCACCTCCCACCACCACAAGCCCTCCGTCTCTCTCATCAGCAGCATCATTTTAATGAGATAAACCAACCTGACAGGGCTTTGTTTTCTTCTCAGGTGAACCTCCTATAGCCTCATTTTATTTATTTTTTTTATCTGCAGGAACTGGCCATGAAGAATCCACTCCACAGGAAGAAGCTCCAACTCTCCATGAAGAACGTCAGCAGCAAACAGCCAGAGAAATCTGCAGAGTTGGATTACGTCTGGGTCACTCGTACGAAATCTCACGCAGACTCATCCAGATTTAAACTTATCTTAACTGTTTTCTGTAAATTTAAATGGCTTTGAAGGTTTCATTTTCTGTGGCTTATTTTAAGCAGCATTATGGTGTAACTTCTGTTCCAGGTTGGCTCGATGACATCGGCCTTCCTCAGTACAAAGACCAGTTTAACGATGGGAGAGTCGATGGACAGATGCTGCAGTACCTCACTGTGGTGAGTGTCTAACCTCAGCTGAAGGTCTTTAAAAACAAGAATAAGATAGAACTAGCTGATATTCCCCGTCAACATTCAGTAGTGACCAACAAACATGTTGAGCAGGTCTCCCTAAATTTGTTTCAGATCAGATCATGCATGTGTGATTTAGAGCAGGGGTTCTTAACCTTTTTGACCTCAGGGCCCAATTTATTGAACATAAAGTGGCACGAGACCCAGTCAGACATTACCAATGAACAAAACAAAATGATAATTATTCTACATCTTGGTTTAACTTGTATTGTATTTGCATTATAACTAAATTAAATACACTTAAAGTTTAAAAGTAAAACATCCTGTCAATTAATCACAAGACATGATTATAACAAACATTTTTTTATATTGTAACCTGCCCATAACAATTATTTGAACAAATACATAGGTCAGTCAACAGAC
>NW_013952409.1:2978869-2995087 GCF_001266775.1 Austrofundulus limnaeus | reverse complement strand
TCATATTAGTGACAAACAATAACAGTAACACATAAGTTTAAAGTTTCTCTAAAATACATTCAAAATGTTTAAAAAATAAACTACAAAAATAATTTGATAAAGTGCAAATTAAAATATAGCTGCATCTGCAAATGTATTTGATATTGTTTTGAACTTAAAATATTGCGTGGTAGAACCAGAAGCTGCACTTCATATTTGTGACAAACTGGCATTTTTTGATGGGTTACCTTCATTTTTGCTTCTACTTTTCATTTAAAATAGGTTTCCATTCTCTGCTGGTATCTAAAATAATTCTTCTACATATTAAAAAAGTTGTTAAACATCTGAGTGGAGCACTACCGCTACTAGTGGTGAGAAAGTGCATTGCACCTTATTCAAAATCAATGCGGTCCCGCAGCTGTCTGCTGCCCAAAGTTAAAAACTGCTGTTCTTTTGAGGCCCTCAAGGTGGCGCTCGCGGCCCACAGGTTAAGAATCTCTGCTTTAGAGCCAACCATATTTCAATGGCTGTATATGTAATTAGGTCACGCCCTCTAATATTTGGACTGCATTCCTGTAGTGAGGTGGACTAGGATAGACCATAGTGAATCTGGTGCAGATTGGCTGAAGTATGTCAAATTTAGAGTCAAACATTTGTCACCGGTGTGATGTCTGACTTCGCCGCACCGCCATGACCACGCCTTTCACTGAAAAGTCTGTGTTTGAAAGCGAGATGAAGTTCTTATCTGTGTTCTGACACAATTTGTTGCTGATTAGGTCAAGAGGGTCAGAGATTCTAGGCGAAAAAATTTCACTTCCTGTTGTCAGGGGGCGGGGCTTTGATGTCATATGACTACATGGTTTGGTTGGGCATGCAACATGGATGAGTCATCTATGTGAAAGTTACAGCTGTCTGAAATTGTAATAAATGGAGGGGGAGCGATGGGGGACAAAAATTTGGGGGTCTAAATTTATTCCACTCCTTTATTTTGTACCTGCACTCATCTCTTCCCTCCATCGTAGAACGACTTGTTGTTCCTCAAAGTGACCAGCCAGCTGCACCACCTCAGCATCAAATGTGCCATCCATGTCCTCCATGTCAACAAGTTCAACCCAAACTGCCTCAAACGCAGACCCAGCAACGAGGTAAAGTTTAAAGAATGAGTTAAAAGTAGAGCCGGTTGGACGTCTCAAAGATAACCCGGATCACATCATTTCAGAACCAGTTCACTCCCAATGAGGTGGTCCAGTGGTCCAACCACCGCGTCATGGAGTGGCTCCGATCTGTGGACCTGGCCGAGTACGCTCCTAACCTGAGGGGCAGCGGTGTGCACGGAGGACTGATAGTGAGCACGTATATTTAAAATGGTTTAAAGGATAATAAAAAAAGAAAAACAACTTATATTTGATGTTGTCGTCTGACAGATGCTGGAGCCTCGGTTTAACTCGGACACGCTGGCTATGTTGCTGAACATCTCTCCTCAAAAAACCCTCCTGAGGCGCCACCTGAACACCAACTTCAACAACCTGGTGGGTGCACAGGCTCAGCAGGAGAAGAGGGAATACATCGAGGGGGCAGGATATTCCCCGCTCAGCATCACCGCTAAAGTCAAAGTAAGAAAACACACAATTAGGGTGAGCGGAGGAGACAGAACCGCACACTCACGGTTAATCTGCGGCCAGGCCTCGGTGTGGCAGCTCACTTTAATCTCTGAGCCTTTCTCTGTCTTTAATCCCGTGAACGCAGGACGCCTCCGCTTCTCCTCGGGCTCTGCCACAGCTGCAGCCTCGGCTTTAAGTCCCTCAGCGCTCCGCTGAAGAAATAATCCAACCCCAAACACAATTTACACTCAGGTTTGCCCTCCAACACTTAGAACTCACAGTTTTTAAGCTCTATATGCAGTCACGATACTGTGGATGGTTTTATGGGTTAATAGAAACTGGTTTGTTAAATAAACCGCGGAGCTAAACCACATCAAACAGATTTGTTGCAGTGAGAATTTGTGGTTTTTATTTCTCAGGAAAATCTATGAGAAGAAGCTGAAAAACTGTGGTGTTTCACTTCCTGGTGAAACACTTTTCTCACACAGTGAAATCAAAATAAAATGTAGGTTAGCAAATGAAAATGCTATTTTTTGGCATCCTTTTTTAGACGTCAACCTATGACCTAATATGGTCAAAGGTTTCCTCTTGCTAGTTTTACCAACGTTGGCACAACTCCTACATTGGTTTTACGGCACCTGGTTTTCCCAAGTATGCAAGGCCTGAACCGACCAATCACTGAGCCCCGTTGAGCTGCTCAACTGACGAATCAGTGAGCTCCATTGAACAGGGTCCTTCCTCAACTGACCAACCAAATGGCTGCCTTTGCTAGCAGTACGGGTCATTACCTAGCTTGACCCTAATGCTATCACAAGCTAATCAAAGTTGCGGCAGACAATAGCTACGTTTACATGGACATAAGTAATCGGACTAAACGGACGTTCGGAATAAAAATGCATCATGTAAACAGCCCATTCGGATTATTCTGATTCGATTGAGCTCGATCCGAATGAATTTGTAATCCGAATGAGGGGTGAGTTATGCCGATTGATAATCGGAATGACGTGCATGTAAACACTTAATCGGATCATCTTATTCTGATTGTGGAAAACTGACCTGAGTGCGCATGTCTGCTGACTTTCATCCACCCGGTTCTGCTCTTTAGAGGAGGAGGGGCAGCAGCGCTAGTTTCTAGCTGCGCTGCGCCACGCAGAACTTTTCCTCCTCGCTGTTTTAACAGATAAAACCGGAGACAAACAGCAGACGTTGCTTCACAAAAACAAAAAAACTGATATTCAGTAGTTATAGAAAGAGAACTGTGGATGTTCAAATTAGAGTCGATGGTGATGAGATCAGTTGTCAGTGAGGTGAAGTTTGTAGAGACAGGCGGTCTCCCATCCAAGTACTAACCAGGCGAAGGTTAACAGAGTTTGGTGAGACTGCAATGAAAAATTGACAAATTTTCTCACAAATTTCTTGCAAATCTGAGGAATTTTTTTTACCAACTTTTCTCCCAACAAGTTTAATGAAACAAAAGTTTAAAAAGCTCTGAGTGACACAATAAAAATATTTTTATTTTCTCGTTTTCTGCAGCCAAAGAAGCTGGGCTTCTCCAACCTGACCCACCTCAGGAGGAGACGACCCGACGAGTCCACGGACTACGTCTGTCCCATCGAGTCGTCCCCGCCCGAGTCCGGACAGTCGGCGCCAAACGGGATACAGGCGCGTCCGTTTGTCGGCTTCAGGGGTCTGAGCCCCATCCTGGACCGGGAGCCCACCAGGGACCAGGTGGGGCACGAGGAGACTAAAGCCGACACGATTCCATGATGACGTGTCAAAAACCACGAACGGCTAAGCTTTCCATGAGCCAGTCAGATGCTGCAGTTTGGCTTCTATTGCTTGCAGCCCCCTGATACCTTAACCAGACCCCCTCCCTGCTCCTTTAAACCCCGCCCATCAGCCCCACCTGTGCCTTACTCCCCCCCTCCCCCGATGCACTGCAGGGTGCTCTGAGACGTCGTGGATTATACACACTTGAAGTGTTTTGTTATTTTGCGGTGCGATGCCTCACTAACCTCAGACCTGTGCCAAGAACTCAGCCACACCTTCAACCTTCTCTGAGTCGAACCTGTGCAATATTTGCATCATTTTATTTATTATTTATGACACTACAAGGTTAACCAGGATGAATCATGTTTTGTATGACACTTGAGTTGTTGTTTTTAAATAATTTTCATAATTAACTGTAATAGTATTTTTATAGCATTGCAAATTTGCAGAACATATCATGTAAATGTTGAGATTTATAAAAATCATTTAATAAACTAAATCATACGTGTGTAAAGTTTATTTCTCTAGAAAACATGCATTTTATTATGTCTCTAAAATCAATGCAAATCACAAAAATGAACTGACACAGCTGCCTTTATATAAGATAACTGGAGCTGCTCTGTGGAGACTGCATGTCTGAGTAATCTGCATCGTCCACTAACCTGCCTTCATCCTCCTCCTCTTCCTCATGATGTCTGTCATGGCTGTTTATGACGACCGCTTCACCCTCGACTGACCGATGAGTGTGGCTCAGTGTTCAGCTGCAGGTACAAAGTATCCTGTGATTACTGTTTTAAAGGGATCCGCGGTTAGTTGTAACATTAGACTTTCTCTGATAATCATTTATTTTAACTGTAAAATAAAGACTGTAAGAATACTTTAGGCTATTTTAATTTTTAAACTAAACTTTTAAAAACATTACACGAATGGAGCCATTTTATTTACATGCAAAGGATTCTGGGTAAATGATGATCGACTCTTTTAAATGAAACCAGAGAGCGTTGACAGAGAGGAGAAGGTAGAAATGGCTCAGCCTGGAACTGAAAATATGGATGGAGGACAACAGTTTAGCTTGTTAGTTTGTAGCGCTAGCGCTGAGCTAATATATTGTTTATAAGGCAATATAGTGTCAGTGCTAACGTTAAAGCTAACAGGCTAAGCTGAGGTTCTTCCATAAAGCAGCTCTGTATTTCTGACTTTACCATGTCAGAAAATATTTACTGTAGTTTAAATGTCACAAATTTCTGCCTTTAATTATGGAAATTTTTTAGTTTTTTTTCCCTTGCAAATTTATGACTTTTCAAAATAAGAGTTTCCTTGTTTTTTTCTCGAAAATTTCTGAAAATCTCAGAAATTCTGAATTTTTTTCTCATTGATTTGCGCCTCCTTTTTTTTCATCTGCAAAGTGGCCCTAATACACCGTTGTAGCTTACTCAAAGCCTCGCACCTATGACCTGTCGACGTCATCATTTACCCAGAATGCTTTGCGTGTAAATAAAATGGCTCCGTCCATGTTAAAATATATATTTTAAAATGTACTAAACTAAACAGTATTTTTAGTCTTTATTACAGTTAAAATATATGTTTATCAAATAAAGTCTAATGTTACAACTAATCGTGGATCCCTTTAATATTAGATACGTCTGCCTTGTTTCATTCTAAACAAATTGTGAGTTAATCACGAAGTTTTATTAACGTTTACACAACATCCAAACTTTTTAAAATTAGACGTGTTTGTGTGTTGCAGATGGTGAATGCAGAGAGCACCATTTTGCAAATAGAGGCTCTGTCTGAAAGCATCAACAACCTCACAGTAAGCGCCAACACACACAAGCTGCTGCTTAACGACTCGTGTGACTCGCTGCTTGCGGTTTGTCAGAACAGAAGCTCGGGCCTCCTCGATCGAAAAATCTGCTGATAATCGGAGGGAGAGACGTGGTTAAAACGCTGCAGCTGAGTGGGAAACGATGACTGCTGGTGTGAAACTTGCTTAGCTTTACGTTCCTTACTGTCATCTCACAGCTGTGCTTCGTGAAGCTTTGGATGACCAACATGTAGTATTTGGTCTCAAACCATCTAAAACCTGTAGTTATGAAGATTTCAGTTCTAATAAACAGGAGCAAACATCACAAATAATGAGCTTTATTTCATTTTTTTTCTTTATAATCCCATTGCAACATAAAATACAGAACTGTAAAGAAGTCAAACCATATTATGGCTTTTTAAAGGTGTTTTAAAGTTTTCCTTTAGACTTTGGCTGCTTTATTTCCATGAGGCCAATCATTTGTTTATCTCAGTTTATGTGTTGTTTTGATTATCAGAGTAAAATAGCTCAGAAACAACTGATCAGATTTCATTGGTATTAAAACAAAATCAACTTTAGCAATGCAAAATTACAAAAAATCTGACCTTTTTAAAGATAAGTTCAGATTTGTCACACAAAAGGGTGAGATAACTTTTTAAACAAAAATTTCTCTGAAAATGATGCTATGTGTAAAATTAAATGTTAAAAACATTCACTAACATATTTTTCATTATTTAGCTCACTTTTTGATTGTTAAAATGTTTGTATAAATTTATAAACATTTTGTTAGCTCTCTGTTGTTGCGTTTAGCTAATTTTTGATAAATGTTCAGTTTAAATGTTAAAAATATATATAATATTAAAGTGCTTGTGACATGCCTATCCTTCAGATACTAAAAATCAAAGAAAGCATTTTTATACTTAAGAAAATTGGCATAGTACACATGATTTTACCCATTTTGTCACATAACTGGCCTATTTTCTTTTGGATTTGGCTCAACCAAAGTGAAACAGGAAGTGGCATCAAAGGGGAACTCATTAATAAAATAAACTCACTGGTCTCTGTTTATTAAAACAAAATTGTTTAAATTTTAACCCTTCTTTGTCTCTCTTTGATAGCCATTAAAAATTATCTAAAGAAACATCAGATTCTTCTCTACAGTCTGTTAGCTTTTGTAACAACGCTCTGTTTACATGCAGATATTCCCCTTTGACATCACTTCCTGTTTCTTCACAGGCAAATATCTCAACAACTGTTCATCTGAGCGACGTGAAATTAGTTTTGCAACATGTTATCAGTGTTATCTTTCCAAAAATGCATTCATGTTTATTACAAAAAAATGATGTAACAGGCACTTTAAACCCTAAATGTTTAAATCTAAATGTAAAAGTTAAACCTTAAATGTTGAAGTTCACGTTTAGGTATTTTGGAATGGAAGCAAACCAGGATGATGTCATCATTCTGCGACAAATATCAACCGCTGCTAGCCACCGCTAGCCGCTGCAAACACTGCTGAAGATTAAATGTAAAATCTAAATTCAAAATGTGCTCATAAAAAGAATATGGGTGGTCTCTGTGGTCCAGTTGTTTAAAGTGCAGCTCGGACACATATAACTGCATGTTTGATGTCTTGTAGTGAAGCTTTAGCTGCTTTGGAGCACTAGCGGTTATTGTCTCAGGATGATGATGTCATAACATGAGCAGAGCACTTCAAAAATTAAGGTTTAACTTTTAAGATTTAGATTCAAACAGATACATATTTTTTAAACATTTTAATTTAACATTTAGTAAAAAAAATAGTTGAATGTAAGAACAGTGGGTCAAATAACAATAAAATGTTAGTGGAAAATGTTTAACACTCAAAAAGTGAGCTAAATAATGAAAAATTTTAGTGATTATTTTTATTTTGCACTTGGCAAACCCTATAAAAAAAGCAGCAAAAGTTTCAGAAAGTCTTCAGAACGAATTGTTAAAATTAATTTTGGCTTCTTGGAAGGAAGGGTATGAAAAATGACTCAAGACTTTTGCACAGTGCTGTATTTTGTCAAAGCCAAATAACTGAAATGCATGGCTGACCTGGGATCAGTTCTACACTGAAAGGCAGAATTTCTCTTTATGCAAATAAAACTTTCTTCATAAATCTTTGTCAGAAACCAGATGGTTTTTAAGATGGTTTTTTTATAATAAATGAAGCCAAATGAGGAGAAAAAAAAGCCTCTGTGGTGTTTGATTGCTGCGCATTAAAACTACATTAAAGCTGCTTCTGCTGATCCCAGCTCAGCTCTCTGACACGTTCCACACTCCCATGATGCTTTGCCTCCAGTACCTGCTGAGCCGGGACCAGCCGTGGAAGGAGCTGAGGTGGTCTCAGCATGACCCCGCCACAGAGACCTGCAGAGTGGGAATCAAACCTGCGGCGTGGAGCCGGCTCACTTCCTGTAACCTCTGTCACCTCATGTAACGCCATCACAGTTGTCCTCCTCCTACAACGCTGTTATTGCAAGTATGACTCCGCCCCCTGTGAGCAAAATGTGTGAATCAGAGCCCCAAGGATACCCAACACAAAGAGGGAAATAGGGACAAAAACAAGGGGACTTTGAACCCCGCTTGCATTCACTACATTCACATAACACGACACGGGTCAGGTGATGGGGCACATGACCCTCTGTGAACAATAGAGCTAATCAAGCCTATTGTTAGGCGATGACCCTCTTTTGCACGTGACTAACCTGTTTGTCCATGTGGAGGCGGAGCTTATAAGGCCGAGTTCACCTGAAACTCATCAGACTGAAGAAGTCTCTTGGAGGAGAGATGAAACATTTCACTAAAGAAGAACCATCCAGAGGACCTACTGATTTTTTCTTTTTGATAACTAGGAAGTGACGTGACATTTATCTGACAGGAAAGAGTGGTTTTAGAAAGAAACCTCTGGTTAGAACTCCTTCGTTCTTAGAAAAAGGAACCTCCCATGAGCTGCAGTCTGAGAGGCCTCTCCTGGCTGTTCCCTGCGAAAAGAGACATGTAAGCATCCTGTTTGCTGATCAGTCCCTGCAGGCTTACTGACAGGTAACAGGAGGTGAATCTTTTGTTGACTCGCCCAGCTGCAGGCTGTAAAAACACCACACCCAGGCGCTCAGAGACTTTTCTTTTCTTCCACCTGAAAACTTTTCCCACTCCTAAATGTCGTGAACGTAGAGACACAGACGGAGGGACGTTGTGTGTCTCAGCAGGGCAGGGGTCGGGAGACCAGAACTGGGAGCAGACTTGGACCAGCAGGCACACCCAGACCCATCCTGGTGAGTCGATGTTTGATGGTCAGAAGAGTTTAAACTATATTGATAATTATATCCAGAGTGAATACTGTCTCAAACTAGAGGGGATTGTGTTGTTGCAAGACGGAGGGCGGTGTTTGGGTGAAAGGTGATGTCAATCACAGGAACACACTTACTGTATGGAATGAACTGCCAGCAAATGTTAAAAATATATATATATTTTAAAAATATATTCATTTCATTAAAAAACAAACTCTATACACAAGAGAAGAAAATATAAATAAAATGAAAGGCAGCAGAGAGAAGAAAAAATATATATAAATTAAAACAAAAGTAATTTACAAAAAGCTATTTGTGACCCATCATATCGAAATGAGGATTAAGTCAAATTTGGTCAAAATGACCTAACTACATTTTCAGATTCCTGCTTTAAAAGCTACATTTTGATACCTGGATCATTCTGATATCATAAACTTTTCTGGAAATATGACCTAATTTGTCTTGTTGGTTATGATAATACATTAAGGTTTGGTCTGAATCCTAATTTTATGTAAATTTATTGAGTAATTTTTKATGTCAATATAAAGAAGAAACCTCAAATAGTATTTGTATATTAGGATTTCCCAGTTGGAAAGAAACAAAAACATTGCTCACGAGGGAAAATTCTAATTTTTAAGGCGTTTTTCCTCAAAATCAGTTTTTTTGTTGCTGCTGCTCAAACAAATTTATTTTTACCAGACCTTTTCTGTTAAGGTATTTGTACTTTTCCGTATCCCCCCAGTACTTCAAAGACCTCTGATTAAAACACACAGTTTTTTAAATGATTTATTAAAAAAGGGCCAACCTGGACTTCATGTATAATCATGAATTAACAGATTTTTTGAAATCTGAGTTCATGTTTGTACATTTTACTTTTCATTTTGTACAACCTCCATGTTTTCAGTTCATCAGGGAGACCTCCATCTGACCTCCTGCAGCTTATCGACATGGGTCAGAAGGTCAGCATCGATTCTAACCCCTTCAGGAACTTGTTCCCTTTTAAATCCAGCCCCCCCAAACAGCCCCCCTCCAATAAAAACCAAGATCTCTCAGCCAAGCTGACGGCGCCCCCCAAAGACTTCCTGTCTCTCGTCAGCAGCTGCATCTCTGCTGCGTCCACCAGAACCCAGGAGTACCTGGTCTTCAAAGACCCGGAGGAACGGTTCCACCCGAGTCCTCAGGTGTTGACTCAGGTTGGATCATTGTGCTCCGTTAAAGTCTGAGGAAACCTGTGTCGGGGTCTTTAACCGGTCTTCCTTCTACAGGTCTTCCTGATGACCTACATGTCCCAGAGCTTCAGCCTCAACCTGACCGACGCCTTCAACTGCACCCTCATGACCCCGGAGCAGCGCGTCCTCCTGGGGGCCGACTGGGTGTGGGCCGTGCTGGAGAAGCCCACCAAGAACCCGAAGATCCAGATAGCCGTGCGGGTGGTCCACCTGCCCGGCAGGGAGACCCAGGCGGAGGAGGAGGGCGCGGCGGACGAGGCCAAGTCCGAATCCGTCAAGATGGCCCGGGTGGAGTCCAGCAAGAACGGCTACGAGAGGCTGGTGGAGTTCTGCGCCTCCGTGGGCAGGGACTGCTACGCCCTCTTCCTGTTCTTTGGGAGAAGCCACGACGGGGGGAACATCTACGGGGTCCTCAGCAACAACATGGAGGTGGCCGTCGCCAAGTGCAAGCGGATCGACAGAGCTTTGGTTGAGAACTTCTTCAAAGGTTCAAAGTCTTTCCATAAATCCTCAGACATGATGCGATCGATTATTAACAACAAAAAAAGCGAGCCGCTCACTCTGATTATTAAATTTAGCTGATTTAGCTGTTTTAATACTGCTTTACAACCAAAACAGGAGGTGTTACCAAGATAAACAAACTACATTTTTTAATCGGTTAAAACTCGTTTTTGATGTCATTTCTTACAAATTAATCAAATTTAGATCTTTTTGTTGTTTTCGCAAACCTTTTGTGCAATTTTCAGCTCATTAAACTATTTATTGTTGCAGGCAAAATAACAACCTTGTTGTTCTTGAGGTTATTTTCAAGGTTTAACCAAAACAACTAAAAAATCTTAGTTTTAAACTCTGGTGTTCATTCAAGGAATGTTTTCATTTAATCTTACAAAAAAAATACCTGAATTCATTAAGGTTATTTAAAAAAAATCTATGCAGGACCAAATCTGACATAATTAGAAATAAAAGCAGAAATATATAAATGGACCAATAAAGAAATAAATACACTTAAAATGCAAGAAACTGGTTTGTTAAATAAACTGTGGAGCTTAACGCCTCAGTTTAGAGAAAAGTTTAAATTAAAACAAAGACAAGGAGGAAAACAAATACCTGTCTTTGTTTTCATCTAAACCTGCAGCAGCACAGTAGATCTGCACATGGATCCTCCTCCTTCCTGTCTGTTGACCAATAGGAGAGGAGCTGACCCAAGAAGCTCCGCCCACATTATTTACACAATGAGGCAGAAATGCATAAGATAAATTAAAACAGGAGACAGAGAAATGTAAAAGCAAAAATAAAAAATAAGATTTGTGAAAAAAATATGAAAAATAATTAAATACAATAATTAAGGAGACAAATGCATGCACAAGTAAAAGGAAAAAACATAAAATATATTTTAAAAAAACTGTAAAATGTAAATTGTGTTCTAAAATACATTATTTATTAGAACAAATCTGGAAAAATAAATATGAAGGTAAATTAAATTGTAAAACATGGAGTAAAGTTCTTTTTTAATTTAATTGGTGCATTTTAGGTGTTTTTATTTATTTATTGGTCCCTTTGTATATTTCTGCTTTTATTTCTAATTATGTCAGATTCGGTCCTCCATACCATACAGCAATACTTTGAAAGACAAGATTAGATAACTTTTAACAAAAGTAATTTCTCCGTCAAAGAAGAAGCAACAAACAAAACTTTCACTTCGCTTCACTTCACTTTCATTTTTTGTCAGGAATGTTTTATATAAAATTAAAAAAAGGAAATATTAAAAAGTTGATCAGAGTTCGTCCTTCACATTATCAGGCTTGACGCCCCGTGTGCACGTGCACGCGGCAGCGTGATCGTCCGGCTGCGGCACCAGCTCCATGTCGGCGAGTCTTGCCGGCGGTCCGCTCTGTCGGAGCGAGTACTCCTGCAGGACCCTGTGGTAGTAACAGTACAACCTGCTGGGCTGCAGCAGCTCTCTGGCTGCTTCCTGTCCCGCCCGGGAGATCTGCTCCGCCTCGGCGTCGTGCTCTTTGGCCCATTTGATTTTCTCCAAAAGGTCCGACAGGTTTCTCTCCACGGGGACGTAGTGACTTCCTGCCTTTAGGCGGCTGTAGAAATGTTCGTAGTACTGCGAGTCCTGCTTCAGGACCAGGCTGTTCCCCAGCATCAGGTAAGGAAACCGATACGCTGCGACGGTTCCGTCCACGTTCACCTGGTACTTGTGCTGCATAGGAGATGAAAATTCACTTTTCTTTTAACTATCTGATGCATTTTTATTTCGGGCTGCAAAAAAAAAAAAAAAAAAAAAGACATTTCCCGACCTTAAAGAAGTCAAAGAATCCAACCAGCGGTGCTTTGCCCACGTCTTTCTCTCGGTCCCTGAAGAAGAACCACGCTGTTATGCCGGCGTCCAGCAGCTCCGGGTTTTTCTTGGAGAGAGAGACGAGCTGGAGACGCTCCTCTCGACTGTCCCGACCGCGAAAAAACGCCCGCTCGGTTTTATTAGCCCACGGAGGCCCTGGTGGAAGGTAGACCGGACATTAACAGGAAAACTTGGATAACTAGTCATTTGAAAAACAGGAAACAGTTTGTTCAAGTAAACAATGTAAGATCTGAATTATGTATTAGTTGTGGAGTTCCTCAGGGTTCTGTGCTCGGACCAAAACTGTTTATTTTATATGTGAATGATTTAGCCGATGTGTCGAAGTTTTTAAAATGTTAATGTTTGCCGATGACGCGACTCTTTTTCATTCTGGTGAAAACATTGAACAGATGTTGGAGGTGATACAGACAGAATTTAGGATGGTACAAACTTGGTTTCAAATTTAAAAATGATCAATGAATTTGGATAAAACAAGTTGTATGAACGAAAACTAGCAAAGTTCCTTTCTACATCAATGATACTGAAATTTGTTTAGTTAGTGAAATAAAATTTTTGGGTATCATTGATGAAAAGCTGGCATCTCATAAATTACTTACAAATAAAAATAGCTAAGCAAATCAATTGCATTGTTGTATAAAGTAAGAGTTATTATGTGACAAAACTCTGTATATAATGAATAATATACTGATTGTTCTGCATTTAATTTTAAGAAGAGCTATGAAATGGTGCAGTTTGAGTTTTATAAATAAACCGATTTAAAATTATAAACATTTGATGCGGCCCCCTGGTGGACACTAGAAACATCACTATGATCAATCCTTTTTCCATTTAAGGTTTTAGAAATAAATAAATAAAATAAAGGTTTTGTTTTTGTTACCTTTGTTATGAAAAATGTCATTTTTAATGATTTGTGTTTAAGTTGGTTTATGAGTTTGTTAGTGAGTTTTAATATTGTGATGTTTTAATTTGTGACTGTATTTTACACTTTAATTTCATGTTGCTAACAGCCATCTAGGGACAGGCATTGCAAGTTAGCTCTGGCTATAAATGTTGTAGTGTGTAGCATTGTTAATACTTGACACTTGTCCCTACTCATAAAAATAAATAAATAAAAAAAGAAATGAAAATATTTTCAGACCAGAAAGTCGTGTCACTTCAACTTTCAGGATTAAATCTGGCTCCAACCTCTAGTTTGACTGATGAGTTGTTTCTCACTGCAGACATGTTGAGGTTTCAGTTTATGTAAATAAACTTTATATTCTACCTCAACATGAAGCGGATGGATGGATGTGTCAAACTCAAGGCCGGTGTAGGGCCACCATGAGGCTCATGTGGCCCTTGGTGAAAATGAGTTCGACACCCCTGAACTCTTTCCAACAACTATAAATATATTTATTTAATTTGTAAGAGCTATATTAACACATTCCAACCAGCTTTTTGCCTAAAAACAAACATATTAATCATATTTTAACACACATCTGCTATAAACAGAACAGTGTGGGTCACCTGTGTTGCCTTGGACAGACAGCAGGTCGTTGGTGACGCCCCTCAGGGTCTCCAGCGTGGAGTGCGTGACTTCGTACGTGGGCAGGACCACGTCCAGCGTGTCCGTGGAGCCGCACCAAGAGAAGATGGGGACGGCCCCGTCCTTCCTCGTCTCCAGCGGCCAGTCGCCCACGTTGATGAAGAACTCCACGTCAGGAAGCCTCACCTTCAGGCCCAGAACAGAAGAAGAGGACAGAAAAATAAACCTTCTGGCAGCAAAGTGTAAAAACAAACGACTAACCGCCGAGAATCCCACCTTCCTCGTTAGAGACAGCAGCATCTCGTCAGAGAACATCTTGAAGTCGGTGTATTTGCCCAGCGTGCGCCGGTACACCTTGTTGTCCAGGATGGCGTAGTGAACCAGCCCGCCTCTGTTGGTGAACCTGCGAGGCACTTCCTGTCTGAGACGGTTCAGGTCCACGGAGGGGAAAGACTTGAAGTCCTCCAGGATCTGGGGCTCCTCTGTGGGACACTGCATGACGCTCTGCCAGATGGACGCGTCCTCCTCGGGACAGTCGCAGTATTCATGAAAAACTGGACCTGACCGGGGAAAAAAAAACGTTTTCTGGGTTTCATCATGGAAACTCTTGATTTTAACAGGTGACATCATCAATGTGCAACAGAAATACGCACACGCATCATTTCCTCTTCCTGTCGGTGCACACCTCACCTTGGAGAACGTAGGGCGAGCGGGCCACAGCAGCATCACGGTGGAGGACTTCCACCTTCAGACCCTGGACCGTGGACCCGTACAGGCGGTACCGGACCAGGAAAGACCCGTCTCCTCTGTCCAGAGGTGGGGGGACGTGCACACGGAGGTACTCCTTCTGGTCCAGTGGGCTTATCTTCACTTTAAACGTATCTTTACCTGAAAAAGCAGAAATCCAGCTTGTTTATACTCTGATTCTTTAAGTAAAGTATGCATATAAAAGTACTTTGTTTATATTTCGAAGTTTTATTCATTTAAAAAAACAAAATAAATTCTATAGACAATAAAAAATTACAAATTACAAATAAAATGAAAGGCAGCAGAACGAAAAATAAATCTATAATGTAATCTAAAAATAAAAACAAAACAAAAACATCAAGTCCTTCTCCAACAACAGTTTGAATGGATACATTATTGTATTGTATTGTACATTATACATTGTTCCGGAATTGCGCCGCTGAGGGTGGCAGCACGTTGGAGTAGCTCTGTTACTTTTATCGAGATTTTCTTTTCTTTTCAGGCATTCATTCCTGCCTTTCTGCAGAAAAAGTAACTTTTTTGGACGGCTGTTCATTTGTGTTTTGGGTGCTGTGCAGCTGGATTGGTTTTCGCCAATACTTTTTTTATACTTTGCTTTTTGTTATGATGCGTAACCATAGCAAAAGGGTGGTTTACAACAGGGAGCAGCTGATTAATATTGCAAAATCTGAAATAATACAACTGAAGCCGCAAATCCCAGAGGAGTTGAAAAGGAGGCATCGTGGATGCAGAGCTGGAACAAAGAGGCGAGGGAGAAGGAGGAAGTTCAAACCATCACTTCCATCAATCCTAATAGGCAACGTGAGATCATTAGTTAACAAATTGGATGAACTTCAAGCCCTGACAAGGACTCAGCAAGAGTATAGGGAATGCAGTATTATGTGTTTCACTGAGACATGGCTGCAGGATCATGTCCCTGATGCCAACATCTCTCTGCCAGGCTTCCAGACTATACGAGCAGACAGAGATTTAAAGAGCAGYGGGAMAAAKAAAGGAGGTGGATTAGCAGTGCTTGTCAACAACTGATGGTGTCATCCAGGACATGTTACTGTGAAGTTTCATCACTGCAGTCCAGACATTGAACTCTTGGCAGTAGGTTTTCGTCCATATTATTTACCAAGAGAGTTCAACAGTGTTATTTTGGCAGCTGTTTACATTCCACCCTCAGCTGTTGCTGACAATGCATGTGATATCTTCAATTCCGTTGCTGCTAAGATTCAGACACAACACCCCAATGCATTTGTGGCAATATCTGGTGATTTTAATCATGCCTCACTCTGTGCAACACTGCCACCATTTCAACAGTTTGTCAGCTGCTCTACCAGAGAAATACAGACATTGGATTTGTTTTACACAAATGTTAAGGAGTCTTATATAGCCAATGCAAGACCTCCTCTGGGTAATTCAGATCACAACCTTGTTTATCTCTACTCAGAATATAAACCACTTGTTCAGAGACAACCTGTAACTACAAGGACTGTGAGAAAGTGGTCACAGGAAGCTGAAGAAGCCCTACAGGGATGTTTTGAAGCTACAGATYGGATTGTTCTTTGCCAGCCACATGGGGATGACATAAATGCCATGACTGAGTGTGTGACTGACTATATAAACTTCTGTGTGGACAACACCATCCCCAGCAGAACAGTGAGATGCTTTCCTAATAACAAACCCTGGATCACCAGTGAGCTAAAGGAACTGTTAAACAAGAAAAAAAGAGCCTTTAGGGATCGAGACAGGGAGTTATTGAGGAGTATACAGAAGCAGCTCAAAGTCAAGATCAGAGACAGCAAGGAGGTTTATAGAAGGAAGCTGGAGAGTAAACTTAAAAGAAACAATATCAGAGATGTGTTGTCAGGGATGAAG
>NW_013952409.1:2972357-2978526 GCF_001266775.1 Austrofundulus limnaeus | reverse complement strand
AAATCACTCATACGCACAATTTAAGAACAAATCTGTGCGTACAACGGTTCTTGCATGAGGCCCATTCATCTCATCTTGAATGTCAACAAAACAAAGGAGATGATTGTAGATTTCAGGAGAAATGGTGCTAGATCAAACCCTGTTTCCATCATGGGAGAAGAAGTGGAGGTGGTTGAGGAATATAAATACCTCGGTGTTCATCTGGACAACAGACTGGACTGGAGACTCAACAKTGAAGCAGTCTACAAGAAAGGACAGAGCAGACTGTACTAGTTCTAAATTTAGGCTTCACAAAAATCGCTGTCCCTTTAAGATCATAATAACTCTCTTAACAAAATTTAATTGGATGTTTGAAGGTAATATGTTCTTATGAACTCTATAATAAACCAACTCATAAAGTTCCTTTAAATCAAGACTGAAAACCCACCTGTTTAGAGTTGCTGATGAAACATAACTGAAACATTAATCAACATTTTGATGTGTAACGATGACACTTGACAAACTGTAACGCTTCCGTTGTTAACTGTGTTCTATGACTTTGTATTTTTTGTGTTTTTATGATGTAAAGCACTTTGAACTGCCTTGTTGCTGAAATGTGTTATACGATTAAACTTGACTGATTGATAAAATTTTAATAACTTCATTTGATAAATAATGTATTTGATGGGTGATTGTAATGTTTTGTGATAATTCTTACAGCTCTTTTCCAAAGAAGAAAAGAATTGTTTTACATGTTTCCCCCAAACATTGATAGATTGATCAATAGATTGCATTATACACTATATACAGAGATTTATTGTTGAATAATTCCCTTACTTTGTACAGTACTGCAATAGATTTAGCTATTTTTTATCTTAAATAATTTATGTGATGTTTCCATATCAGCTTTTCATCAATGATAAAGCCCAAAAACTTCACCTCACTGACTCTACAGATGTCAACACCATCAACTCTAAATGGAACAGCGGTGGTTTTCTTTTTTATTACGTAAGTTTTATTCAAATTTAATGATAATTTATTACGTTAAACCAAGTTTGTATTTTTACAAACTCTGTTTGCATTATCTCTAACATCCGTTCTACATCTTTACCCAAAGCAAAACAAAAAGTTTCATCTGCAAATAGAACAGCCTTAAAAAGCCCAGACACATTTACCGTCATTCACGTGAAATAACTTTGTACCAAATACACAACCCTGAGGAACTCCACGTGATATTACAGAGTTCAGATCTTACATCATTTATTTGCTCCTCTATTTCCATATTTATCCAGCTTTTCAAGGAGAATAATGTGGTCAACAGTGTCAGATGCTTTCTTCAAATCAACACTGACTACTTTTGATTAACAGCAAGTATCTGTTATATTTCTGAGTGCATATCTGCATTTCAGACCTACAAAATCGATATACCTGGAAAACTACTGGGGTAAATTAATTAAACTAATAATCTGATATAGTTCTGGTTATCCATTTTAATGCTTAATTACATATTTTGCAATTAAATTATTTTATGGTTGGATCAGGAGAGAGCATCAAAAGAAGAAGGGACAGACTATACATCCCATCTACGAGTAATAAATAAAATAAATAAATAAACTTTTGAAATGAGTGTTACCTGGAGACACCGTCAGGTTTTCTCCTTGAGAACTGACGGCCTGAATAAAAAAGTACCGGACTGGTAAAACCGCTTCAGGACTCAGTCCGGGACCCCAGACGAGACACCCCTGCGGACTGATTCCCTCGCAGCAACAAACCGTCAAGTCTGCGATGAAAAATGCGACTAAAACCGCGAACCTGCGCAGAAACCCGCTCCGAACAGCTCGAACCGGGTCTCTGCTCCGTCCTCGCGTCATGTTACCGAAAGCGATGCGAACTAAATGCGTCAAGTCCACTGAACGATCCGTAAAGTTTGGATGCCGAAGTCTTCACTCCGCCATGTTGGCTGTAAGCCACGCCCACTACCCGGTGGTGCCTTCAGGAACGTGGGAAATATTGAAACAGCCCAAAAAATGACGTCAAATCGATCATTTTGAGCTTTTTAGAACAATAACTGTTAAGAATTTAGGGAAATAAAAACTACAACAATGTGTTTGATTAAACAAAATAAATTAAAATATATTCAAGTGTCAGTAAAGGAGCAACTACTGACAGTTTGAACTACCTTTGCGATTTTTGTATTTAATTACACCATAATCAACATTTCATTTTTAAGGAAAATTTATCAACATTTAATTTAAATTGCTGTAAGGATTAGGAGAAGAGGCAACAATAAATTGTGTCCTTTCATGAGTCTTTAGTCGCCTGCATTCATTGTTAGGTATTTTTGCACAAATTTATATCAACAAAACATTTTTTTTTTTGTAAAATTAGAAGAAAAATGGACTGCACATGTACTGTGAAAATGTAGAAGCAGTAAATATGTGTGTAAACAAGTGACTGTAAAAACACTGCAGGCTAAAACCATAACTCTAAATCATTCTGTTTAATGCAAGAATTGCTTAAGATCTTCTAAATTACAAAGATTAATATTTAGCTTCCCTACTGTATTTATGTGGCTGATTTGAAATGAACATTGTGAAGACAAATAAAGGAACCTGCTTGTTGTGAAAAGCAGAAGTCAGTTTGTGAGTTGCTGTTTTCTGCACACAGAAGTTGTGAATAATCTGCTTTACCTTCAATACTTGGTTATAAAAGTTTATTTCACACTAAACAATCCTCGTCTCATCAGCGAGAACTGATGGAATAAAAAAAAACATCTAATATGCGAAGATATTTTGGTTTTGGTGTCCCAGCTTTTCCAGATTGGGCAGACAGGCGTTCTTGATCATCGGCGAGGGACCGCAGAGGACGACGAGGACGTCTGAGGACGGAGCAGGGAGGTGGTCCCTGATCATGTCAAAGGTCACGTATCCAGAACTGTAGCTCCAGTCTTAAAATCACAGAAAAACAAAACAACATGTGAGCTTCTTCACCTTTAAACCAATCAAAAGAACTGAAGGTGTCGTCTCACCCTGTGGAGGTTTGTCCAACGTGTACCAGACCTTAACCCGCTCAGGATGCTTCTCCTGCACCTCCTCCAGCTCCTCCCTCAGTAAAATATCTTTCTCAGTCTGAAATAAGAGCAACGAAAAAATAAAACACGGTTTTCTTTCGAGTGTTTTTCTAAAACAACACGATGAAGCCGTCACTCACCTGGTTGGCGAATATAAGGGAGCACCTGGTGTTGTCAGCAGGATCTGAGGTGATGCTGTGGATTAACTGCAGCATCGGGGTGATACCTGCAGCACGAGACACCTGATTAGTTCCAGATTAAACTAACCAGATACATGGTTAGTCCTAGATTAAACAGATTAAACTAACCAAACACTTGGTTAGTTCTAGATTAAACAGATTAAACTAACCAGATACATGGTTAGTTCTAGATTAAACTAACCAGACACCTGCTTAGTTCTAGATTAAACAGATTAAACTAACAAGATACATGGTTAGTCCTAGATTAAACAGATTAAACTAACCAAACACTTGGTTAGTTCTAGATTAAACAGATTAAACTAAACAGGAACCTGGTTAGTTCTAGATTAAACAGATTAAACTAACCAGATACCAGGTTAGTTCTTGATTAAACTAACCAGGCACCTGGTTAGTTCTAGATTAAACAGATTAAACTAACCAAACACCTGGTTAGTTCTAGATTAAACTAACCAGACACCTGCTTAGTTATAGATTAAACAGATTAAACTAACCAGATACCAGGTTAGTTCTTGATTAAACAGATTAAACTAACCAGACACCTGCTTTGTTCTAGATTAAACTAACAAGATGCATGGTTAGTCCTAGATTAAACAGATTAAAATAACCAGAGACCTGGTTAGTTCTAGATTAAACTAACCAGACATCTGCTTTGTTCTAGATTAAACTAACAGACACCTGGTTAGTTCTAGATTAAAACACATTATAAAGCTGTGATGAGTTGAGCAGAAACGTGAATAAACCTGTTCCACCAGCAATCATCCCAACGTGCTTAAACTGCTGAATCTTTGGCTCCGTCTTCTTGTTGGCTCGAATAGAAAACACACCTGGACAGGTACCAGGAGAGACCAACACTCAGAACTGGTTTATAATCTAATCAGATAATTAAAGCTGCTTTTAAATTAAACGTTTAATTCATCAAAAAAAAACTCGAACCATTTCCCTCATAGATGAGGAGTCCGTTGGGTCCTCTGAAGTCCATGGTGTCTCCAATGGACATGTTGTCCAGGTACTGAGACATCTGTCCTCCTTCTGGATACGATGGGTGACTGCCTTTGTAGTAGATCTGAGGAGGTTCTTTTTTTTAGTAAAAGTCTGAACCATCTTTCAGTTCTGAGGTTTTAACTTTCAGAACTTAATAAAAATAATTCTTTATAATAAATCTAAAGGTAAATAGAGTACGGCGGCGTATCAGCACCACTTTGCAGACAAAAAAATTTAAAAAGAAAGAGGAGCAAATCTCCACCAAAAAAACTCTTCTCTTTCGAGAAAAAACAAGAAAATTCTCTGAGCTCCAAAAGTCGCAAATTTGCGAGAAAAAATCTGAATTTCTGAAATTAATTTCAGAAATTTTCTTTAAAAAACTGAAAATTCTCTTATGTGGAAAAAGTCATAAATTTGCGAGAGAAAAAAAACGGAACTTTCCATGATTGAAGGCAACAGTTTTTGACATTCAAGCTAAATATTTTCTGATATGGTAAAGTCAGAAATTTACAAGGAAAAACAAACACGTAATTTATGAGGAAAAAAAACTCTGAAGTTTTCAGGAATAAAGGGCGATTCCACCCGTTTTCACCTTGAACCTAATCTGCTCTAGTTTAAAGACTAAAACACAGACTTCAACCCTGGACTAGATTATTCTCCACTGACTGCAGAATATTTAAAACCAAGTGTGTTATGTGTGAAACATAAATTTGATTTGAAACCAGAATAAGGTGATTTCAGCACTTTCTATGCGTTTTATAAACAAACTGTGCGTGATCAGATGGAGAGGAGAGAGAATCAGAGTGACTGAAGCAAAATGATCATGGAGCCTATAGAGAAAAATAATTTTCAAAACTATACAGCCATGCAATAAAATCATAATTTCCCCCAACTTGTGCTGACACGTCACGTTTCTGTAACTGGATATTTCAAAATAAAAGTCTGCAAATCTTTTGAAAATGATTTCTCTTTTTCTGTTAAGCACATTGTGAATGAAAGGAACTATTTAAATAAAGTTTACTGACTGACTGACGTATTGCTTCAGGAAGATAAGACCCTTTTGATTGAAATCTTTTGCTAATCTCTTTGCTAACTTTATCTCCTAATAGCTGACTCGTACGTGGTGTTCTTAGTTTTTAAAAGATATGAGTCTTTTTCTTTAACTACCTTAACCACGAGGTCAACAAATCCCTGGTCTTCATCACTGGAGACTGGAGTGTAGGGTCGGACCACCAGAGCACCGTTCACCTTGGCTGTGAGGTAAACGTGCTGACCTGCAGCAGAGGATGGAGAAGGAAACAAGCTGGTGACTATTCTACAGACTAAATTAAATATATTTTAATAACCGTTATTTCATTTTCTTTTAAGACACAATATATAAATTAATGGAAATCATTGAGCTGTACGTTTTCTTTTATTTGTGCGTTTAGAGGACCGTTTTATTTATTTATTCTTTCTCATTTCAATCCTGTTTTGTTTCTAAAAGTTCAAATGCTAATAAAAACATTTCAACAGAAAGATAGTCTAAATTAGACTCAAAATTAAAAGAAATCAAGCTAATTTCCTGTGTTTGATACAACCAGCGAGTTCTGAGCAGCCAGGTTTTAAACATCATGGCATATTTTTGTGAGCATATTTTGTAAAACAGTATTTTTGGTCATGCACAGTATTTTGTCCACTCTGAAAGATTTTTTATGTTGTGTTGTTGACATTGTTTTATTTATATTTTTGTTACATTGTTGCTTTTGTATTTTGCACTATTTTTCTCAAACAGCTGTGTGTAATACTACAGTAGAAGGTAATAGGGGATTTATCTTTGGATTTTTTATGATTACATTGTTTTATATTGTAGTTAGTTAATAAAAAACATTTTCATTTGCCTAAAATTATACACACACACACACACACACACACACACACACACACACACACACACACA
>NW_013952409.1:2960080-2971997 GCF_001266775.1 Austrofundulus limnaeus | reverse complement strand
CATACATACATACATACATACATACATACATACATACATACATACATACATACATACATGTATACATACACACACACTTTAATAAAAAGATAGAACTTTTTTTATCCCCCATACATGGCGCCCCCTAGATGGACGGTGCCCTTAGCCTTTGCCTAGAGTGCCTAAGCCACGACTGGCCCTGTGCATGTTGCTAACTCATCACTTATTATGTTTCTAAATGTTTTACTTTGTGAGCTGTTTTATCAGAGCTGTTTCTTTACCTACTGGAAGTCCAAGGATATGAGACGGAGACGGAAGGCCAAAGCGAAATTTCTTTGTGTCGTGACTGATTTCCTGCACAAGAACACAGGAAAAAAAGTAAAAATAAAAAATACCATCCCTGCTAGGTTGCTAAAGGTTCATTTATCTAAGGCTGGTACTGTTACTCAGACTCAAAGCAGCACATTTATAAACTTTAGGTCAGTTAAACTAGCTCAAACTGTTGCTCGCAGCACCCTATGGCAAGCTGTTGGTGTATTTATTCCATATCTTTCATGTCTTGAAACATTTTCCTTTAGTTTAAAGTGCACAACAATGCTAAACTAGTGTCATAAAATATGTAACTTATTTGTCACAGAGGACAAAAAATTATGCTTCCTATCAAGAATATTGAATTAATACATAAATGGCTTGCCATAGACAAGTTCATTTCAGATCCCCAAATGAATGAGCTTTGACAAACTATAGACTTTTCTTGTAAAATACTTTGAATTAAACTAAATTTGCTTTCAGAAAATGATTTAAAATGACACAGAAAAATCCAAAATGGAGGCTAAAATCTCTGATTTCAGTATTTAGAAACTCTTTCCCTCTGCAGTGCATTTATTTGATGAAGTGGGAAGAAAAGCAGCGACACTTGTGCTGATTTACGTGGGTTTAAAGTGACTGCGACCCGTTCTTTAAGTGTGATTTTCTCTGCAGCTCACCTGTTTGCTGATAAGAGGCAGTGGATATTTTGTCATGGGATCCTGGAGCGTTACGGGCCCTTTCTTCTTCTTTTCTCCTGAAACTTTTCCCATGATGGAGAACAGGACCGTCAACACAACCACAAACACGGCCAGAACCACCATGAGCACCTGCAGGATTAAATATCATTTTAATCAGGCCTGTGTGCTGAACAACTCACAATTTCAAACATTTAACTGGTTAATAACACAGCAAGCAAATAAAACATTATGCTTTAAAGGATTTTATGTTTATAAAATGAGTTAAATGCTAAAATATAAATTCTCACCAAGTCTAGATCCATAGCTTTTCCCCCCCCTTTCCTCTCAGAACTGGAGACCAGAGTCCACAGAGTTCAGGCAATAAAAAACCCTCCTCCATCTCTCCCCACACACCACACAGCCTCTAAAAGGGGCGTGGCTTCATGCTGGGGGAAAGGTGACAGGTCCAGCACCAATAACAGGACGAGTCTGATCATGATATTTGGCACAGAGGTGGTGCTCAGGCAGGGAGAAGAGAGATCACACCACTGATGGTGGGGAGGACAGGGGGGGCTGCTGTGGCCCTCAGAGAAAGAAAATCAGGTGAAGGAGGGAAATTTAAAATCACACCCATGGTCTTTATGCTCTGACCTCCTGTCCACATAAGGTCATGGATCTTCTCAGAGCCGAGGGTCCAACTGATGCAAAGCTGCATCTGTGAGATTTACTCAGGAAAATTATTTATAGTATTTTCTTAATCAGACCGTGTAATTGTTGTTTCTGCCAGCAGAGGGCGCTCTAATACATCAATCTGTTTCATGTTTTATATTTGACTTCAGCATCAAAAGTTTTATTTAAATGCAAACTTTTTAAACTTGTTTAGTAAAAAAAATATTTTCGCCTAATGACAAATAAATCTCAACACGTTAGAAGTTTGTAATATTCTCTTCCAGGGATGTAGCAGAGGTAAAAACAACATGGAGGTCTCCAGACACCGGGTGTGGTGGGAGTTGACCCTGCAGACACATAATGAGCTGACAAAATAAAAACAAGAGCAGAGAGTTCAGGGAAAACTGACGGTTTGATAATGAACACACGAAGAAACAAAAACATTAGAAACATTCAGAAAAAAAAGTTTTATTTTTTTATTTTTGAAAAATTAAAAGTGGAATAAAATAAACACAATATTAAGTGGGAATCTTTTAAACGTTTGGTGTTAATATTTAAAATGTTGAATCATTGTTTCTTGTTGTCAAACCCAGATGTTCGTACTGTTTAGTAAAAATGAAGTTTGTCTTGTTCTGTTAACTGCAACTCAGCTGTTACCTCAGTGAAAAATGTTTCGGAGCTGTTAGAAACGCTGACTCAGCTCACATCGTCTCTGCAGAAATGCTGCAACGCTTTGCTCAAGGGCTCCTCGGCATCAGCAGCAGGACTGAGAGTAACCACAATGACCTCAAACATCAACCTCCTGACACGGAAACAAGCACATTTCTGGGTTCGATCACATCTACGTCTCTGTGCAGGTCTGCAGAAATAAACATAATAATATTTAGCTTCACTGCACCCCTCAAGATAACCTTTATGTTTGATTTAATTTGTAAAAAGTAGTGGTTTCAGATTAAAAGCCTAAAAGAGCAGAGAAAGAACAGATTTTTATTCTAAAGCAACCATCCCTCTGGTTGGAAGTGTTTGTATTAAATGTTGTTTCCTGCCTGGAGAGAAGCTCCCCTGACGACACGAGGCCTAATTACAAAACCTCGCCCTGCTCTGGAGAGACTTCATAAAGTCAAACTAAATGACCTCAGTGTGGAGAAATAATAATAAAGAGAAATAAAATAGAAAAGGAACATTTCTAAGGTACACTGTTGGGGGTGGAGGGTTCACACCAGGGCCGCCCGTTGTCACTGATTCTGTTCATAACTTACATGGACAGAATTTCTCGGTGCAGCCAGGGGGTGGAGGGAGTCTGGTGTTGTACGAAATCCAGTTCCACTGTGAAAATCTGTTCCTCCTACTGGTTAACCTTAGAGAGAATCACTGGTCCAGTCCTCCCAACACAGGGGAACAGATTTTCACAGGGGAACTGAATCTCGTGCAACACCGGTTCAGTAGCCTCAGGACAGGGGTGTCCAATAAAAATAAAAATAACCCAATTAAGTCAATTCTGATCAATAAAATCAGGTTTTAGGTCACTCTTTTTGTTGAAAATGCTTACTGTGTTCAGATGAATTTAATAAATTAATTTAAAGCGGATTGGAGACAGCTTCTGACGTCACTAGATAGATGTGGAAAAAAGCTAAGAGCTTGGTTATTTAAAGACAAATAATTGGTTTTGTTGCCAATATTTTTTATTATAAGATTTTATTTTGTCTGTGATAAATTTGCCCTAATAATAAATAGAAAGTCTCCATCTACAAATATTTAAGCTCAGAGCTCGATCATAAGGTTCTGAAAGGTTTTTAACAAAAAATAAAAAAGTTTTCCAACCATATCTGACAATCACAAACAGAAAAATCAGTTTATTGGTTAAAAGGATCAAAGAAAACTGACCAGGCGCAGGTGGGAACCATACGAGGCTTGGGTTCCTCCGACCACCCTCAAAGACCGGACCTTTGGGTTCCACACAGGAGGGGTTCTACATTTCTGATCTGACAAGAAAAGACAAAAACTATCCTTAAGAGCTCCTGAGATAATCTGAAACCTTTCAGCTCACCTGTCTGAGCAGTAGAGTCCACCCAGAAACTCAGAGCAGAACAAGTGTGGTCCAGGACCTCATCCCTGATGGGCCCCAAACAGCTTCTAAAACACAACAGATTTAACTTAGATCTGGTTCCTGCCTCTGGTAAAATACTTACTACACATAGAAAAACTAAACTAAACAAAAACTGATCTGGAATTAAAATAATAACATTTGTAAAAACATTAACGCTAAAAAGGAAAAACCAGATAAATCAACCTGAGCACGTGAAGTTACGCCTCGATGCTTGTCCTTCAAAACAGAAAAAGTCTCAGAAGAAGAGGAGGAGGAAACAGATAAGAAGCTGAAACACTGCAGGGATCTTTTACTCCACCCTGTTCTATTTATAAAATAATTAAAAGTAATGTTTGATTTACAAAACGTTTTCTTTAGAAGTCTCCAAATCTTAAACCAGTTAAACACAGAGGATTTCATTTCAAACAATCCAAAGTACATATAGTTTTTAAATGATTCTTTTATTTCTGTTCAATTGATTTGATTTGATTTATTTATTTAACAGGAAAAGATTATTAAAAATCAAGCCTGACTCAGCATAATTGCTGTTTTACAGCAGGTTCCTGTTCTGCAGCACATAAAACACTCAGAATTACAGCATCACAATCACATCATTATACACCATAGACACAAAGACAAACAAGCATACCAAATTTCAAGAAGGCAGCGTTTGCAAAATAGGACGTCTAAATATGAGCACAACAATAAGTGTCCAGCAGATGGCAGACAAGATTCTTCTTAAAGGGCTGTAGTTTTGAAATGGACTTTATGTTTTGAGGAATGTCATTCCATGCTTTAGTATAAACATAGAAGAAAGACCTCTGGCCGTAACAGTTTTTAAAAGTTGGTAATATCAGTTGTCCTTTTGTAACAGATCTAGTTGAATGACCACTTCCAGAATTTGATTTGGGCAACAATGCACAGAGAGTTCCATAAATAGCACATTGGAAGATCTGAAAATATAAATTAATACCACTATACAAAACATAATTCTGAAAAGTCAAGGCATCAGACAATGAAAGAACTGTACAGTGATGAGTCCAACCAGGAAGTTTTTTATGAATTTTGTAGGCCCTGTTGTAGAGCCTAACTATGGGTTCTAAGATTTCATTTGTTGTAAGAGACCAAACAGGTAAACAGTACGACATGGTTGAGAGTATAATGGCATGAAGATAGATATTTGAAACAGAAGATGTCAGATTGGATCTAATTTTTGAATAAACGTATAAATTCTGTTTCAACTTAGTGGTTCAGACTTGTACATGATCACGATAAGTCAAATGAGAATCCAAAGTAATTCCAAGATATTTGTAGGTAGTGACAATATCAAGGGGTTTGTTTAGAAAAGTGAGTTGATTTGTTATATTGAAATGTCTYCTGGGTGAGGAAAAATACATGCACACAGTTTTTTAACATTAATTGACAAAAGATTATCTTGAAGCCAACCATGAAATGTCTGAAGATCTGCTTGTAACTGACTATTAATAGATTCAATATTGAAATCAGACAAAAAAAGAACAGTATCATCAGCATACATTAAAATATTTGAATACTTCAATATTTTTGGAAGGTCATTTATGTATAATAGGAAAAGCAATGGGCCCAGTATGCTACCCTGCGGAACTCCCACGGAACAGGGCAGAGACCCGGACACAGAGCTTCCATGTTTCACAACCTGACACCTATCAGCCAAATAAGAGGAAAAYATTTGTATTGCAGATGATGAAAGTTGAAAAGAAATCAACTTTTGTAAGAGAGTATAATGATCAACTGTGTCAAACGCTTTACGAAAATCAATATATACAGCACCAGTTACTTGACCTTTGTTCAAAGCAGCACGTATTTGTTCAGTGAATAAAATTAATGCAGACATGGTTGACCTTGACGTGCGAAAACCATGTTGGCTATTGCTTAGCATATTATTATTATAACCTAAAACGTTCTGGTAGCTTTTATTAGGTATTTAATAAAATAAAGACTTTAAATTCTTTGTTTTTCTTCTGGTCTTCTTGAATAAAACTGTTCAGTCCAAATGACATTCTAGTCATGAGTTTTTTTGTCTGAAAACTAACATGTTTTTACTTCAATATTTGTTCAAGTAATCCAAATTTTCAGCAAAATCAACAAGTAGAATGAAGTGTTTCCAAACTTTGTCTGCCAAAAATCTAAAATCTGTCTGCTCTGCTGTAAGAACATTTATGTAAGATATTTAAAAGTGCATGAAGCTCAGCACTCTGAGCTCATTGATTCCAGAAACTCTTGAATGATTCATGTGAAACAGATTTCTTACATCTCATTAGAGCAGAAAACCCCAATGCTTCCACAGAGTCAAAACCCTCCCTCAGAGTTTTGTTTTTACAAACGGGTTTCCTCTGCCTCTGTGTTCTCACGATAAGCCCTCTAATCGCCCCGGTTCCTGTTTACACAGACCCCCCCACCCCGGGCCTAGCTGTCTCATCCTGGATGGGACTCGCAGCTCTAAGACTGGTTGCTGAGACACAGTTGTCAGGGAGATGTTGCCAAGCTGAGAAGAAGCAACAACAGCTGAATGTTTTCTGTGGAATACGGGGAGATGAGGAGATGGATCTCTGCCTGCTGAGCTCAGTTCAGTTTGTGGAGAAGGAAAAACTAAGTTACCTCTGGAGACACAACACCCTTCTTAAGTCTGGGTCGAATCGTACCCTGCCTCAATGCTTGGTTGATTGTCTGAGACCCATGTCGAATTTTACCCTGCCTAAGTTTTTGGTTGATCTTCTTAGACGGGGTCGAAGCGTACCCTGCCTAAATGTTTGGTTGATCTTCTGAGACCCCTGCCAAATTGTACCCTGCCACATGATCGGTTGATCTTCTGAGACCCAGGTTGAGGTGTACCCTGCCTCAGTGTTTGGTTGATCTTCTGAGACCCCCTGTCGAATTGTACCCTGCCTAAGTTTTGGGATGATCTTCTGAGACCAGGGTTGAGGCATACCCTGCCTCAGTGTTTGGTTGCTCATCTGAGACCCATGGGTGGAAGCATACCATGCCTATTAACTGGTCAATCTTCTAAAACCCGGGTCGAATCGTACCCTACCTCAGTGTTTGGTTGCTCGTCTGAGACCTGGGTCGAAGCGTACCGTGCCTTATTGTTTGGCCGATCTTCTGATACCCGGGTCAAAGTGTACCCTGCCTCAGTGTTTGGTTGACCTTCTGAAACTCAGGTCAAAGCATACCCTGCTTCAGTTTTTGGTTGATCATCTGGGACCCAGGTCAAAACCATACCCTGCCTCAGTGTTTGGTTGATCCTCTGGGACCAGAGTCGAAACGTACCCTGCCTCAGTGTTTGGTTGATCTTCTGAGATCCGGGTCGAATGGTACCCTGCCTCAGTGTTCGGTTGATCTTCTGAGACCCGGGTCGAATGGTACCCTGCCTCAGTGTTCGGTTGATCTTCTGAGACCCAGGTTGAATCGTAGCTGCCTCAGTGTTTGGTTGATCGTCTGAGACCCGGGTCAAAATGTACCCTTCCTCCGTGTTTGGTAGATCTTCTCACAAATATATCTATGGCTACGAAAACTCACATCAGCATCACTTGATTGTTGTTTATTCACATATAAAGATCTCGTTTCTACAGTTAAACCCACATAGTGAATCAGGGCACGTCAAAGGTGACGACAGCAGGTCGGTGAGGATGCTGCTCACTGGAAATCCTCTGGAAAATGAAAATTGAGCCGTTTAAAGTGAGAGCAGCTCGATCCTTTCTAATCCTGAAGGGCAGCTTTAAATCTTAATGCAGGCGTTCAATAAAATGCCTGCAGATAGTTGGATGTGTTCTGCACCACAGGAAACAGGTCAGCTGGACCGACGAGGGCCAATGGTTCATTTGTTCCGTCGGGTCTCAGATGGCGGCAAAGCTTTAACTCAATAAAACAAACAGAAATGAAATCTGACACTGAGGCCGATTCAAACAAAGCTTAACTCAGTTAATAAAAAATGGTTTGATGTACTTTTACTTTAACCGTTTTAGAAATAAACTTGTGACAAAAAAAATTCACATATTTTTGTTTTCTGAGTAATGAATAATTTTCATCCGTTAGAGCTCTAATCTGAAAAAACAAAACTTGATTTGATCTCAAGTTGCCAGAAACTTTCAGAAATACAAAATGTTCCGTGAAACAAAAGTATAACATTTGAGTTTGTAACAATAAAAAGCTGAAGACCTTGAAACGGCCCAGCTTCAGTTGTTTCTGGACCATCCACTGATTTATGACTTTATGTTTCTTACACCAATACGATCAAATTATTTGAGTTTTACCAGATAAAAGCATTTATTAATAATTTCACATAATAAAACCCAAACTCTGAATTTTCTGCTTTAACTTTGTGATCAACACATAAATAATTTCCCTCAGGGACAAAGGGTCCATTCAATCATTTCCTGTTTCATCTTTTTTCTGCCGGAACAGTTCATTTTCTTATCAGCTACCAGTTTGGAGGGATGTTTTCCTCACATTAGCACACACACACACACATATGACATCATCCTACTGCAGCACACGCAAACACACAAACATCCTTCTTGGGGTTAAAAGGTCGTGTGGTTAAAAACAGGAGCAACTTAAAGCTGATGACTCGTTCTGTTAGCCTGTACGTGTCTCAGAGCAGGTGAAGGTGGGAGGGGTTAAATAATGTTTGAGTCGAACATTTTTGGGAAACAGTATTTCAAAGTAAAATGTTTTAAAACAGCCACAATCAGATTTACGAGAGAAAAACAAATCTTTTCTCGTTCAGATTAATATCTCAACATATAAATATTATTTTATTGTTTTAAAGTTAGAGGAAGACAGCAGAGATGTAAAAAAAGCACTTTTACGCAAATACAAAAGAACTGTTAATGAAATCGGCCTCTAAAATTCACAAACGAACGAGTGCATTTCATTTTTTCCCCATCAGCTGGTGCAGGAAGGTTTCTGTAAACTAGCCACGCAGCAACAACAGCAGAAAAATACATCTGTTTTTATTACCAAGTCTACTTGAACAGATCTGTGCACAAAAGAATTAGAAAACAGATCCAATTGCTTGTTTTCACATTACTTTAAACAAGAGTTCAGGCACATTTCAGGGCTTAGCACAAAATATTCTTTACAGACGACAGAGCGGACAAGGAACATTTAAAGTTAAGACACTTTGAAAAGATGCAAATATTAATAAGCATGAACATTCAGCTTGTACAGAGCTCACAGTGGGTTAAATTGTGGAAGACAGACACTGCCATAATTAGAAATAAAAGCAGAAATATATAAAATGACCAATAAATCAATAAATACACTTAAAATGCACCAATTAAATTAAGGAAAACTTTAGTTCATGTTCTATAATTTAATTGACCATATTTATTTTTCCACCTTAGTTCCAATAAATTATATATTTCAGAACATAACTTAAATTTTACTGTTTTTAAAAATATATTTTTTGTGTTTTTCCTTTTACTTGTACAGGCATTTGTTTCTTCATGCTTATATTTACAAGTCTTTATTTCCATGTGCCTCATTATGCAAAAAAGGTAGGCGGAGCTTCATGGATCAGCTCCTCTCCTATTGGTCAACAGACAGGAAGTAGCAGGATCCATGCGCGGATCTACTGTGCATACTTGTGATGCTCATTTTAGCTTAAAATTTAAAGTTTAGTTTAAAACAAAGGCAAGGAGGAAATCGTGTCTTTGTTTTCATTTAAACTTTAAGCTTTGGATCCTGCTCCTTCCTGCCTGTTGACCAATGGGAGAAGAGCTGCCCCAAGAAGCCACTCCCACCTTATTTACATAATGAGGCAAAAAAGCATAGGGTAAAGTAAAAACAGGAGACAGAGAAATGTAAAAAAAAAAAAAAAAAGACAAATGCATGTACAAGTAAAAGGAAAAAAAACATGTTTTTAAACAATAAAATTCAAATTATGTGGTAAAATATATAATTTATTGGAACTACGCTGGAAAAATAAACAAGGTCAATTAAATTATAAAACAAGAGGTAAAGTTCTCCTTTTTTAATTGGTGCATTTTACATGTATTTATTGTTCTATTTATATATATCTCTGCTTTTATTTCTAATTATGACAGTTTTGGTCCTCCATATTAAATAAGAGAACAGAAAAGAAAAAGTGCAGCTGCTTACTCCAACATGGGACTTATAAACACCACCTGGAGACATCAAAAATACAAATTTTGTTGATTTCTTCCTTTCCTTTATTTTTTACCCGTCTTCATAATGTTGCAACGACTCCTTTAACAATCTGCAACAAGTTTGAAAAATAATGTCAAGAGGCAACATCTTTAAATAAAGGACAAAAAAAACAAGAAAAAAAAACAGAAAAAAGCAGGTCCTGGTTTTTTCTTGTTACAGAAGATCTGATAATGTAACAGACTGAAGCTGCACAAACAGAAACTACAGGAGCTAAACTTTCACAAAGACAATAAGTGCTGCTTGAAAGGTTGTGTTGTGAGACAAAAAGGCATGACTTTGTGTTTTATTCTGAAGCACCCAGAGGAAAAAAACGAGCTAAAAGTGACTCATTCTCTGCTTTCAACCAAGAATTATTTTGGCAAAAAAGGGTAAAAAGAAAATGCTTCAAATTAAGACAAATGGAAAAAGCTTCGAGACTTTGAGGACAGATGGGAAAGTGGTTACTGCAGTCTGAGGATACAGGAGCGTGGAGTCGTTAAGTTTACATCATCCCTGCAGGAGGTGGAGCATGACTCAGCACAAATGCCAGCCTCTTAAATGCTTTTGGCGGTGGGTTTAAACAACGAGCTGAATGTCGTCCTGTCCCTGAACAAATCTGAAAACATTTGAAGCTTTTTGTTCGGTGAAAACTCTTAGTAAATATTGATTGGAGTGAAACCCAAAAGGAGAGCTCGTTTCTCCCAAAAAAAGAAAAAAAAAAAGGACATTTGGAGCAGAGCGTCATCCAATGCATAGCTTTCAAGAAGTGAGCAGAAGAAAATCTGGCACCAGAGGAACTCAAACATTCTGTTTGTGATTAGCCTGAGCTGCTGGTTTGTGTTTCTGTCAGAGAAGTTCTGCTTATAGGAAGTGACAGAGATCAGGAAAGAGATGTTCGTGGTCTTGGACCGCTGCAGACTCCAATCTCGTCCCGCGGCTCAATTTTGTTTTTGAGTCCTGAAGCTTCGGGCGCAGACACCTCTCATCGCCCGCAGCTGGTGTTCTCTTCATTCCTTCATCTCTCCGCCCAGCGTCCTCGCCTCACTATCTCATGGTGGAGGAAGCTCTGAAGTACGAAAGGAATTTGAAACAGAGGCTGACCACAAAGTACCAGATGTTTCGAGCCATCTGGGACCGGGCTATAAAGATGCGCCAAATGAGCACCATCAGGATGGTGTTGAAGGTGTAGCGGATGTTCCTCAGCCTGCAGGAACAAAAACATTTCTTTAACTTCATGAGGAATTTCTCATTTTTAATCTACAATCTTTTGATCATTTGTAGAGATTCTAGGATTCAAAGGTTATTTAATTTAATCTGAAAGGTTTTCTTGACTCATCAGATACAGCAACTTCAGTAAAGCAATAAAACTCTAAATTATATGCAATGACCTATATGGAGGACCAGAACTGCCATAATAAGAAATAAAAGCAGAAATATATAAATGCACCAATAAATAAATAATTACACTTAAAATGCATCATTTAAATTAAAAAAGGAGAACTTTATCTCATATTTTATAATTTACTTGACATCATGTTTATTTTTCCAGCTTAGTTCCAATAAAGTATATATTTTAGCACATAAATTACATTTCACCGTTTTTAAAAATACTATTTTTTGTTTTTCATTTTACTTGTACACGTATTTGTCTCTCATAAAATAATATATTTAATTATTTGTATATTTTTCCCACATGTCTTTATTTACATGTGTTGCTTTTACATTTCTCTGTCTTATTTTTACTTTACCATAWGCATTTCGACCTGATAATGTAAATAAGGTGGGCAGAGCTTCTTGTGTTGGCTCCTCTCCTATTGGTCAACAGACAGAAAGGAGCAGGATCCATGTGCAGATCTACTGTGCTGCTGCCTCAGTTTAGTTAAAGTTTAAAGTTTGTTTTTATCTAAACTTTATGAAATGTAAAAGCAACATACAAAAATAAAATGACTTGCGTGAAAAATAATTTCAGAGACACAAATTCATGTACAAGTAAAATAATATATATATA
>NW_013952409.1:2952089-2958949 GCF_001266775.1 Austrofundulus limnaeus | reverse complement strand
CTCCTAAATCACTCGTACGCACAACTTAAGAACAAATCTGTGCGTACGAACGGTTCTTGCATGAGGCCCAATGAGTCCACTAACACACAACTTTAAGTTTAGTAAGACCTCTAGGTTTTTCTCTCAATCATGACATCTGAAAACATTTGTTGGTCATATTACCACAAAATAAATAAATAAATAAATAAATAAAAAGATCACAAAGAGATTGTGAGCGTTAAAACCAAACATTAATGCTCCTGCTCTAATCCAGTAACGGTGAACAAAAGCTCCTGGTTTAGGCGTGGCAGCTGCGGATCAGATTACAAACTAGGTTTGATGCTGGGGAGGCACAGCTTCGAGCTTTCATTGTAAGGCACTTTTTTCACAATGTGTGTAAAGAAAAAAGCACAAACATCCTACCGACTTCCCCCCAGTGAAACGGGTTGATCCCACCAGTCGTGCAGTTGTACACCAGGATGCTTTTAGGCCTGCAAGGTAAGAATATTCCAGAATAAATTATCCTTTTAATACAACTTTAGTAGAAAATAAGTGTGAGTTTTCCAACCTGTTAACTCTCTGAGATCCAGAGAACCAAGCTGCAGCTAGGGTTGTGTTTATGACCACATCCACTGGAACCAGGTCAGCCACAGCATCATTAGATGCTCTCATCGTGCGCAGGATCCCCTTTCCAGCCTGCAGCAGAGAAACACTTTAAGGCAACAATATAAAACCAAGTGAGTACTAATTATCAAAGACTGTAGAGACCAGAATGTTGTTAGTGCCACAGACAAACACGAGTCCAGCAAAAAATAAAAATAAAATAACATCTTCAAGAAAGTTGTGGAAGTTTTTCCACCAAACCAGTTCCAGCGCTTACTTACACCTGTCCAGTTTTAACTACCAGAAGAACTGGTTCCAGCACCACAAACTGGTTCTACAGTACAGAACCACTACAGGCTCAGAGACCAATCAGACCAGCTGAAGAGCTTCAGGTTTCAGAGTCAGATAGGGAGCTTCATTTTAAAACTGAAGAGTAAAAAAATTTAAATGCTGCAAAATAAATAAATAAATAAATAAATGAGATCTGACTCTTGTAGATTTAAGATGCTGGAGGCGATGCTTTCAGGTGGTCTAAAAAGATGACTACTGAAGATTCCTAATCCAACAGAAACTTCATCACTTTTAAATAATTGTTAAAACATTCAGTTATAAATGTACTAGTAAAAGACTGTAGTATAAATAGCGTTTTCCCCTTCGTTTTTATTACTTACTGCAATAAATATTCCACTGGGCCCATTGAAGTTATCAATCCAACCCTGAAACAACAGAATTGGAGGGGAAAGAAATAAAAAAATTACTGCACAATGGAGGTATTTTTCTCTTATTGTTGCATTAACACACTATGAACAATAAAAATAGAATTAAACCTATACACAGTCATGTTGTATTAATGAATCTGGTCTAATAGTTGAAACACGTCTCATCAGGAGGACATGCAGCTGCCATTCTTTGCCTGGAGCAAAGCTCAGCTGTGCTGCTTCATTCTTTACATTCCAGCTGCAGCTTTCAGGACAGGAAGCGCTCAGCTTCGCTCTGCTTGTGTGCAAACACCACAAAGACTTTAAGATGAAGGTCAAAATGTCTTCAAAATTAACCGAGACAAAACTTCCTCTACAAACAGGTCAGATTCACGTCACAAGGAAATTAACACTTCTGCTTCTCGGCTATAAATTATACCACTTGTTTTAACTCACAATATTTTTTTAGTCTGTATCCATTCTGATTTAAAGTTGGATTACTAATCCTGTAAAAAAGGGAGAATTTCTCACAGGGAAAGGTTCTTTCCAGCTGGCTCCAACGATGGAGGGTCTGACGATGGCGATGTTGAGGTCTCCAGCCTCCTGCAGGACCAGATACTCAGCCAGAGCTTTGGTGAAGGTGTAAGTGTTGGGACGCTCGCCAATCAGCTTGGGAGTCAGTGTCGACACCAGATCGTCATCCATCCAGCTGGATTCACAAACAAAACAAATACATAGATGTATCTTTATTTATGATTTTCAGAAACTTACTTACTGTATTTATTCATGTATATTAGAAATTTGACCCTAAAAATCATCCATAAAGTGTGTGTGTGTGTGTGTGTGTGTGTGTGTGTGCATGCTGTTGTGGTACCTTTTTATCCTCAGGGCTCATGTGGGCCATCAGCATGGCCATGTTGTTTGTGTTCCAGACCCACGAATGGCTGGTGAAATACTCCAGGACCATCATGGCTTTGTGGAGGCGAGAAATAGTCTTCATCATCCTGTGATAACATAATATGTGAAGTGAAGAAGGCAAAAACAAACAAACAAACAAACAATAAATAAGCAGGTAAAAGTGGAAATGAATGTGGGACGGTGAGAAAAAAAGGATGAAAGACAGGAAATATATACCCATGAAACACTAGAGAGAAACCAATTCAATACTTGACTTCTAAGTGAAAATTAAACCTTTTTTTAGGATATACGAACAAGTTCTGAAAAACCACAGATTTGATTGAGCAGACTTTGCATTCAGTGACACAGTGCTACGAGTTTGTCAACATTTTGAATGATCTATGATTTTAAAAACGTTGCAGTCTTATGAAAATCTCCAGAACTCACAAGAAGTGATGACAAATCTCTTCAGACCCTTCAATGGGGACCTTCACTCAGGCTGTTTTTAGAACACGAGTCACGTCTGCTCGACACTGACGCAAGAACAAACTCTCGTAGCCGCTCTATTGATTTCAGTGGAGCTGCACTATTTTAGTTGTTTAAACAAAACATTTTGCTACGAATCTTATAATTCAGGATACAGCCATCATCCCCACATGAACAAGTGTTTTTTGTCACTTCTCAGAAGCTAAGATGCTAAAGCTAACAGCTTGATTCAAGCAATGGGACGAGCTTAACGTCTTAACTTAACGTCTGATCTAAACATTTAATCAGTTTTAAAAGATCAACACTGGACCACCCAGATCCTATCCCTGCACTTTCTTTTGATAAACAGGTACATTAAACCTTATTGTTTTTACTGTAGCCTACTGCTAGCTTTACTCCTAGCATCCATGCTAGCCTCACTCATATACAGCACTCTACAGGCTCTACTGCATTCAGTCCAGCATACAGTGAAGATATTTTATTTACGCAAATTCTAAACATCACCATTAAAGCCGCTGTATGTAGTTTCTGGAAAACCCTGGACTTAGAAAATATTTGAACAGACAATCTTCAGGTCCCTCCCCCCACTCTGTGGTAAATTTCAGCCCACCATCATAAGCTCCTCCCACACAGCACGGCCTGAGTCGGGAGCTTGGAGCCGGGTTCCCATCAAATGTGTTTTGAGCAGCCAACATACTCCAGCCGCATGCGTTTGGCTGCTTGTCAACAGCTGTCCGTTCACACCGAACGCGTCTGAAGACGCGCAGTGGGAGGAACGTCTTTGTTTGTTTTCTGGTCTGTTGACGTTTGAAACAAAGATAAAATAAATAAAACGGCTTTGTTTTATTTACTAAAGAGCAAGCGAACGTTGCGCACAGCAGATAATTAGTTCACCAGATAATTTAGAGGCGCTCTGATAGACTTTTTTTTTTTTCAGACCGGGACCAGACTGTCTTTAAAGACGGGTGAAATAAAGATAAAATAAATAAAACGGTTTTGTTTTATTTACTAAAGATCAAGCGAACTTGCGCACAGCAGATAATTCACCAGATAATTTAGAGGCGGTTTAGTTTCACCACTCCAGCGAGATGAGGGACTTTGTTTTTGTCCCGAGCTCAGCGAGCTGCTGTCTCATCACATGGGTGCTGATATCTCCAGCCAGAACACCAACTGCAGACGGTTGATTTCAGCTAAAGAGCTCCTGTCCGTCTGTGTCGGGTTCATGAAACCGTCACCTGAAAAAAAATATTCTCCCCCGATTGGTTGCTGCTGCGCGTCGAGCAGCCAAAGTTCAATTTGTTGAACTTTAGCAGCCGCTACCTTGCTGCATGTGCGGAAAATGCTCTGCCGCATGTTGCACGTTGCTCTGAACCGCCAAAACGCGCCGCAACACGCTGCGCTGCTCATGGATGCGCAGCTCATAGATGCACGGCCACCATAGACTTTGCATGTAAACTGGCTGCTTTGGCTGCTCCAAACGCGTTTGGTGTGTACCCGGCTTGAGAGTGTGTGTGGCTGATTTGCTCTTTTTCATCGGGAGCGGTAGATTTGAACAGATGGCTTTAAGACCACTGAGAGGAGCCAGAGGACTTCTGTTTTATTCACAGATTATCTGTCTAATATCAATATGTCAGGATTAGTGACAGTTTTAATAAATGTGGCAAAAATGTATTTGTATAAAAGTTGCAGACTGCAGCTTTAAGTTTCTTTAAATGATGCAGAAGCGGTGGCTCGGGTTAGAAAACACACAACAGATGCAGCAAGCTAAGCTATAAAACACAGTAAAGACAACAACCTTTATAACAACTCCACTGGCTTTCCAAGTCTGTGGAAGACTTCGACCCTCCAGCCCACCTTTCAGCTCAACTTCCCTGTGATTCCTGAAGTGTTGAAATTTGCTCTGGGGACGTCTCTTACTGTTACGGTTTTAATGCTAAATCTTTGTAAAATCCACACAGATTGTCAGATAATTTGTGAGCGCGGCAGATAATGTACTGATATGTAATGATATGCGTGATGTCATGAGTGAAGGTCCCCATTAAAATTAAGGTCCTTTCATAACACTGTGATTCTTTACATGGACAGTGATGAATACAAACTGGAGCAGACTTACTGGATTTAATTTGCACAGAACAGGAAGACACGGAAAACTCTTTCAAATAATCACATGCTTTAATTTAGCCTATTTATCCTTTTACTTATAAACTTAAAATTCAGTCTGCTTCATTCTGTCAGTAACTTTATCTTCCTGTTAAGTCCAGGAAATCCAGTAAATGTGTTTTATTTGTTAGCTTGTTGAGCACAATCAAAGATAGAAATGTTTAAAAATGGGAGGTGGTATGTCACCGAGCTGGGAAAACATTTTTACTTTTTAAGTTTTAATATGAATGGATTGAAAAACTGGATTCTTAATGCTGCACTTTTTGGACCATTTTTTATATAATTAATCATCATCAGGAAGGTTTTCTTGACGTGAGGCAGCAACACTTGGTGAGACAAGTTTAAGATGCTCACAATGACTTTGCAATATTTACAGAAATGATTGAAAACTCCAACCACTCTCAGCGCAGTGAGACACCATCACCTTTAGTGTTAGGATGTAGAAAACAGAAAATCAATGAAGGTTGAAGAATCTGAGTCGCTGATTTGATTTTAGTAATTTATTTCCAAACAGCTCTTTTATTTTTGAAGGTTTCCACTAAAACCTGCCCGATGGACACGACTCAGATTCTGTCAGTGAAAGCGAGCTGAACATGCGTGGACGATCGGTACGAAGCAGAAGAAGTGTTAGTTGTTGACCAAATTAGATTCAAATCACACTCCGACACCGTGAGTGAGCCACACTTCTTTCAGACAGTAAAACGTGAAATTTAAACCGTCACTCCAAATGTTTACTGTCTGAAACGACACTGGCGATGGATCTGCACGCAGGAAGTCCCGTGATTTCTGATGATTGGGTGAGAGGAGGAGGAGGAGGAGGAGGAGGAGATGAAGGCTGTCATGTTCGAGCCACTGGAGTTAAAAACAAAACAAAAAGCCATGCTTCCACAGAAAACGGATGTCATCATAAACTCCAGCTGTGCCACAGTGAAAGTAGTCCCTGATGCTCTGGACACATCTTTGTTTTCACAATCCAAGTTAAAAAAGGGAGGAAGGTTGAAGGAATGAGTAGAAAAGTTGGGGTCTGATTGGTGGTAGGAAAAGTGCTGGGGGGTGGGGAATCCTTACCGGGGCTTGTGGCCCATCAGCCTGAGATAGCCGTCATAGAGCAGGGCGGGCAGCGTGTGGCTGACTGTAGTCCAGTACTGATTAGTAAAAGAGTTGGAGCGCAGATTGACATTAGGCCTTCTGAAGGCCTGCTCTAAGGGATTGGTCTTGAAGGTCATGTTTATACAGTACTCTGCAGGAGACAAATACATGATGGGACAAGGAGGACACACAGGATGAGATGAAAGTTGTTAATTCCTCCTCTTAAAAACGGGTCAAGTCAACTCTGTGATGTGTTGGTTTCTGCAGACATGAGCGATCCTGGTCCTGGAGGACCACAGCCCTGCATGTTTTACTTGTTTCTCTGCTCCAACACACCTGATATGAAGGAATAAATAATTACCAGGCTTCTGCTGTACGGAGGACCAAAACTGACATAATTAGAAATAAAAGCAGAACTATATGAACCACTAAATAAATACACTTAACATTGTGGACAACCCTGACCATCCTCTTCATCAGACTGTCATAGAAAGACAAAGTGTCTTCAGTCGGAGGCTTCTTCAACTTCGCTGTAATACAGACGCTACAGAAGATCTTTCCTGCCCACAGCCATCAGCATCTACAATAATTCTTTAGTTAAATGAGTTACAACAACACCTAATTTCCCTCTGGGATCAATAAAGTATTTTTGAATTTGAATTGAATTGAATTAAAATGCACCAATTAAATTAACATAACTATCTACTGTTTCATATTTTGACTTTCATATTTCTTTTTCCAGCTTAGTTCCAACAAATTAGTCTACATATTTGAACACATAATTTAAATATTACTGTTTTTTATATAAATTAATTGTTTTTCCTTGTACTTGTACATGCATTTGTATGTCTTAAATGTTTATACTTAATTATTTTTAGATTTTTTTTTTTTTTTACCAACAAGTCTTTATTTCTGTGTTGCAGGCTTGTGCTGCTTCAGTTTAGCTAA
>NW_013952409.1:2939935-2950351 GCF_001266775.1 Austrofundulus limnaeus | reverse complement strand
CACACACACACACACACACACACACACACACACACACAGGATGATTTTTAAGGTTAAATTTCTAGTATTATACATGAATAAATAAAGTACTTCCACAAAGTCTAACTTTCTTAAATGGAACAAATGATAAAACCGGACAAAGATAAAACTCTTCCACTGTGCTGGTGACTCTAAGGCTCCTTCATTTTAAGCACTGGGACAATCCAAAATAACAGACCCTTCTATAAATATTTAATTAGAATTTAGATCAGAAGGCTGCTTCAGAATAGTCCAATATTTAGTTCTGGTTTTAGTTGTGTTTTGGGTCATTACCCTGTTGATTTCTAACACTGAGCAGAACTTTCCCCTGCAGAACGCCTTGATAGTCTTGAGATTTCATTGTAACATACGCAGATAACTTCATCCTTTAGAGCAGTGATTCCCAAACAGGGTTACGCGATCACATTACAGGAGATGTGGAAAAATTTCCCAGGTGTGTAAAAAAAATAGAATAAAATCGGACTGAGGTATGTAGGGCCCGATGATTTCCACAATGTGGAAAATGCAAACAGAATCACAAAACTGGCATGAAACGGAATCCTGTATAAAACAAAAAATCTCATGGCATTTGCTCATTTGAAGTATTTGATGTATTTTGGATCCTGCTGCTTCCTGCACCTGCCATTACCTGGTTCATTTATTTAATTACTTATTCCCTTTCAAGGCAACATTTTTATCTTTATGTTTGAGTTGAAAAGAATAAAACGTCTGAGAACTAAACGTTCTAGGGTGTTAAAGAAATAATTTTCATTAAATAATCAGTTGTTTTACATTATAGTTTTGGAGAATCATCACTACGTTTGACTGAAGGGGTACTAGTGGTATGGCAGCGTGGCTCAGGGGGTACACAACTCTGAAAAAAGTTGGGAACCACTGATTTAAAAGGTCAACTGAAAAAAAAAGTATTTTGTACAGATCAAAACTGATTTGACTGATTTTTTTCTTTAAAATCAGATCAGTTATCTAAGTATGCTCAGCCCCATTTACGCTTGCACAGAACAAATACACAAAGAGTGAGAGTCAGACATGACTCAACATGACTTTACTTCACTACGCAGTGAATTTACTCACTTAAAATTCCTGGGAATCAAACCGTCACATTAATCCTACTCTAAGCAGAGTACATCTGTACAACCAGAGTAAAACAGGCAGAGTATCACTGACAGTACTCCTAATCTCTTCCTGTTTGCTTCCAACTTAAACTCACTCGGTCCGTAATCTCAAGCTGGATTATAGTAATGCGTGGGATTTCTGTGGGCATAAATGCACAGCGATATCTGCCGCCTGGAAACTGACCTCAGAGTGTCGATGAGTTTGCGGTAGTCTACAGGCGGAGGGTAGATGACTTCCTCGATGACCTCTCTGTCACAGTGAGCGTAGGCTGTGGAGACGTGAATGAAAACCTCCAGGTGCTTCATCCTGTGGGCCAGAGCCAGCATCTTCTGTGTGGCCAGGACGTTTAGCTGCATCGAGTCTCTGAAAGAGGCGGTCAGTGTCAGTCAGTGAAATAAACAGGAGGCCTGGCACCATGTCGTCCTTATTCACTCTCAACACGGTGAATTTTTTTCTAAATGCTTTCACATCACATTAATGAGGACACAATAAAACTAACAAAAGCTTTTCTTAAAGGCTGTGAAAATAAAGCCTCAGCTGTAGCGGTGTCTTTGCTTCAGCAGAAAACGCGAGGCGAAGCGTGCCAGGTGTTTTGTTTCTCTGCTTCCTGCAAACAGCAGGAATCATCTGTCAACACTGGTGCTTTCACTGCCCAGCCGAGAAAACAGTCAGAAATATCCCACGGTTTCCTGCCTGATCATCAGTTACTTCCATGGAGTTGTGCAGCATAGCAGAAAGCAAAAATAAAGAAGTAAAGTGATAAAACTAAATAAAAAGACCTACTTGAGCGGCTCGTTGAAGCGCACGGTGGCGGCGCAGTGGAAGATGACGTTGATGTTTTCCACCAGGAAGCTCTGATCCTCTTTGCTCAGATCCAGCTCCTGCAGAGTCAGGTCGCTGTTCACCGCTACGATCTTCTCTGCAAAGTCTGGCTGCTCTGCTTGTAACTTTTCAAACAACTGAGAGGAGAACGTATCAAGTCAAACTGATGCTTGAGTTTTGGTACACAGCAAACAAACAAACAAACAAACAAATAACTCTTTTGAAACTTTTTAAAGCTTTTGTGGCTCATTCTTTTTTAGTAATGTGGAAATTCAAATGATAAAAAGTGCTTCAAGCACCAAAACTACCAAATAATCTGATTTTATATTGAATCACTGAATAATTGTTTACATTGATCAGCAACCCTATCTGCTGCCCCTCATGTCAGCTTTAAAAGGATCCATGGTTAGTTGTAACATTAGACTTTATTTGATAAACATTTATTTTAACTGTAAAATAAAGACTGTAAAAATACTGTAGGCTTTTTAGGTTTTAAAATTTTTAAAATATATTTTAACATGGACTGAGTCATTTTATTTACACGCAAAGCATTCTGGGTAAATGATGACGTAGATAGGTCCTGGGTGCGAGGCTGCTAGCGAGCTATATCCACCCTGAAGGTTAATCTTGGACAATATCTGATGATCGACTCTTTTAAATGAAACCAGAGAGCGTTGACAGAGAGGAGAAGGTAGAAATGACTCAGCCTGGAACTGAAAATATGGATGGAGGACAACAGAGCTGCTTCATGGAAGAACAACCTCAGCTTAGCCTGTTAGCCTTCATGCTAGCATCGATGCTATCATCATATACGTATATGTATTAGCTCAGCGCTACACATTCCCCTCTTGTCACTGAGGCCCTCCATCCATATGAGAGAGGGGAACGCAAAAATGACTCAGCTGCAACTGAAAATATGGATGGAGGACCTCAGTTTAGCTTGTTTGTCATGCTAGCGCTGAGCTAATACATATAAGGCAATATAGCGTCTGTGTTAAAGCTAACAGGCTGAGGTTCTTCTTCCATGAAGCAGCTCTGTTGTCCTCCATCCATATTTTCAGTTCCAGGCTGAGTCATTTCTACCTTCTCCTCTCTGTCAACGCTCTCTGGTTTCATTTAAAAGAGTCGATCATCAGATATTGTCCAAGATTAACCTTCAGGGTGGATATAGCTCGCTAGCAGCCTCGCACCGAGGACCTATCCACATCACCATTTACCCAGAATGCTTTGTGACTCAGTCAGTGTTAAAATATATTTTTAAAAATTTACAAAACTAAACACCCTACAGTATTTTTACAGTCTTTATTTTACAGTTAAAATACATGTTTATCAGATAAAGTCTAATGTTACAACTAATCGTGGATCCCTTTAAAAACTACATACAACAATAAATAATGGCATTTGGACTAATTATAGGTAATGATACCTATAATTGCTGCTTGGTAGGCTTTCAGGAAAAGTTTGCAGCATTATGCTGCGTTCCGTTTACATCATATTCTGGGAACTGGTAAATGGTAGTGACGTCATTTCCCAACAAACCACATGAAACTGCATTCCAGTTAGCTGACAGGAGATTGTATTGCTGCCGCTAATCTAGCTACAACACTGCTACAATGTAAACAATGATGAAAAGAGAGCTGTACTCTACACGTCAGGCAAATAAGCATTGATTTTAACACGTACAGTATTGCACAGAAAACACACTACTTGTGCGAGTGATTAAACATGCACAAAAATTAAGAAAGATAACAGTAAAAGTTACGGAGTTCACTTTCTAACGCTGCTAGTAGCCGCCATCTTGAAATCGAAACTGGGGGCAGTTTCATTTTCTTCCACTATACGAGTAGAATATAACCACTGGAGGGGGCGTTCCAGTTTAAATCAAACAATGGGAACAGGGAAATTTCCACTTCCCAGGACTACTGGAACGCAGCATTAGTCTGAACAGAAAGCAGAGCTCTTTACATTTCACACACACCACACCCCAACTGTATCACACTGTCAATAAAAGTCAGTGACCCAGTTCTACAAGCTGCTATACGTGCTCATACCATCACAGCACCTCCAGCACATTGTCAAACATTTCTTTTTAGTATCTGTGCGTCTCATCACCATGATTCAAGCTTTTATTTGTTGCTTTCATTACTGAGCAAACCTCTCCGTTTCTGAAATAAATTCTCTAAATTTATTGTGAAGGTCACCGTAAGATAGCGTTATCTTGTTCTATACGTGTCCAGGTTAACTGCTATTTTAGCCTTTAATAGATGAAAGTATTCAGATCATTTAAGAGAAGGGCGTTATGACTTCTTGTTTTGTAACTTTTGTTTTATCATTTTTCACAGCTCATTTCAGCAGAGTCATTCAGCCCTCAGCAGTCCTCCAGTTTTATCTTTTTGGTCCATCTGCCAAAAGGTTACGATTCACTGAGACTAGCAGTAGGTTCACATGCTTGCAAAGACTTTCAGCAACTTCTCTCCTTCCACAGCTCCCTGATAAGACCCGCTCAGCCCCCTCTCAGAGCCCACCTCTCACCTTGCAGTTGATCATGTCAGCGACGCGGGCCTGAGGACTCTGCCCTGCCTTTGACCTGACCATCACATAGACGGCGCCGACCTCCGGGCAGGACCTCAGCAGCTTCTCCAGGAGCACCTTTCAATAAGAATGAAGAGAAATTAAAATACAAAAAAAAAAAAATCATTTTTAAATCTGAAGCATCCAAACTGACTCAAATCCAACAATAGTCTCTCTGTTTAACGAAACATGATGGTGAGGTCATGTGGAAGATTTGAGACACCAGGTCTGCTGTTAAATCGAGAACTGCAGCTCTCAGTTTAAAACATGGCACGGTTCTGATTTTAAAAACTTGTTATTCCTGCTTCATGTCGGGTTTAAAATCAGAATAACAGGACGTGTTGTGAACCGTTCAGGTCAGCAGCCTGTCACATGTTTTACATTCATTATGTTGGTAGCAGCAGGAAACAAACCAGATTTCCAAGCAGCATCTCTGAGCAGCTTTACAACGTATCCTTTCCAGCTAAAGCACTTCCGTACCTTCCCCATGAAGCCTGTTGCTCCAGACAGCAGCACTTTTTTCCCCGTGTAGTATTCTGGGATGTTCACCATGATGGCTGCAGACTTGACTTGGGGAGTTCCTTGATGGCACTCCCACCTGCAGAGACAAAAAAGAAATAGTTTTTTTTTAATTATTCAGAGAGAGAGAGCTTCCCCTCTACACGGAGATGAACCACAGCTCTGCTGCTTCGATGTCAGGCGTGAGGCTTCGAGGGATTACTGACGCCTGTCAAACCTGTCTTATGTTGAGTGGAGTTATTTTTACAATGAACCTGCTGTGCTCTGTCAGGAACACATAACGGGCAAAGAGACAAAGATTCCAACAGACCAAATGGAGACCGAGAACAAAATCTGAAAGAAAAAAAAAGCCTCAGTTTACCTGAGTAGTTATATTAATTTATTTATGCTTTTCTAAAGTGAGCGGTCACAATCAAATCCATCCAAATGAGATCAACAGTACTTCTAGGACAGATTTTCATGTTTAACTGGTGTAATTTGAATAAACTGAAGCTGTTTATGAAGCTTCACTATTTATACGACGTGCGATTGAGGAAGAACTTTGTGGTTTTAAACTGTTTCTTCTTTTAATCGATGTCTTGGAGTGCAGAGAGAAACAACGTAGGCATTTTGATCCAACTAAGTAAATAAAATTATGCACAATATCATGAGATATCACGATGGCGTTGAAACCACAAGCAGCCTGGTGAAAACACAGTGTGACAAAAGACACGCGTACAAACAGGAGCTTATCAGTCAAATTCTGTTTGTTTTTAAGAAGAATGACTCCGTCAAAGAGATTAACAGGCTGTTCAGGAGATAACGCCTGTAATCATTAATTCAAATAACTTTCTTATGCAAGACTGAGTGACTTTGTATCACTGAGTCCAGCTCTGAACGAGCCAAAACTTCAAATTAAAAAGTAAAACCATGAAAATAAATACAGTACAGCTGTTTGAGTCTGTTTGAAATATTATTTAAAATGTCCAGATCTCAACTGAATAAAAGTTTTAAACAAATAGAAATTAACTTTTTGATTTTCAACAACTTCTGTTTGGATCATTTCAAAATAAGACTCTAAAAACTCTGCAATCAGGAGAGTTACTATATTCTTTTTTAACAAAAAACTGATAAAAACAGGAAAATTACTGTATTTTTACTACAGTTGGACTGATTTCTTTCATTATTACAAACTCATGTGTAAACTTCTCTTTAATAGCTTTGAATTATCAACAAAAAACAACAACACGATAAATCTAAAGAAATAGAATAAACAGTTTAAAACAAAATAAAAATCTTGCCATCTACAGTATATATGCTGCCTGTGAATTCTGCCGTCACACACACTGCTCCCGTTTCTGCCCAGCAGAGGATTAAAAACGATCAAAAAAACCATTAATTATTTGAGGAACGGGGACATTAATAGAGTATTTCACGCTGCTATGACAACAGCTCCACTACGACTGCGTGGGCTTTGTGACTCCTGTGGAACGAAGCGAGGAAAGCTCGCTGGATCTCGGCTCAGTGCAAAGCTGCAGATGAATCGTTTGCCAAGTGGCCGAGTCCAGCTGAGCTCCTGTCGGAGCTTCGCTGTGACTCCGGTCAAACGAACACATCAGAGGTACAACTAAGTACCAACGGTTTTCATCAACGCTGCAGAGAAACAACGTTTAGATGTAGATAAGTACCTCATGCAACTCAGTTAAAGCAGTTGCGATATTTCAACATGTGTGATGCTAAAATATATATATATATATATATATTTTTTTTTTACACAAAATAAATCAATCAAAGAATAATAAATAAAGACATTCAACTATCTTTAATTCTTTTTTTGCATGGACTATTTTTCAGATACCACCATCTTTGCCTAGTCAAAGCATCATGGTCCAGTTTGGGGGGCATCCGGTGCCAGTGTGTAAAACTGAACGACGGTGAAAATAGGTTGTGGAGATCGATGTGCCGTGTTGTGTTTATGTGCAACAAATGATCACAGAGACGTGAAAAACTTTGTTAAAATAAGCCTGCTTTTTATGTACTGAAAAGAAAATATATAAAATAATAAAAACATAAGAAGATTGTCGCTGCTTGGTCGAGTAACATAGATCTAGTGCTAAATATATTGTTTACAGTGTTTGCCAACTACAGATCATTTTGACCACTTAATATTACAAATATAAGTAAGGACTATATTAAAACTTGAACACATCTATCTAATGGTGTACAGTTTATTAATTAACAATATACAGCATGCAGAAGACTACAGACCACAATATCAAGTGCATTTTAGGGCTGTGTTTTGGTAAGAATTTGGCGATACGATACATATCATAACAAAGGGGTCACGATACGATATATCCCGATATATTGGGATACTGTAAGCAAGGCAATATATTGCGATTTTTTTGTCCAAAAATTCTATTAAATAAAAACCTCTTACTGAAAAAAAGAAAAAAGAAAAGCTAATGTTTACTTACAATGCTAATGCTACCCTTACTCTCTGGCACTCAAGAGGTAGAGGAGCCAAATGGCTGGCTCCCTGCTGCCAACTAGTGGTCAGAGGCTGAACTACAACATAAAAATGAACGGTTGGTAAGAAGGTTGACATTTTAAACCTTAATTAAAAATCGATACAGGGCTTTAGAATATCGATACAGTATCGGGAAATGAAATATCGCAATATTTCAGTGTATCGATATTTTCTTACACCCCTAGTGCATTTACCACCATTAAAACAAAAACACATACTTTGAACTAATATAAATAATATTTATACCAAATTGTGTGTGGCCAAGAAGGATACTCTGCATTTAATGACTCACAGGTCGGCTTGCCTCAAGATTATATGTTTATCTCTCAGTCCCACTGGTCATAATGCTGTTATGATCACTGTATACTGGGATTTTCTCCACCAGTAGATTTGATAATGTGGGCTACTAATAATTAATACATTATACTTAGTTAAATTATTTTTACTACAGTATAATCTTACCTCCATTTAGCATCTTCGGATTGCTATTTTAGGCAATAATCCCAGCATTTGAACAACGTAAAAGTTCAGGACAAGTGTGTCCTGTTTCTAATTAGATGTTGGCCCATCAATAATCAAAATTAAGATGTGCAACAATCCAATTTTTAAAGTTTGACAACGTGTCTCATCATTAACTTTTCTTTCGGTTGCCTCCAAACAATCCCACAAACACTTGTTCGCCGTTTCCAGCAGGCGGCGCTAAATCCACGAAACAGTCACTTGAAGTTTTGCCAATGTCCTCATGTTATCATTCACGATATACAGTGGATATAAAAAGACTACACACCCCTGTTTAAATGCCAGGTTATTGTGATGTAAAAAGAATGACAGCAAGACAAACATTTTCACAACTTTTTCCACCTTTAATGTGACCTACAGCCTGTACAGTGCAGTCAAAAAACAAACTAATCTTTCAGGGAGGTGAAGTAAAAATAAATAACTGAGATAGTGCGGTTGCGTAAGTGTGCACAACCTTTTAGAACTGGGGGTGTGGCTGTGTTTAGATTTAACCAATTACATTCAAACTCGTGTTAAATTGGAGTCAGCACACACCTGTCACCAATTAACGTGCCTCTGATAAAGTTCAGCTGTTCAATATCGGCCGATACCGATATGAATACCGATATATCGTGCATCCCCACAACAAAGTATTAGTTTAAGGGTGTGCATATTTACGCAACCAGAAGTTTATTTTATATTTTTCTGCTTTAAAGGTTTTAGTTTTCTTTCCAGCTGTATTGTACAGGTTAAAGGTCACATTAAAAGTGGAAAAAGTTGTGAAAATGCTGGTCATGCAGTCATTTTTTTACATCACAAAAACCTGGCATTTGAAAAGGGGTGTGTAGACTTTATAAATCTACTGTAAATTGACAAAAACGCTCATGAAAACCAATTAAACCATATTTCAGTTCGAAACATGTGTGCAAAATTATCTTATTTTAGATTCAGATAAAAACACTGTTGTTACATTTTACTGTCTGGCTGTAGCCAGTACACAGAAGAGCCTCCATCTTGATGCCACAGCGTACGACCACAAAACCTAACAAAAAAATGTGTCCCTCAGAGTGAAGATGCAACGTCAGCTACCGAACTTCCTTTTTAAGTAAACAAAAAGGCCAGAAGTGAAAAAAAAATGCAGAAGTGGTGAGACGGTGCTGATAATTTCAGAGAGGCATCAGAACAAAGCGCAGCCTTCAGGGCTGAATTTAAAACTATTTATGCTAGGTTTGCAAACAAAAAGGTAAAATCCAACAGCGCTCTGCAGCAGAGCCTCATAGTTCCCAACCAGAAGGGAGGTTTGAGTTCAGCCTGATTTACAACAAGTCAAAGTTTCATGTTTCAATTAACGGAGCAAAGATCAGATCAAAGTTTAGGAGCTTTAATTTTCAGCTGTCAGACACTAAACCATGGATCCAGAGAGCGAATGAAGCGAAACAATGAATCAATTTGTAGAAACTAATTAGGGGTGTAAGAAAATATCGATGCGCTGAAATATTGCGATATTTCATTTCCCGATACTGTATCGATATTCTAAAGCCCTGTATCGATGTTTAATTAAGGTTTAAAATGTCAACCTTCTTGCCAACAGTTCATTTTTATGTTGTAGTTCAGCCTCTGACCACTAGTTGGCAGTAGGGAGCCAGCCATTTGGCTCCTCTACCTCTTGAGTGCCAGAGAGTAAGGGTAGCATTAGCATTGTAAGTAAACATTAGCTTTTCTTTTTTTTTTTTTTCAGTAAGAGGTTTTTATTTAATAGAATTTTTGGACAAAAAAATCGCAATATATATCGCAATATTTTGCCTTGCTTACAGTATCGCAGTATATCGGGATATATCGTTTCGTGACCCCTCTGTCATGATATGTATCGTATCGCCAAATTCTTGCCAATACACAGCCCTAAAACTAATGTCTTGCAAAACTAAAACTCATGACTCGTGATTTTGTTCGATGAAATGTAACACATATCTAAACCACGTTAATTAGCTCGTGCAGCAGCAGTTTAAACTCGTCACGCACTTGGACCTGCCAGCCCTTGTGTGTAGTGCTTCCCTGTCCTCTTTAAACCCAGCCAGCCAGTCAGGGCAGATAGCTTCCCATCCTGAACCTGATTCTGGAGGTTTCTTCCTGTTAAAAGTGAGTTTTTCCTTCCCACTGTCACCTGTGTGCTGCTCAGGACGGGACTCTGTGACAAAGTGGAGACTCGACACAATCTGCTGGTGTCCTTGCTTAGACAACCTTTCTTTAATGGCATTTTATAATATACAGTGGTTTGCAAAAGTATTCATACCCCTTGAACTTTTCCATATTTTGTCACATTACAACCACAAACATAAATATATTTC
>NW_013952409.1:2937431-2939071 GCF_001266775.1 Austrofundulus limnaeus | reverse complement strand
GTGAAATATATTTATGTTTGTGGTTGTAATGTGACAAAATATGGAAAAGTTCAAGGGGTATGAATACTTTTGCAAACCACTGTATGTGAAGGTTTTTGCACTGAGCCGTGAGACATTTTTTTGTTAATTGGCACAAAATAAATAAAATGCACTGAACTGAATTGTGATCTTGAACCTAGAATCCCTTTTCACCCAGTCGTGTGAGATGAGTGTCTTATTACAGATAAAGCAGAAACATCACAGCACATCAACTGAAATCTGAAACAGGTTTTTCTTCTCTGTTGTTGGAAATATAAACCCAAGTGTTACAGGTTACTGCAAGGATATTTGTACACACATAAAAATCCAACTCAAAGTTATATCATCGTTGCTTGCAAATTATTCATCTGAATAAAATAAAATAAAATGAACTTGGTGGAAGCTAGCATTGTTAAAAGCTGTGTATAACTCATCAAATTACTTTTTTAAAATAATAAATATAAGTAGCGCTTTCCCTGCGTGCCCTCAAATCGTAATTTAACAGACTGGTTTTAAAACAAACCCGCTCACAAAAAATGTCATATTGCATGAGTTAGCGGTTTGCTATAATGAAACGATTTCAACAATAAAAAATTTAAATTAAATTAAATAAATCATACAGGTTATAAGCAAAAGCAGAGAACCAATGTTCCAGAAAAAAAAACAAATATGTGCCATCATGCAAATAACTCAGAAAATTCCTGGGTGTGCACACTTAAGCACTGTCACTATGAGACTGTTTGCATTGGTCTTAAGGTTTATCACAACAATCATTTCAAAAAAGTTCCAGCGTTTCAACTTCTTTTCAGCTGCAGGATTACGCTCAGGCTCATTCTTCATCAGTTCAACAAGAGAGTGAAACAAACAAGTATTTTGTCCTCGTGCATGTTCGTATTTTTACGTTCAGGCCACAAAAATTGTTCGTGGAAACGTTTACTAAAAGCCTTGCAATGCCAGAAATCACACGAGAAAAAGCAAGACTGCAAAAGACATGAGCTTCTATACAACTGATGTGATGAAATGTTTGGCTGAGAAGAAGAGTTTTTGCAAACCAGCTGGAAAATGTTGCAGGAGGAGAACATGATGGGGCTTTCCTTCTGTTTAAACGCCTAAAAACAATGTAAAAATAACACTTGTCAATCATTTCATGGGACACATTTAGAGCCAATTGTTAAACTACTGCAACACATTCTGAAGCCACATCTGAAGCCACTAAATACTAATTAGTCTTTAATATAGCTTTTATTTAAATTTGGTTTTGAGCCCTTTCAGGTTTGAAAAGATTTAGTTTGGTAAAACATTAAAAGTAGCTGGAAAGTCTAAATCAGTTCTTCTCAAATTAAAACAAATCCAACCATTATTCAATCCCAATTCAGAAAAATATGAGACGTTGTGCAAAATAAAATTAAACAACAGAATAAATTGATCTGTAAATCTCAAACTCATATTTTATTCACAATGGAGCATAGTAAATATGGAGAGCCGTTTTAGCCAAAATTAAATAAATAAATAAATGGTTGAAATAAATAAAAAAATGAGTAAAATAAATCAAAAAATGAAGAAAATGAGTGAAATAAATTAAAAATTTGTTAACCCAATTTTTAATTTATTTGTTTTTTATA
>NW_013952409.1:2923845-2936291 GCF_001266775.1 Austrofundulus limnaeus | reverse complement strand
TATAAAAAACAAATAAATTAAAAATTGGGTTAACGAATTTTTAATTTATTTCACTCATTTTCTTCATTTTTTGATTTATTTTACTCATTTTTTTATTTATTTCAACCATTTATTTATTTATTTAATTTTGGCTAAAACGGCTCTCCATAAGTAAATGGCATCATCGTTTGAAAAACAATTGAGGTAATTTTGAATTTTATGGCAGCAAAACATGACAAAAATGTTGGGTCATGGCCACGAGCATTTCCTGCCCCCTGGAAGTTATACTAGTATTCATATCTACGGCAACGTTTTATAATCAGAACCAGTTTATAAGGACAGTGGCTCATGATCACCCAAGACTGGAAGTAAACAAGGTTAAATATTAAAAGATAAAGCTGTATCATTGTAAATTGAATTTACTGTGTGACAAGTAGCATTAGGAAAACTTCTGCAGGCTGTCTCCAAAAGTTTAAACAATTTGTGGATAAAAAATTAATAAATAAAAAATAAATAACAGGGAATAAGTATAGTCAAGTAAAGACAAACTAAATAAACTTTGGATATATTGTATTTTAACCAAAGAGTGTTACAGTGATATGCAAGATTTTAGAGATTTATCAACTTTAAAATAAAGAGGCATGTGACCTTCAAGGCCTACAAACCAGAAACAAAAGTCATCCTGAAGTTTTCCCTAAACAAACAGCAGCTCCTGCTGATCCTCGGCAGAGTTGTAAAGTAACAAAGTACAAATACTTTGCTACTGTACTTAAGTAGAACTTTGGGGTATCCGTACTTTATTTGAGTAATTATTTTTCAGCCTACATTTTACTTCTACTTCTTACATTTTCACACAATTACCTGTACTTTCTACTCCTTACATATAAAAAAGGCAAGAAGTAGAAAGTCATTACTTTTATTTCCTTTTTGCTTGTTTTCATTGCAGCTTGTTTTTTAAAAAAATAAAAACTATCCATATAAACTGTGCCTCCTAGATAGAGTGAATTTAACTGTGGTTGAATGAGAAGTATAAATAAAGACTTTTTACTCAAGTAATATTCCTAAAGGAGACTTTAACTTTTACCAAAGTATTTTTGGTAAAATACTTGTACTTTTACTCTAGTAATATTCCTAAAGGAGACTTTAACTTTTACCAAAGTAATTTTTTTGGTAAGATACTTGTACTTTTACTCAAGTATCACTTTGTGGTACTTTATACAACACTGGTCGGTGGAAGGTGATGGGAGAGAAACTCCCGTTTTGTCCCGTCGCCCAACAGCAAACAGAAAAAAATTTAAATCTCTCATCTTAGGCCCGGACCGAGCCAGAACCTTCCCTGGCCTTTGATCAGGAGCCTGCAGCCACGCAGACCAGCCGCAAGTTGATCCCTTAAGCTTCTTCCTGAATTATTGATTTAATGTAGTAGAGCGCTTAAACTGGGCGCCTGCAGCGGAGCTGCATGAATTCGTAAACAGCAAACGTTCTCTGAGGAGCGATCGATCGTCTGGGATTAAAACCCCCCTCGCCAACTTAAATCTCAGCATCAAGACAGGAAGGGAAAGTTCCAACTTCGAATTAAACGTGACAAAGAGAAACACAAAACCTTTTGTGAAAATTAGAAATGACTCATTGTGATGATACAAGATCACTCAATAATAAAAAGTCCAGGCTGCAGAAACAACTCAATGTTTTAGCAACACTGAGGAACACCTTGTTATTCCAGACAGTGAAGTCAACTTTCGGTGCACAGTTGATGCAACACTGCACCTTTCCAGGTGGCTGAAGGAGACTTGTATTACAAGTCAAACCACCCTCAAGATCAGAACTGAGATCAGAACTTTTCTGAAAGTTTGCACAAACGCTAATATGTACAGATGCTACCAAGCTCGTAATTCTGTTTACAAAAGCCAGAAATGTTGCATCTTAGGCTACGTTCACACTGCAGGTCTTAATGCTCAGTTCCGATTTTTTGAAAAAAATCTGATCTTTTGGTGTGAACGTTCACGTTACATTTTAAATGCGACCTGCATCAGACCCCTGTGTGAACGCTCCACAGCACTGATGTGACACGCAATAAAAGACGTGACGTCTCATCAGCCGGCTTGTTTGTTTACAGAGCTAGCATGGATGCTACATTTTGTACATCGAATCGGAAGTTGTTGTTAATCAGAACCGATTAAATATTTATCTGACCTGCTTGTTTAGTTCAGTGTTTATATCTGAAGCTGCCTCTGACCGGGATGCTCCAGTGAAGCTTTTTTTTTTTTTAACGAAACTACGAGCTGGAAAAAAGTATCGACCGAGTAGCTAACTGTAGGATCGATACTCTCCACGACCCAGGCTGGACATGTTATTATCATACTATCTACGTGGAAAATGTAAAGTAAAAAGATGAAGCAACTGGACTTGTGTTTTGGAGCTGTAAACACATGGAGCTACAGATTTAAACAGCGAGACTTGAGGTTAGTGTCTTATCGATCCTTCAGCCCCTCCTCCTGATGAAAAAGTCAGATGAATGTGACATGAGCGTTCACACTGCAGTCACTTTGAAAACATCAGATATATATCCGATTTAAAACCACATATTGAAACGGCCTGGGTCGGATTTGAAAAAATCTGATTTGTCTCGTTCAGACTGTCATAAAAAAATCGGATTTGGGTCGGATTTGCCTGCAGTGTGAACGTAGCCTTAGTAAAAAAGTGAAATTCATATGGAAAGACCTGAAAAAAGCTCCACTTTCACTCCCTGAACAGACAGAAACTTACTAAAATAATGATGAAAACAGGTGAAAATTGAGGCCTTAAACATTTTTAATAAAATCACCCAATGCTGAGAGGGAGGGGGGCAGTTCTGGTAAATGATGTTATGTAAACATCTCCTGCCATATTGCAAGAAGAAGCATCAGGATGACTGTCGGCTACTACCAAGCCAAGTTTTAGCTCCATATCTGGAAAAATGGCTGAGTTTTAGCCTTTTTTTTTGTTCCACTCAAAAATTCCTTAATGGAACAAAATGTAAATTATTTTGCTAACAGATGCCATTAATGGCTAATTTTAAAATTAAAACGTGGTGTGATGTGTATGTGTTGGGGATGACTCACAACCACTACCACGCCCAACTGTAACTCGATGTGTGTAAAGTTGTTTAAATTTCAGACTTTTTTTTTTTTTTTTTTTTGGTTGTTTAGCTGTGGCGGCCATCTTGAATGACTATAAGTTCAGCAGTTGAAGAGGTTACATCCAGTGGTTTCTTACTAGATTCAGTAACATTCGTCCACTTGATCATGGGAGATAAAACACACAGAGACGTGGGGGAAAACATGATGATCGCCCCCCATGGCGGGCTATAAGAGGTGGTCCACCTTTAAACTAGGGGGAAAGCCTCGCGCTCAAAACGATAAATCTGGCTTATTTTAGCGGTTAAGCTAAAAGTGGAGGTTCCTGGTTGAACCTGGAGCTTCGTGGTAGCTGTAAAACCAGCCTTAACTAACAAAATAAATAAAATAAAAAAGTCAAACTCCACATATTTCCTGGAGAGGCGCCGTATTTCAGCCGCCCCTTCCTCTCTTCCTCTACAGCCCGACACCGGTTTTCAGTGGCGGGCAGCACATGCTGCGGCTCGTGGAGGCGATAAAGTCAAACGTGTACGTACCCTCCAAGTAATAAATGAACCAGGTCGACCAGTCGTGTTTCCCTCCCCAGACGGCTGGTGAAGTTGGGAGTCTCTGCTGAGCGGCGGAGTACCACCGAGGACCGCTACGAGCCAAAAGAGTGGATGGGAGCAGCTAGCAGAAATAATGAAGCGCCGTGACGACAGCGGGCTCCACCAAAGATTTACTCAAAGCGAAGAGGTCTCACTCCGAACTTAATTTACGCTCGTGAGTTCCCTAAATCAGTAGTTCCCAAACTTTTTGTCTTCTGACCCACAAAATATCCATGGCAAAAACTTGTGACCCCAAATGTTACTGGTCTGAGTACATAAACTTTGTTAATAACCCTAAAAACACAGGCTTTTTGACAATCTAAACAGCTTGTACACAAATATAAATACTTATTTATACGTTTTTGTGTTTCTGTAATAATTATAGGGAAAATATTACATCAGCAATTATTTTATTACCCTTTAAATTGATTTCTGGAGATTATCCAAGGTGCTTCATGACCCATAATTGGGTCCCAAGCCCAACTTTGGGAACCAAAGTGCACTGGTTCCCAAACTTTTCAGCTTTTGACCCACAAAATAACAGTAGCAGAGACCTGTTCCCCCAACTGTTTCTGGATGATAAACATTTGTATCAGGTCAACCAATCATGGGCATGGTAACAATATTTAATTATTATTATTATTATTTAATTATTATAATTATTCTACATTTATCCATTTTAAATATACTAACCTCACTCCTTTGTAACAACTAAGGCAAAAATGTAATTAATTCAGAAAATCTTTTCAGGTCCCCACGTTGATGTTTCGGGACCCCACTTTGGGTCCTGGCCCCAACTTTGGGAAACACTGCCCTAAAACAATAGCTACTTGTTATTGTGAGGTGGTGGCAGTGTTGCCAGACAGGGTTTTTGCAATAAATAAAAGCAAAATTTACAATATTATTGGTATTGCCATGCACTTATATATAAATATATGCTTATTGTCTGAAAGTATTATCCAAGTGCAGTTATCCAGGTGAGACTTCGTAAAGCTACTGCTCCTCCTCATCAAAAGGAGCCAGTTGAGGTGGTTTGGACTTCTGGTAAGGATGCCTCTTGGATGCTGTTCTGGACATGTATGATAGCCCACTTTGTAGTTTTTGCGCAGATACACAAATAGCAGAGCTTTAGCTGGAAATGCTGTTTGAATTTAGCAAATTTAACAAGCTCAAAAAGCCTTCATAACTTAAAAAATATATATATAAAACTGCATCTATGATCTTAAAGAAAAGTTTAACACATAATCACTTGGAGCACAAACATTGGATCTGTATGACAGCATCAGTTTACTGGTTGAATTTGTATTGGTTACAATGGTGTTGTCATATGTGGGATAAAGGAAATTATATAAGAACATGAGAGTGAGTTGTTTTAAATAATCTTATATGTTAGAAGTTTACCTATAGTTTGCTTGCAGTGTTTAAACAAGGTATTTAGTTAACTTTTGTCATTTGATCATCAGTAGTTAGTAAGAAAACACAGTTTTTGTTATTGCTATGATAATTAAAGTAAAACCTGATGAAAACAGGTGTGTTGTCACTCTGAGGTGTTTACAAAGAGCCAGCACTGTGAGATCATTATAAATATCCTTGAGGCTGTGTCTCACCAGTGCATCCTGTCCATGTAAGGTAGGAAGGTTCCAGGAAGGACCAGCAGGATTCTTATACTCAGATGTCAGCCCTCAGTCCTCACACAGAGCTTGGAGACGCTGCACACACATCTTATCTGTAGCCAGGTGATGTGAAATAGCTTAAATTGCTCAGACCGTCTCATTGAGAGCTCTCTTATTACTGTAAAATTGTCCTACTATGTGTGGTGTGTAATAAATTTGCATTTATTCTGATACTTTCTAGCAGTTTTTCTTAATCCAACGAATCCGGTGAGGGGATCCAGGATACAGGATTAAGTTTCAGAGGGATCTCTTCTACACATATCATTCTCATAGCTTCTTCCCTTTTGTTATTGTTTAAGAAAATGGATTGGCACAATAAATTTAAAAACCAATCCATTTTCAATAAATAAAGTAATTTGATTTAACCCGGAAGTTATAAACAACCCATTTTACATACATTTAGTTTGTCCAAAGCTGCAACATTTACAGCTAAAAATAGAAATAACACAACTCGTTCTGTGTCTCTAGAAATCCTATTTGCAGTTTATCACATTATACAATTAAAATAAACTTTGATATTTATTGATATGGTTACAGACTAAGGCAAAAAGAAAGACCAAACTGGAAATAAATGTCTTTTGGCAAAAATGTAAACACTAAAACACTATATGAGTGCTTTTTCGTGTCGCAATTTGACATAAAACAGCATATCTATAGAGAAAACTAAAATTATAACACTTCGATATATTTCACTCTCACGAAACTGACATGTTAACCTGGATTTTTATTTTTATTTTTGCCGTTTCAGTGAATACAAAAAATTATTCTAATTAATGAAAAACCGTTTCAGCTTGAAGCAGAATTATTTTCTTTACCTGCCCACAAAACATCAGACTTTGATATTATATTTCACTATTTTTAGTTATTATCAAGGACAGATAACAGAAGTTTTCTATGAAAGGCAAAAAGACTGAAAAACATCATTTTTGAAAACTGCAATTATAATTTCTGACCACAAGGTGAGGCTCAATTGATGTTAAAATGTTAAAAATACACTAAATGCAAGCTTTTCAGGGACTTGTCTGTAACACATATAAATAAAAGCAACACAAAGTTAGATTTTGTCATTAAGTTCTTAAGTCAGACTTTTATTTGTGCAGGGGTCACTTCGAGTGAAGAAACAAGATTTACTGCCTTGAAGCAGGCCTCGCACAGGCCTGATGAGAAGACAGGAACTCTGTCACAAACTGAACTCTATTTAGGCCATGACAGGTCATTTCAAATCAGGAGAGAACTCCTTGGTTCTCTTAATCAGATAATGGACAGAACAATCTCTTCTGTTCGTGATTCATTTGTTGTTTAACTAAGAATGTTTATGCATTTGCTAAATCATGATAATGACTGTCACAAGAAAGTGGAACCACTTCTACTCTTTTATCGTGCCTAAAAGATTAATTAATGGTATAAAAAATCACAGAGAAAATCATTACCATGTTTTCGTTGTGTTTTTATATAAATCACTGTTTTTATTTTACTGGGAACACAGTACTATAATTGTGGATTTTTCTTGAGAAAATCTTTCATTTATCTGGACTAACAGAATGGTTCAGACTGATCATAAAACAGAAATGTTAATTAATCATCATAAATGTTTTGCAGTGATTTCTCTTAGAGTCTATCTGGAGAAAAGCTAAAGAAATGTTATCATATTCTGTTGTTGAACAACCACAGAATTTAACCTTGACTGGCGCCTGGCTGGCAAGTCTTTATCTATCTTCCTTTTTCTGATTCATCTTAACGCCTGAGGGCGGAACCAAAGTCGTCCGCTTCTATTACTAACACGAACGCCTTTGAGTGACACACCACACTTCTTCCTGGATGCCAAACTTGGAAGGAAAGCTGAGTTTCTCTCCGGAGAAGCCAGTTTGGCTCGTTTGGTCTTGCCCATGAGCCAACTAGGGAAGATCTAACGGCCGGGACTCGGCACACCAGCCGGATGTCCCACCCGAGGCTCCTCGCCTCCAATGTGTGTTTTAACTCCCGAGGGGAGATTTTATTTTGAAAGAAGGCACCGGATGTACAGCTTGAATCTTTCTGGCTTGGACTGAAACAGACAAAAAGTTACCTGAAGTAACACCTTTTCGCCGAGGAACAGTGAGCGAGCCAATCAAAAAGTTCCCTGACTGATCGGAGGTGAGACAGTGTCTACCCAGGGGTCGCTTAAGAAGCCATCACCAGGTAAAACTGATGTGTTCCGGGTGACGTGTCATGTGGAAACTGAGTGCAGAAGGGACGTGCTGATCCGGTTGGACACACTCTTTGATAAAGTAAAATTAGTATAAAACTGACATTACTTTCCTCCTTTTCTTTGTTCTTTATTTGCCAAAACTTAAGCTAACAGTGCCAGTAGAATTGTTGGTTGTAACATCAGAGCTGATCGTTTCACTGTTCTATATAAGTAATCTGAGTTGATGTGAATTAAAATTCGGACGCGAGTTTTATCTCATTTAACTTTGAAGCTTGTTATAGGAATAACCACAATCAAGTGTAACTTATGATCTGTTCAATTTGTGTAAATAAATGATTGCTTAGTCTTTATGAATCAACTTAAACTCGTCTGAACGTTCACTTATTGTGTCACTTTTCACTTCGCACAGTCAAGATTTTAAAAATAATGAGAAAATACCTTGGTAAAACTTTCCTCATAACCTTGTTTATGAGAGATGTAGGAACAGCTTAATTCACCCTAAGCTCCACCCCTACATTTGTAACAATAAAAACTCAAACTTTTATGTTTTGATTGTATACACTTTGAATAAATCTGCTTCATCCATTGATTGGGTTTGATATTTAATTAACTCAATTTAATTCAGTTTATTTATAGAGCAACAAGTCACAGCTTGTGTTGTCTCAGGGCATTGTACACACACAAAAAATAAACAATTTAAAGAAGCCAGCAGACTGTGATGAATCACTCCATCACAGTCTCACATCCTGAGCAGCACATTGGCGACAGTGGAGAGGAAAAACTCCCTTTGAACAAGAATCTGCAGGTTTTATATTGTTGCTGTTTTTAACTACAAAATGGACTATTGAGAGAGCACCGCGAAAAAAGCCAGGACACCCTGGACAGTATTTGTCCTTTGTGAATGTGTACATGGTTTTTGTTACCTTTCTAGGACCTTTTCTGGCATAAACATCCACCTTGTTGGAACCGTTATCCTTATCAAGACCAAATCCTAGTCCTAATCTGGAGGAATACCATTTTTATTTAAATCATAATAGTTCTAATTAATTGTAATTCATCTTTTTTGCACACAAAATTTAAGAAAATTTGAACTATTCCTATACCTGCACAAGTCTAAACATGTGAATCTGTGCATTTAAGGAAATGCTTCTTCGATTATGTTTGTGTTTGTTTGTTTTTACTACACAAAGTCACCTTTATTTTATGTATATGCTTAAAAATTGGCATAATTTGGCTGTTAAATCAATAAGATTTGTGTCATATCAGGAAATTGATTACATATTTCTGTTGAAAAATGAAACCCATCTCTTTCAGCCACAATCAAAAACAGAACATTCGTGTTTTATTTCACTTTTTGTTTTATAATACACACTTTTAATAAGGCATAAATAATACAACGAGTGCAACAGTTGTGTTGACGTCGAGTCACTGGGTCGGTTCAGCTCGTCTCCGCCGGTTAATCTCCACACACGGATCCACGACTGGAAGAAAAAGATGAGGACTTAGAGCAGAAAGACGACACAGATGCTTGAAACATGCAGCAGGATGTTTGTTCCCACCCGTGAGGTTGACAACGAAGGTTGTCGGCACACGGACAGTGATCCCGAGGACCCTCCTGATCCCAGGCCAGCATGTCCATCAGTAAGTTAGGGTGGCTCAGACAGGGGTCCCCCTTCACAGGTTTGGGGTTACAGACCGGAAACAGAAACTCTGTTGGAAGCAGATTTCAGTCATGGTTAAGAACCAGATATGAGTATAAAAAAATGAAGTGTTTTAGGAAACTATAATTTAAAATAAAATCTGCTTTTTGGAAGCGAAAGGACAGAATTGCACATACAGGGGTTGGACAATGAAACTGAAACAGCTGGTTTTAGAGCACAATAATTTATTAGTGTGGTGTAGGGCCTCCTTTTGCAGCCAATACAGCATCAGTTCGTCTTGGGAATGACATGTAAAAGTCCTGCACAGTCAGAGGGATTTTAAGCCATTCTTCTTACAGGATAGTGGCCAGGTCACTATGTGATGCTGGTGGAGGACTTGCTGACTCGCTCCTCCAAAACACCCCAAAGTGTCTCCATGATATTTAGATCTGGTGACTGTGCAGACCATGGGAGATGTTCAACGTCACTTTCATGTTCATCAAACCAATCTTTCACCAGTCTAGCTGTGTGTATTGGTGCATTGTCATCCTGATACACGACACCGCCTTCAGGATACAATGTTTGAACCATTGGATGCATATGGTCCTCCAGAATGGTTCGGCAGTCCTTGGCAGTGACACGCCCATCTAGCACAAGTATTGGGCCAAGGGAATGCCATAATATGGCAGCCCAAACCATCACTGATCCACCCCCATGCTTCACTCTGGGCATGCAACAGTCTGGGTGCGTCTTTGGGGCTTCTCCATATCGTAACTCTCCAGGATGTGGGGAAACCATACAAGTTTCATATTGTCCACAACCCAAGATGTGCGCTCCTTGCACCATTGAAACCGACGTTTAGCACGAATGACCAAAGGTTTGGCTACAGCAGCCCGGCTGTGTATGTTGACCCTGTGGAGCTCCCAGCAGACAGTTATGGTGGAAACAGGAGAGTTGAGGTGCTCATTTAATTCTGCCGTGGTTTTATGTTTTTTGGATACAATCTGGGTTAGCACCCGAACATCCCTTTCAGACAGCTTCCTCTTGCGTCCACAGTTAATCCTGTTGGATGTGGTTGGTCCTTCTTGGTGGTATGCTGACATTACCCTGGATACTGTGGCTCTTGATACATCACAAAGACTTGCTGTCTTGGTCACAGATGCACCAGTAAGACGTGCACCAACAATTTGTCCTCTTTTGAACTCTGGTATRTCACCCATAATGTTGTGTGCATTGTGATATTTTGAGCCAAACTGTGCTCTTACCCTGCTAATTGAACCTTCACACTCTGCTCTGACTGGTGCAATGTGCAATTAATGAAGATTGGCCACCAGGCTGGTCCAATTTAGACGTGAAACCTCCCACACTAAAATGACAGGTTTTTCTGTTTTATTGTCCAACCCCTGTAAGTGTTTATTGCCTTTAAAAAAACACGACAGGTTGAGGGACCTAGTCGAAAAAGAGAAGATTTTAGAAATAAAACCCGGTCTGTGATGCTGTCTCCAGCTCACCACGTTGGAAAGCGCAGCAGAGGTCCGGCCTGCAGTCGCCCTGACCCTGACAGATCGTCCCCTCGGTTCCTCTGGTGGCGTTCACGCTACACTGGCCCCAAACACACATCTGATCTGAGCAGCACTCCTCGTCCTTCGCGCACGGCTGTGTGGACAAACACAATCAGATATGCAAACATGTTATGTAAAAAACACAAACTGGTGCACACAACACCACAACTGTGCCTTTGTTTTAATGACACCACAGTAAAAACATGTCTGTAGGGCGTTTTTCTGTTTGCATACGTGATGTGTGATGTTACAGTTTAGACCCACAGAATAACAGCAGCAGAGACCTGTGCCCCCAGCTGTTTTTCATAAACATTTATCAGATCAAATATACAATATTCATTATGTGCTTTTATCCATTTTAGGTAAACAAACTCCTCCCTTTTTTAAAACTTAAGGCAAAAAAAATATTTGTAGTCATTTTTAAATATAATTAACTCAGAAAATATTTTCAAGACCCCACCTTGATGTTTCAGGATCCCACTGAAGGTCCCAACCCCAACTTTGGGAACCGCTGTTTTAGACGAGTCGTAGTTTTTTGCGTTCTAACTAACAAGTTGGTACAATGAAATGAAAGGAATTAAAGTAATAAATTAAGAAATAAATCTACATCTGAACTCTTTATATTCTGTTGTTCAGTTGCACAAAGTGCATTAGATCTGCACAGGGGCGGAGCCAAAGGGTGGCCAGGGAAATCTTTGACCACCACACCGCAGGATTAACTGAAGGATTATGGAGCTAAATTGGGGTCATAAGTTTTGTTCAAAAAAAATTAAAATTGAAAAAATATTTGAAACTGAAAAACAAATTTTAAACTGAAAAAACATTTGAAACTGAAAAACAACATAGTAGAATCTGGAAAAGTTTCAAACATCTTGTCTTTTCAGTTTCAACAATTTTTTTCAGTTTCAAATTATTTTTTCAGTTTCACATTTTTTTGCAGTTTCAAAATTATTTTTCTGTTTCAAATCTCCTTTTTTCAGTTTCAATTTTTTTATTTTAAACAAAACTTATGACCCCAATTTAGCTCCATAAAGGATCAACATGAAGTTGTTTTGAAGTTTGAAATAATCATAGACAACCCTGAGCTGTTCTACATACCTCCATGGAAATAATAATGTTTGGCGCCACCTGCTGGCCAACCTCTAACACTTCAGTTGCATGAAATAAAGACCATGAAAGATCTTTTCTGAATGTTTCATGAGCTCAAAGTGGTTTCAGCTCGAGTGACATCAGCAGTCAGAGAGGCTGCGGTGATTTGTGCGTCCTTGGTGGAGTTATCTCTGGTTTAGTTTGTCATCTCCTGAATGTGTAACTGAAGCAGAAACACAAAGAGCACCAGTGTTGGCCCATCTCTCACCATATCTGTTGGTATGCAGGGGAGGCACTTGGAGCTCTCCATCTCATACAGGCAGTAGTTCAGGTCCCCACAGTCCTCGTCCACCATGCATTCCTGCGGGGGGACAGATAACAGAGTTTAACACAACACCACCCAAAACAAAAAGATGTGTGGACAATAGATTTATAATTTAACTTCTATTAAGTTTGTCAGTCAGTTAAAAATAAGTACGTGTTGCTTCACAACAACAGTTTCACATCAGGATTAGATTGAGCCTTTCCTGATGAGAAACAACAAGAAGGACACGTTTATTCTGTCTTCACCCTGAGACACACACACACACACACACACACACACACACACAC
>NW_013952409.1:2917759-2920823 GCF_001266775.1 Austrofundulus limnaeus | reverse complement strand
GAAGAAGTCTCTTGGAGGAGAGACGAAACGTTTCATTAGAGAAGAACCCGTCCAGAAGACCTATACTAGTTTTTTTCTCTTTATTAAAACCTTTTATGTCCATCTGAGTTTTCCATCCAGCTCTTTTGACATTTTCAAGAACAGTTTATTGATTGCTCACCTGGATGTCTGAGTGGTTTTGCTTTTCCTCTTATTTTTCTGCTTTTCTTATCACAGCTGTACTCACGTGGTCCACGCTGTTCCAGTGACCGGAGACCTCCATGTGGACGTGGGACAGACGAGTCTCTCCTGTCCTGTTGTTTGTTTCCTACAAACAGTCCAAACGTGATGGAATGAGAAAAAAAAAAACCCACAGGATCAAAGGGTTTTGAGGTTTTGGGGGGACCCACCTTGTCTGTTCTGTCCAGGACCCGAGTCAGTCCGTCTCTGCTCTCCATCGTCTGGTTGTGGTAGCTCAGGGGCAGATCCAGTGAAGACGAAGAGTGTTTTTCATTCTCTGTAGTTATCTGATGGATAAAAAATGTTGGAATAATTTTATTTATTTATTTGCACTTTAAATTCTCAAAGCGGACATCTGCAAAATCCACTGTTTTTAGCTGTTAAATACATTTTTTTGTGGACTTGGAGTCTCTATGAGTCAGAAAAGTTGAGTTTAGTCGCTCCTGCTGCAAAGATATCTTTATGTTCTGTTTGGGTCAGAGTATTAAGCCCTATTCTCTGTTTTCTATGACATCATTTTCTGAATTATTACGTCAAATTATCTGCGACAGAATGATCATATCCGATCTTAACTCTCCTCTGGTTCTGGGTCAGGCTCTGGTGGACAAGTCGTACCTTGTGGACATCTTTTAATTCAATTAAATAAAACGTTTCTGCAAGCTAGAAAACATACCCCCCTCTCTCAAAGCGGAGTGGACCGGTATGGAAGCAGGAGGGGGCGGAGCTTGAAGCATCTTAAAGGAACAGTAACAAAACGAGCTGCTTTGAGACACACATCATAAAAGAGGTAAAAGAGGAGCTGCTGAAGTTAGAATAAGGAGGAATTCAAACCAAAGCTTTGTAGTTCCACTTTAAAAAGACCCAACAGAAATATTTGAATGTGAAAAGAAGGATTTAAAAGCGTGATATGTTTACTTTAATTATGAATCGCGATCAGGATCAAACCAACTGGCGCAACTCAAATACTGTGTTGGTGAGTGAAGAGGTTGATTTTAAATTGTTTCAACTGAAAGACTTTTAAAATTAGTTTAAAATGATGGGGGACAAAAAACAAAACAAAAAAGTTCCAGCTTTAAATGGTGACTGTTTTACACTCCACGTTTTAGGATTTCCTAACAAAATAAAAAGTTGTTATCCGTCACAAACCCCCTCCTCAAATTCTGGATATTTTAAGAGATTTTTATAAAACTTTGAGCAAATGTTGAACATTCAGAAGTTTGTTCAGAAGTCAGAATATTCAAAATCAGCCTTTTTTATTTAAAGGAAATAAAAATAAACTCAGGTTGAAAATCATATTGTTGAGACCATTTGAGTAATTTCTTACCAATTAATCAAACTGGTTGTTTTTTTAAATATATAAAAACAGCCTCGTCTGAAAAAATCTTTCATCTTCTGGAAAATTAAGCAGCTTATGTTGGAGCAAAACATGAACTCTGGGTATTTTCCTATTTATCATGATTGCAAAGCAAACCTGGGTTAAAACTTAGACTGATTTGTTGAAGTCAGACCTTGCACAGTTAAAAGATGTTATTTTAATTAACCAGGAGTTTTAAATCTTCAGCAGTAAGCTTGATGCCTCTCTGTTTGTAAGAATAAAGAGTTAAACTGTTTAGCATCCAGATGATGACAGAACAAAGTGAGTCAGACCTGAAGCAGACATGGAAACTGTGTGTAATCTGATACTTAAGCTACTTTCTGACAAATCAGTTCTAGTTTAGTTGTGTTTCTTCATTCTTGTTCCCTGTTCAGGTCCTAACAGTCCAGCTCTTTCCCTGTCTGATGGAGCAAAAACGCAGACCTGGTCCACCGCCTCATCCAGTATGTGCTGCGTGTCCTCCATCAGCTCCTCCACCTCCCGGAACATTTCATTCAGGCTGACCGGACCCGGTTCCACCTGGTCCCTCGGGATCACGGCCCGGCCGGCCGTCCACAGCAGACCCAGAGTCCAGAACCCAGACAGCAAGCCGAAGCCGGACATCTCCTCTCCCTGAAAGCGAGCAGCTGCTGACTGTCTGAGCTGCAGAGCTGCAGTGACGCAGCTGGAGACACTTTATGTGGAAACTATGAGAAGTGCTGGTGGGTGGGTTTAACGGGCTGGAAAAGGCATCTGGGGGAGAAAAAGTCAAAGTTAAACTGATGCTTATCAGGAAGTCTAAACAAACAAACACAGGCTGTGAATATCAGCTAAAAAAACTCCTCACAAACCACCACATGAAGAATAACCATATAATAAACAATCAGCTGATGGATGATGCATCCCTCAGGTCCAGCAGATCTTTATTTTCCTCTCCTGTTTGTTTAAAAGATGACTTTTGTTTTTTTTCTTTCACTCTTCTTGTGTTTTAAGCACACTGTGCACATGTTGGCCGGTCTAAAGGACTGGATGAAAAACAAATGAAAAACCAGCAAAAATTAAAAAGAAAACAATCTTCAAAGACTCGTGGAAAGGCTGAACAATTAATGTATATAATCTAAAGAGATTATATCAAACTCATTGGTAGGGACATAGAGAGAAATTATTGGTGGTTTAAACTCTTTTACATGAACAAAGCAGCTATAAACATCTGGGATGGAGTTTAGGAACATAGTAAAAAAACAGGATGTAAAATCTAATTGGATTAATAAGGAAATAGATAACTTATGGGAGAAAAATCTAATTGCTTTCTATCTAACCCTCCTGCTGCTTTTAGATCGAAAGGAAGGACCCAGGAGGCCTCAGAGACCACGTGGGTTCTTTTGACCTAGGACAGCAGGAGGGTTTAAAGTCCATTTGGGATGTAGTAACCGTCCTTCACCACATGGAGGCAGAATACGAACAACCTGAAAGTTCACAACACCTTTTATT
>NW_013952409.1:2914505-2916494 GCF_001266775.1 Austrofundulus limnaeus | reverse complement strand
GTTTTCGATTTTAACAGGAAAAATTAAACAGATCCACCTGTTTTTCTGTTTTATTTTATTTATTTTTTACTTCTACAGCATCTTTTCAGACATTTCACCTCATTCAGGACATTATGCATGTGGCTTTTGTTTTTTGTTATTTTTCTTTTATACCTTCTGAAATATTTTATCTTTATTTACTAAAATCCTCAGAGATCCCTCCATATCCTTCAAAAGCATTCTGCTTGCTGGTTTTGTCTACACTTTCCTGTCTTTATGCTACATTTTATCCTCATATATGTCTTTTTTGCTTCTTGATATGTCCCATTTGTCTCCTCCTGCATCCTTTTTGCCTTTTTATGTGACCTTTTGTTTCTTTATGGGATTATTTGTCGTTTTATTCTAAAATATGAAATAAAATCTTGTAGAAAAAAAAGATTTTAGGCCTCTGGCTTCAGCACCTTCTCTCTGATGTACCTGATTCTGAAGTATTTTCTGAAGTTTTATCCTCCCACTTGGTTCCTGTGGAGCAGGTGACTCTTTGTCTGCTGAGACCTGAAGTCCAGTGGGGCAGAAAAGTCCCCCCTCCCCCCTGCTGCCAGGGATTAATGTTTCAGACGTTGGATGGGGCTGTTTGGTAAAATAATAAATTAATTGGAAGAGTTTCTATTTAAGCTTTTTGCTGTTGTGATTTTGTTTTCCTGTGAGGACAAACAAGCTAATTCGTTAAACAAATTTTTTGTGTTCCTGTTGTGTTTAATGGCTCGTAAATTTAATTTCAAAGAGTTCAGGAATCGTGTCAGTCAGAAGTAGCTTGGTAAATAAAGGGTTAAAAGGTCAGAGGTCAAAGCACTAATGATATTTTTTTAAATCATTTGAATGTTTGCTCTGGTTTTACGCCACAACTTCTGACTACAGCAGGATTTGTAACGTTTTAGTTATGATTTAATTTGTGTTTTGCTTTATTTAGACCCAATTGTTGATTTCATAAAATAATGCCAGCATCATTCAACATCTAAAAACTGAAAAACATGACTACACATACGCTCCTGGACACTTCAACTCCTCCACTTAAAGTTCCTGACATGCCTTGCCTATCCTTCAAATACAAAAATAATCAAAGAAAATGTCTTTTATTATAAGAAAATTGGCATAAAAAACATGATTTTTACACATTTTTTCTCACAACTGGCCTATTTTCTTTTGGGTTTGGCTCAGCCAAAGTGAAACAGGAAGTGACATCAAAGGGGAACTCTTATTAAAACAATATTATTTCAACTTTAACTCTTCTTCATCTCTCTTTGATAGAAACTCAAAATAATTTAAAGAAAGATCAGATTCTTCTCTACAGTCTCTGTTGTCAGCTGTTGTAACGACGTTCTGTTTACATGCAGACATTCCCCTTTGACATCACTTCCTGTTTCTTCGCAGGCAAATATCTCAACAGTCGTTCATCTCATTGGTGTGAAATTTGCTTTGCAACATGTTATCAATGTTCTCTTTCCAAAAATGCTTTCATGTTTATTACAAAAACAATGATGTCACAGACCCTTTAAAGCAGATACTCTCAGCTCCTTGACTTAAAGGGATCATTCCACCTTTTTAGGGTTAAAAACCATCAGACCTTAAACTTAGAGATAATACGCTGAAGGTCATGGTCTGAAGATGTCAGCAAAATGACATCATCTGCAAACAGGTTTGACCCTGAGCGGGAGTCAGTATCAGTTATATGGCCTTATCAGAGATTTTTAATGTTTTTTTTTTAAATTTACGTCATAACTTAGTTGAATCGTTCAACGGTCGTCGTGTGGAATTCCAGTTTGCTTTCATCTCGTCCCTCCACTCTGAAGCCGACCCTCCAGATGTTAATCTGGGACCATTTCATGCTGGCGTTTGCTCCTTATCGGTGCCTGTGGGGCAAAAAAAAAAAAAGTTGCTGGACAAGCTGTTACTTCCTGGAATAAGCGTTTGACTTATAAGGGGGTGTCAGTGCGTATATCAGTTTTAGAG
>NW_013952409.1:2910616-2911800 GCF_001266775.1 Austrofundulus limnaeus | reverse complement strand
GACAAAAATACACCAGGGGGCCAGGCGGCACTGCCACCGGCTGACCAGATGGACTGCTGTCAGATGAGACAGGCCAAGTTGAGTTTCAGCGTGTCAGAGGGTTTTTAAAAGGCTGCAAACCACTTTAAGGGACTTAAGTTGTTCATTACGTCTTTAGAGGGTCAGTTTGAGGTTTATTAAGCAGATTAAGTCATTCTATATGTCGATTATTTATATTAAAATCTCATAAAAGTGTCTTTTTATCTGAAGAAAATCTAATTTTATTGCAGAATCTAGTTGTCCTATAGTTCTATGATCATCTGATTTTTGCCTGTAGGTTGTTCTGTCGTTGAGGAATTTTGCCTTAACTGTTTTGGTTCACATCAAATTTATATATTTGTCTGTTTGCATAAACTTCAGAGGGTTTTGTTCTGGAGGTTTGGCAAATTTGAGGACTTTGTGGCAGTTTTTGCAAAGATAGAGCACTGCACACATTCACCACAGGAGTCTAATTTTTGTTATCCTTCAAAATCCCACATCTTCAGGACATAATATGCTACCCAGGAGTCTTAAAGAAGCAGTCTTTTATTTTAAAGCCTTTGGGACAAACCCAGATTGATGGAGTGGTTAAATATCCCACCCAATCCTTTGTGTTTGTTCCGATATAAATCCTGGGTAAACTTGATGAAATTGCGTCAAATGACTGCTGTGCAATGAGCGCATACGTCGGAGGCCTGAACGTGTAATCTGAGCCCAAATTTCTGCTGCGTTAACCCAGCGAGGATTAAGAGTTTGGTTGCATGGCTCACGTGAAGCAATTAAAGCTTCTCTGAGCACAACGGAGCATATGGTGTTAAATCCAGGCATCGGTAATCTGTGCTGCACAGCCTTTTCTCAACTGGACCAGAAGGGCTCCAGTTTGGACTTGATGTGATTTGGATCGCTAAAATATTATTTTTTTAAGTTTTCAAACATAATTTGATTTGTTGATTGATATCTGAGCATAAATTAAAACGACTACTTGAAATCCAAAGAAAAGCTTTAAAGGTTTTAGTCAAATATTTACAAAGATCCCTTTAAAGATTAAATGAACATCTGTTTAAGAAACATTGGGCCTCATGCAAGAACCATTCGTACACACAGATTTGTTCTTAAGTTGTGCGTACGAGTGATTTAGGAGAATTTGTGGCATTCACCAATGTTTT
>NW_013952409.1:2898675-2907901 GCF_001266775.1 Austrofundulus limnaeus | reverse complement strand
ACATAGCCTTATTTGGTGTTTTTAGGGTGGTAATTTTGCTAATCTCTCGTGCACGAGCAGCTGGATATGAACAAGTGGCATTCATCAGTTTATGATGCTCATTTACACTTTTCCTGAAGATAGAAGAGTTTGTTGAATCTGACGTGACATGTTCGTACGAACCCTTTGTACGAACAAAATTAAGAGAAATTTAGGATAAGAATACGAACATGTTCTTGCATGAGGCCCAAGGAGGGAGAACTCCAGACTTGTATACGGAGCTCATTAATGGAGGAGAGAATAAACCCAAAGTTTGATCTTTTTTTTTTCTTTGAACGATGTTTGCTGGTAAAGTCATGTGCTTCTTGAACTGAAGGAACAGATTTCCCTGACTTCTGTTTTTTATTTCAACACCTGCTCTTGTTCTGCTTCATACTTTTCTTTTTATTCACAGAAAAATGTGTGAAAAAGTCAGAACCGTTTATGGGATTGGCCTGAAATGACCACAGATCAATTTGTTGTGCACGTTTGTAAGTTTTGTTTGTTGCGTACTTCCTCACTGATACCAGCACGTCTTTACAAAACTACTTCCAGTCTTAGCAAGATTTGATACAAGGTCAATGGAAAACACAAAGATAAACACAAGTGATATCTAAGAATGACTGTTGTTAGCAAATCTTGTTCTGACTTTAATCATTCTGTCTGCAGATGAACAGCATGTCATGAAAACCTAGGTCATTAAAGGATGTCATGAATTACTTGCTTAAACATAAAAGTATTAGTTCTATTACACGGGCCTCCCTGCCAATTCTTTCATTTTACAGTCACTTCAGTTTGCCAACTCTTCTGTCCAAACTTTGTACCAATTACCATCACCACCATGGCCTTAATTATCAAACTGAACTCAAAGAAACAGCCGGCGTGATCTGATAAACCCTACAAGGAATCATTTCATCTCAGCTTCCTGCTGATTGGCTGATGCACGCTTCTTATCTTGCTTTCTTCTACTTATGAGACATCTGAACAGTAAAGAGATCTTCTTTTTCTTTGGTATGTATTTGTTGTTTTGGGGACATTTTACTGAATATAGCAGCAGTGGTTGTTAGGAAAGATCTCCTTTTAGAGAAAAATGAAAGAAGAATATATGTGAGCATGCTTCCTGTTGTGTATGCAGGTTTTCTGAGGTTTTAGTCAATCTATGATTGACTGAGTCCTTAAAGATAATATCATTTTCACTTAGTGTTTTAAACCATTGAACATCACCTCTTTTATAATCAGAGTAGATTATCATCTGGGATCAAAACAATTAGAAAACAAAATAAGAACCTAGCTGTTGCTGACAGAATAAAATGAATTTCTGCGTGTTTTTGTTGACCTGTGTGTGCAACATCCATCCATCCATTTTCTGTACACGCTTCTTCCTTTTCAGGGTCACGTGGGTCACTGGTGCCCATATCCAGCAGTCACAGTGCGAGGGGCGGGGTACACCCTGGACAGGTCGCAAGTCCATCACAGGGCCACACATAGAGACAACATATTTTACTTATTTTTACTTTTTTTGTGTTTGGATCAGTTAGAGTGGTGCTTGTATGGATTTAAAAAATAATTGTTTTCATTTTCAGATAGTTTTCCATGTAAATAATCATTGATCTGCTCTCAGTGTGTTTAATCTGAGATGATTTTCATGCGTTTAACCCTGAAACTTTGACATATTTCTAACCACAGACAGAAATAAATGTTTCCGTCTGTATTTCCTGTCGTCAGTGACCCACTTCTCTGCGCTGCAGTCAACCATCCGGGGAATAAGAAAAATGTCAACAATGGGAGTGTGGTCCATCTTACAGCCTCTTATCTCAGGGTTAAGTACGGGTGTGTCTCTTTGATATGTGGAACAGTCGAATGTCATCAGATATTCATTAAAAAGTTCCTCCAGAGGAAAGGCTTTTTGCAGTTCAAGCAATTATTTTGTTTTTTGTTTTAACTTCCTTTGTATTTTAAGGAAAAATACAAAGAAACCCTATAAAAATAAATTAAAACAACTGCCTTTAAGTGTTCGGATTTCTACAATTTAAAGAAAAATTAATGTGCAAATTTTCAAATTAACACGAGAAACAGATTCTTGAACAAAGTCAATAATCCGGCAGCTTGTAGATTTGTTTCTTTTGTGTTATCAGTGCTTTAAAATGCGATAACGATGCAGAGTCAAGATCAGTCAGTGATTAATGGCTGTAATTCCATTTCAAAGGTTTGTGGATGTAAAATAAAAAGCTCTTCTGCTTTGATAAGAACATAGGGATGTAGCAAAGAGGCGACGGTTTTATCAGTTCAAATATAAGCAGCTCTACACTTCACACCTCACTGTTGTGTAGTTAAAAATGACATCATGTTTTGATGAATATCCTGACTGAAATGTGTCTTTGTTTGCAGTCCAGGGCCACATTTTCCTTGCTCTATTTGTCCCTTCTACGCCCTGGTTGTTTGAGCCTCAGGCTGTTTGAAACCTGAACACGACAGACGCCTCCTTCAGCACACGCTGACGTCTTCCTGCGGCGCTTAACATGTTTTAAATGTTTGCTTTTCGTGAGCATGGTTTTCATTTCTGGGACTCAGCGCTGCAGAGGGCCTTTCAGGTTGGGAAGTCTGTTTGCTTCAGCTACAGCTAACGCGGCATGTCGTTGGGATTTATCGTGTTCTACCAGCTTTTCTTGAAAGATGAGTGAGACAGGAAGCTAATTCTGGTCAGAAGCGAGTTACTTAGAGTTGTGTCATCCTTCAAAGTAGATTGGGAATAAAAAAACAGGTCAGTCTTCTTATTTAGAACCTCGATTTTATACAAAGCAACTCAGGCTTAAAGTATGACTGAAGAAATGATGACTCAGCAAGCTCTTTCAGATTAATGCCTTACCTGATGGGAATGGGTTGGATATTGGATTATTATGCAAAAATGTAACCTAAAGTGTAGGGCTGTGTATTGGCAAGAATTTGGCGAAACGATACATATCATGACAGAGGGGTCACGATACGATATATTCCGATATATTGCGATACTGTAAACAAGGCGATATATTGCGATTTCTTTTGATTTTTTTTGTCCAAAAATTCTGTTAAATAAAAAACCTCTTACAGGGAAAAAAAAGAAAAACCAAAATTTATTGTCTCAGAAAATTCTAATATTACAGAGACATACTTTTGATACATTTAGCTGTGTTCTGCTTTGTATGTGTTTTATTTTATTTGTTTCATATTTCTTATTTCATCCATGTTTTCAATTATTAGACTAAATTTGACAATAAATAGTTTGAAAATATATTTTTGCAGCTTTTAGTTTTTAATATTAATTTACAATATGATCACCAACACTTAACAATGGAACCAAATGTCTGGCTCACTGCTGCCAACTAGTGGTCTGAGGCTGAACTACAACATAAAATGAACGGCTGACAGGAAAGTTGACATTTTAAACCTTAATAAAAAATCGATACAGTATCGGGAAATGAAATATCGTGATATTTCAGTGTATCAATATTTTCTTACACCCCTACTAAAGTGTTGTGAAGATGCCAACGCTTTGTAGCAAAAGATGACACATTACTCTTTTCTGAACAGAAAAAATATAATTATTCTTTGTTCTGTTTCAGTAAATTTGTTAAAGTTATTTTACACTCTTTGCACAAAAGGATGGGTGTAAATGCAGCTAAATTTACACAAAACTACTGACAGGATTTAGGTCTTTCTTTTACAAACACTCAAAAACTGGAAGTTTTTTGTGTGAACGCTTCACAAGCATGCACACTATTCAGATCATTTTATCTTCTGTATTTTTGGCACGTATCTCGTTCTGCAATTTTTGTGCTTTTTTAGCAATTCATATATCAAGACATGCAGCCCCTTTGGTATTTCAGCTATTTATATTATTTTTTAACTATTACACTTTTTTTGGCCACTTTTTTTCCCCATTGAAAATGAATGGAGCTGTTTTCAACATCCTTAAAATCCTTTAAAATGTTTCTAAGTCTTTACATCTTACACCTTTTTTCTAGTTCTTCTCTTTTTAACTTCCTTGTGCTAATTTTAGCTACTTTTTTTGCTAATTTTAGCTTTTTTGCTGCTATTTCAGCTGTAATTCTGCTTCTTTCTGCTTAGTTCAGCAAACTTGTGCTTCTTATGCTTCCTTATTCTAATTTAGAAATTTCCAGCTACATTTTAGCTGTTTTACTGCACGTTTTGGCCTTTTTCGCTATTTTACAACAAATTGTCACGTTTTTGTACTTTTATACACTTTTCTGCTAAATAGACTTTTTTATACCCTGTTCACCATCTGGGTGCTAATTTCAGTTTGTGTCTGCTACCTTTTAGCTTGTTTTAAAGATAATTTTAGTTTTCTTCCTGCTGTTTCAGCTATCTTTCTTTGCTCCTTTCTATTTCGCTGCTAAGTTAAACATTTTTATGCTTCTTTCGGCTTTTCAGATGGAACTCTCATTAACTGTTTTGCTGTTATTTTGCAATGCAGTTTCTCTAGTTAAGTCTTATTTCTTTAAAATGGGACAACAGCACTGTGAGGAAGTAAAGCCTTGTTTGCTAACCAGTTTTTAGAGCCCAGAGACGTGTTTTCATTGTGATGTAGCACAGCTGCACAGAGCTCAATTTGTTCATATTGATGATTGATCTGTTAGTTTTCCCTCTGCGCTGATTCTTTGCTCACAAATGTGGAAAAAGACAAGATGTTTGACCACTTCCTGTACGAAATATTCCCCAAACGCATCCTCCCAGATGTGTTTGCACAAACATTATAGCTTCCAAGGTTGTGACCTTTCCCATAACGTTTCTGTGTCCCAATGCACAGATTTCTGTTTTCTATCCAAAAGTTCCAGTTTATGTCTGAGCTTTCAACAGGATGTTGTGTCTAATTCAAGCTTTTTCTGTCTGGGGCTGCCCGTTTAGAGAAAGACCATCTTTTGTTATTTGTTGAGTCGTTAAAGGACCAAAAGTTTGATTTGTGAAAAATTGTTTAGCCTCTTGGCTAAAACAATGCGAGCCTGCGGCCTGGAAAACAAGAAAGAAAGCTTTAGAAGCTTTTAATGTGGTAGAGTTTGGGATGTCGTGATACCAGATCTGAAGGGTGTTGGTGTGTGTTTATAGAGGGGGGTGATAGGAAATGAGAAGCTGCCAAACTGTTAGGAAGCAGAGACCTGAGAGCCCCTCTGGGCCACTCAAAGGTTCAGAGGGAACGTGTGGATTTCTGGGTCTGGCACGGACTAAAAGACCGACCAGGTGTTGTTCCTGAGCAGCTCACACCCTCGCCCCGACGCCAGCTTCTCCACAAAGCTTTAGTTTTCAAATGAATGTAGTTTAAAGCTTCTTGGGCAGTGTGTGTTGTGTTCAGGTGCATGCAGAGCAGAGGCCTGTCTGTTTGTGTCAGAGAGAAAAACAATCTCTGAGTTCCTGCAGGGGAGTAGTTTCCATGACTGTCATAGTGAGAATAATGTGGAGAGACTTTAAGTGATTGCTACCTGATACTCAGCTTTGACAGAGATGCTATCTGGGACATGCTCAGCTTGGGCTTCAGATAACTCCTGTCTGTTGTTGGGGAGAGTTTGGGATGTACAGAGAATAATGCTTAAGAGAAGCCAGAGGCTAAATTTGTCCTCTGTGTGCAGGAGCGTTTGGATTTATTTGCCGCAGTATGGAGGACCGACACTGACATAATTAGAAATAAAAGCAGAAATAGATAAATTAACCTTTTAAATAAATAAATACATTTTAAATGCACCAAATAAATTAAAAAGGAGAACTTTACCTCATGTTTTATATTTTAATTGTTCTTCATATTTATTTTCCAGCTTAGTTCCAATAAATTATATATTTTTGACACATATTTTAAATTTTAATTTATTTTTATATATATACATATTCTACATAGTTTTTCCTTTTACTTGTACATGCATTTGTCTCTTGAATGCTTAAATTGATTTTTTTATAATTTTTTCCAACAAGTCTTTTCATTTCAATGTGTTGCATGTTTGTGGTGCAGCAGTTTAGCTTAAAGTTAAGTTAAAATGAATGCACCAGTAATGTTTTCCTCCTTGCCTTTGTTTTAAATTAAACTTTAAACTTTTAGCTAAACTGAAGCAGCACAAGCCTGCAACACAGAAATAAAGACTTGTTGGAAAAAAATCTAAAAATAATGAAGTATAAGCATTTAAGACACACAGATGCATGTACAAATAAAAGGAAAAACAATTAATATATATTTAAAAAACAATACTAAAATTTAAAATATGTGTTCAAATATATAGACTAATTTGTTGGAACTAACCTGGAAAAATAAATATGAAAGTCAATTAAAATTTGAAACAAGAGGTAAAGTTCTCCTTTTTTAATTTAATTGGTGCATTTTAAATGTATTTATTTAGTGGTTCATATAATTCAGCTTTTATTTCTAATTATGTCAGTTTTGGTCCTCCATACAGCACAAGCCTGATAATCATCTATTTGTTCATATCAGGTGTGTTGGAGCAGAGAAACAAGTAAAACATGCAGGGCTGCGGACCTCCAGGACCAGGATTGTCCAGGCCTGTGCTAACTGCTGCGACAGTTCACTCCTCCCTTTGCTGAGGAGTGGAAAAGAGGACAAGAAAAGACAAGAAAACCAACTAGCTTATCACGATAACGATAAATTTGCGATATATTGTGCAGCCCTCCATTCTAATTTATCGTGCAATTAATTGATTTATTGCTTATTGCGACAGCCACGCCTAGCTTTGTATTCATTCTTCATTTTAAATGATTGTTGAATGCATTTAAATTTTAGCTGGTGGATGTCTAAATCTGAATTATATTATCAGCCCTGGTTTCTAATCAAGGACATTTAAACCATCAGAATCAGGACGTTAAGAGGACAGTGTAGAACCAAAGAGCTGAACTACCTGAGCTTTTTATTTGGATGAATTTACTCAGTCTAGCCCAAAATAACTTTATGCTTCAGCATCGTAAAAAGTTCATTTTACTAATATAAAATATTACAGTTTATTAACTTGCACAGTTTTCTGAGAAAGATAAAAAAATCCCATCAAAGGAGGAATCAGGAAAAGATGTTTCCCTGATAGTGGATCAGCTGTCTCATGACTTGTTTGTTTGAGAGTCTGGAACATTTTGTTCATTGAAAAACAAAAGAAAACAGTGTTTAGTTTGTTGTGGAGATCTTTTAGATGATAGGATTGTTTCTTCTGCCCTTTGTGCCTCACAGAGTGGCTGCAGGCAACAAACTGTGGCTGAGGGAAGGATTTTATTTTTGTTTTGTGGTGTTTGAGCTTCTCATGACTGCTCAGCTGAGCTCAGCCATAATCCTGTCAGGCAGTCGGTAGAAAATTGAGAAAGGGAATGTCTTTGCTTCAGGAAAAGTGGGCTCATGTATCGTTTGAACTCTGCAGGTTTGTTGAGGTTGGCTGAAGGTGTGCGTTTGTGCAGAAATACACTGTTAATGAGTGTGTGAAGCAACACAAGGACCTGTGCAGGTGTTCTCAGGACACCAAAATAGATTATGCTGACATTGTTGACCTGAATATGTCCTCTCTCCATCTTTGGCCTGGTTTGAAATGTGTATTTCTGTAAATAAATTGCAATATTTTTACTTTTTTTGTACATATGTGTTCAAGTAAAACCAAATGTTTGTGCTCTTTTGTTGTTTTATTGTTTTCAGCTCTTGTAGTCATCTTTGCCACAGTTTATCTCTAAAAATGTATTTTCTATCTTTCTGTTTCAGAAACATTTAGACATGGCATCATGATGGAGCTGGGACTCCAGCGCTGATTTGTTAAAAGCAAGAAGAGCTCAAGGTGTAAGCAGAAGAAGAGCACACACTGTGGACTCTGGGCGTCCTCCGGTGCAGATGGGTGAGACGGAGGACGAGCGTACGGCTCAGGCCGGCCAGCTCTTTGAGAACTTCGTCCAGGCGTCCACCTGCAAAGGGACTCTGCAGGCCTTCAGTATTCTCTGCAGACAGCTGGAGCTGGATCCTCTGGACTACAGAAACTTCTACAGCTCGCTGAAGGCAGCGGTCAGCACCTGGAAGGTCAAAGCCTTGTGGACTAAACTGGACAAAAGGGCCGAGCAGAAGGTCTACAACCAGAATAAAGCCTGCCTGGGCACAAGGGTGAGTAGAAACAACTGTAGTTTGTTGTTGTTCTATAAGCTGGTACACAGAGTTGTAAAGTAACTAAGTACAAATACATTGTTACTGTATTGTTTTTGTGTCATTTCAGTAGAAAATGAAGCCAAATATTAGTTTATTTAGTATATTTATTTCTTCATCATCAGTGACTTTTTTATTTTAAGGGAAGAGAAAATAGAGACAGAGAGAGAAGTAATTAGAAAGATAGACTGAAATAGCGATTAGAAGTATATTAGATATACACCAACAAAACACAGGACCACACACCTAACATCTGTCCGCTCACCTGAAAAATAAATGGATAAATAAATGGAGAGCATACAGTATATAAATATATACACATACCCATACATATATAAAGATATACATACATACATACATGCCTACATTCATAAATATTGTCCGTATATACACATGTACATATATAAACACTCAGTGACCAGTCAGAACCCCCCGCATCAGAACACCTGTTTGTGAGCAGTTGTGAACATGCGTGTAAATACAAGATTTCTCCAATGGAATATTTAATAGTGACTGTGGAGGACCGAGACCCAACCCCCAAGACACGAGGCAGACATAGGGAAGACCAGAGACCAAGGGCCCGAGAGGGATCCCGAGCGCAGAGCCCCAAGGGGCACCCGCACGGGAAGATCCGCCCACCCACCCCCAAGATCAGACCATTGGGGAGAACTGGGAGAGTCCCCCCAGCGACCACACACACAGCCCCCGGGTCCAGCAGCGACAAACTCATGGGTCCCATAGCCTAATTTTTACTTCTACTTCTTACATTTTCACACAGTTATCTGTACTTTCTACTCCTTACATTAAAAAAGGCAAGAAGTAGAAAGTTGTTACTTTTATTTCCTTTTTGCTTGTTTTCATTCCAGCTTGTTGTAAAAAATAAATACTATAAACTGTGCCTCCTAGATAGAGTGAATTTAACTGTGGTTGAATGAGAAGTATAAATATATAAAACTCTGATAGTGTATTAGTTTGTACACAAACAAATCATATCTATCTATCTATCTATCTATCTATCTATCTATCTATCTATCTATCTATCTATCTATCTATCTA
>NW_013952409.1:2883573-2897754 GCF_001266775.1 Austrofundulus limnaeus | reverse complement strand
CTGTCTGTCTGTCTGTCTGTCTGTCTGTCTGTCTGTCTGTCTGTCTGTCTGTCTGTCTGTCTGTCTGTCTGTCTGTCTGTCTGTCTCAAACAGAAACAGCTGGACTAGTGCATCAAAAATTTAACATAAATGAATTATTTTAATACAACAGTCATTTCTGCATCGTTTTGTGGAGGTCACCTTCTAATAAATGTCCTTACAGAAAATCTAACTGCTCATTTTAAATCAGTACTTTTACTTTAATACTTAAGTACAAAAAATATCAGATACTTTAAGACTTTTACTCAAGTAACACTTCGTTGTACTTTATACAACACTGGTGGAACTCTTTATAAAACGTTTCAGAACCACAAGTCTGGAACAGTATTTCATAAGTTTCATTGTTCAAAAAGGTTATTTTTGTTTCTTTTGTTTTATTTGTCTGTGGAAAGGCCGTCAGTTCTAAATACCAAAACACCAGAAAGAAACTGAGCTTGAAACTGTGGATATTTTAATTCAAACTTTAGAAAGCTGGAGTCCTTTTATTCTACATGCCATTATTTTTAACTTTAAACTTGGGAAATAAAGAGTTAAACACAAGATCCAGCTTTGTTTTAAGTAAGAGTGCAGGTCAGCAGAGGGAATGTGGTCTTGGCTCTGTAAAATTTGGATTAAAAAGGGCTGAACTGTACCCTGATAAGCAGCCCTAGTGTTTAAAAGTGCATTTATACAATTTCTGTAAGTCAACAAAAAACATATCAGTTGAAAAGTTGTTTATTTTTATGATTAAATGAGTTACTCACAGAATGGACATACAGTATATAAGCTGGCATAAATAATTTTTAACACTGTGGGGGAAAATATATTTGTAGTTTTAGTTTAATTGTTCAAATCACCACATTTGGTCTAATTGTTAAGTTTCCAGCAGCTATTTCTAACTCTGATCATAAAGTTTAAGCAGAATTTATGGATTCAGATGGATAATGCTGTTAATTAGTGGATCAACGGTTGTTTACAGAATAAAATATTTAAGCTGCTTTATTCTAATTGTATTAAAAGCCTCACACCGAGGTCTAAAAACAGTGTGAACGCTCACACATCCATTTAATGGTTGTGGTTCTGTTTGTGACACGTTTTAAGCAGCGCTTCTGGTGTTGTGTTGGAAGGAAAATATGAAGGAACAGATAAGATGTTAGGCGGGGAAATAAGCCAGAGACTTGCAGAGGGGAGATTAACACAGAAGGGTTGGGCTGAGGGCTGGCCAGAAATAACAGCTGAGCTGTTACTCCACTTTTGGGGAAGGTTATTTGGAGAAATTTGGGTTGATTTATTTTATTTTCTGAAACAGCATTTAGGCTCCAAATTAGGACACTGTTTTATAAAACTCCTTGAACTTGTCTGTGTTTAATTCTTTCACACAGAAGCTGCAGCGTCCCTTCTTTTAACTTAACATTTAGTAACAATTTTTGTTTTAAAGATACATAGAGGGCAGGTTAAACGAGTAAACAACTCATTCATAAAGTGACACAAGGACTCGTAAACATTTCCTCCTCTTTAGAGAGCCGTTTACACGTTTTGTAGCCGAACATTTCACTCCCCCAGGCTCCTCCTCATCGCTGCTTTCGTCTCATTTCCAGTGTCTGATCATCGGCGGGGGTCCCTGCGGTCTGCGGTCGGCCATCGAGTTGGCCCTGCTGGGCTGTAAAGTGGTGGTGATCGAGAAGAGAGACACCTTCTCCAGAAACAACGTGCTCCATCTCTGGCCCTACACCATCCACGACCTCAGGGCGCTCGGTGCCAAGAAGTTCTACGGCAAGTTCTGCGCTGGCTCCATCGACCACATCAGTGAGTGTTTGTTTGTTTGTTTGTTTGTTTGTTTGTTTGTTTATTTATTAACTGCACTTACATTGTTGCCGTTAATGTACTCGTCTTAAATTGAGAGAACAAAGTGGAAAATGCTGAGTTAGTTTTTAATCTCCCCAAGTTTCTTCACGTTAACTTTACAAAAATGTTGGCAATAGATTTGTCAATAAGACAAATTTTAAAAAAAGTCAAATTAGCACTTAAAAACAGTTTCTTGCTCCCTGTTTATTCCCTGTATCAAAAGATAGCATACCAAATTCTCCAGAGCTATAAATAAAAATAATGGGTGCTTTGTGTGAGTGTGTTGAATCACTGCTGAGCAGATAAAACTCTAAATCAAACTTAGTCTCACAAAAGATGCCTTTTATTTTGTCAGTTGTAACATTTTTGTTCCGCTCTGTAACATGTGAGGCAAGTTTTTTTTGTAACATACTTATTTAAATCCACCCAGCCTCTCCAATGCTAACACCAGCTTATCCATGTTAGTCGCTAGCTTCTCTGATGCTAACACAAATACATAGGCTGTGTCCAAAACGTCAGGACGGGTCCTCCGAAGGTCGAATTTGTCGGCCGCATACGTCACAGCGCCGCGACGAAGGACGTCCAAAACCGAAGACTCCTCCGATGCGTCCGACAAATACGTCCTTCCTTTGGCCCGAATCGAAGGACTGGTCTGATGGATCCTTCCCGGCCCAGCATATCCCATAATGCTTTGCGGCCCGACCGGAGATTTTTTTTTATGCTAGTAATGGTGGACGAAGCGAGAGAAAAGAATACATTTTAAATAAAAAATATGGTGATTTAAAAATTAAAAAAGATTAGCGGTTGTAATTCTAATACTTTTATCTTTTGTATGGACATGTTTTTAAATATTATTTTTTCGTCATAAAAAACGCGAAATAAACATGCACCTACAGCAGGTCAATTAGTTCTTGAAATGTTACTTTTAAGTTAATTTTATAGTTTTGTGATATTACTAATGCTAATRTATTGATATTTTTCTAGTTTTGATTTAAGTTTGCTTGTTTAGCGTCGTCACAGTTGCTAGGTGACAWGACGTACGCCGGGGTAAGGAGGGGAGGCTAGACCGTCCAAATTCACAGCCTCTTTTTTTCCGGTCTTCCCGGTCTACCAAGGACCCGGCCCACCTCGACAGGGTAGTCTGGGTCCTCCGGAGGACCCGGCCTGTCGTTTTGGACACAGCCATAGTCTCCTTCTCATTTACCAGCACCTCTCAGTTAGCGGTGCCAGCCTATCATTAATCAGATCAATAGCTGTTTTAGGAATAGATGTAGCCTCCTGCTACAAGGATGGAGCAACCAATAGTTATGCAATAATCTTAATTTTGGCCCTCATACCACGCCGTAACAAAAGGCTTAAATGTAGTTTTTCTCCCCAAAAGTCCCTCCTGTTATTATAATCATTTAAAATCCATAATTACTAATTTGCAGGTGCAGGAAGTTCTAGTCTTGGTGTTTAGAAATGGTGGGTCATGTTATGTGCCTCGGCTGCCTCTCCAGGTATCCGCCAGCTGCAGCTGATGCTGCTGAAAGTGAGCCTGATCCTGGGAGTGGAGATCCACGTCAATGTGGAATTTCTCAAACTGGTGGAGCCTCCAGAGGAGCAAACTGATGACAGTAAGTTATTGCTCTCGTACTCAAGAATTTATGGACGTTACTCTTTCTGTCTGAGACTCTTCTTTTAAAAGAACTCGTTTAAAAAACAGAATTAAGTTTCAAATCTTAATAAAACACCTCAATGTCTGAAAAGGAAAATAAACATGTTTAAACATTATCTTAATGAGAACTCATCATGACTTTAAGAAAAAAGGTTAAAAAAAAGGCAGATTCTGCTGTTAGCAAACTTTTACTGTAGCTGCAGTCTGAGATGATTTTTCAAAACATTTCCTTTGGGAAGTCTTTGAACATTCCAGGAATCATAACCCAAACATTTGACAGACAGGAGGACGTTGTTTTTCCTGCTATGCAGCAGCTGAAATAAAAGACATAATTTTTTGTGGTTAGAAAGAAGAAACGGAGAAGATCCCTCCCTCTCTTCTCAAACATGTTTTTTTATTTGTTGTGTTCCTCAGGTCCGGGGTGGCGAGCGGAGATCCAGCCCTCCAACCACCCTGTTTCAGACTTCGAGTTCGACGTGGTGATCGGAGCCGACGGGCGCAAAAGCACTCTGGATGGTGAGGAACGAACGTGACTCACAACTGGGAGTGTTGTGGGGGGAAAAACACTGACGGTTTGTTCAAAGGAAACACAAGAAAATTAATGTTGACCCACAACCACAGAGCAGTGATCGTGAGGTCACACAAGTGAAAGGATGACAGACACATTTTCAGTGACTAAAGCATTTCCTGTTGACTCAGTTTCACGTGGGCTGATGTTTGACGATACATGAACTGGATTAGAGCTTGTAGGATTACTGTGTAAAAATACTGACTTACTTTATCTTTGTTTTCTAACTTATAAAGTACAAATATGCAGAGTTGTAAAGTTACGAAGTACAAATACTTTGTTATTGTACTTAAGTAGAATTTTCGAGTATCTGTACTTTATTTGAGTAATCATTTTTCAGCCTACTTTCAGGGATGTCCTAAGTGTGGCCCGGGGGCCATTTGTGGCCCCTAAACTGATTTTGTGTGGCCCCTGACTTCAGTTCAAGAATTATACTAATTTGTTTACAAATTTGTCCCCCCGGCACAGGTGTTTGATTTAGATGGAGACTTTCTATTTATTATTAGGGCAAATTTATCATAAAGTAAAATCTTATAATAAAAAATATCAGCAACAATACCAATTATTTGGCTTTAAATAACCAGGCAAAATGAAATAAAAGTAACGACTTTCTACTTCTTGGCTTTTTAAAAAATGTAAGGCAGGGGTAACAAAATGTTTGGACACCCTGCCTTACGTTTTTAAAAAAGACAAGAAGTAGAAAGTCGTTACTTTTATTTCATTTTGCTTGTTTTCATTCCAGCTTGTTGTAAAAAATAAAAACTATCCATATAAACTGAGCCTCCTAGATAGAGTGAATTTAACTGTGGTTGAATGAGAAGTATAAATATATAAAACTCTGATAGTGTATTAGTTTGTACACAAACAAATCATGTCACACTCCAGCAGGACAGAATCATTCAAATAAAAGGACTGTACTTAAGAAGTATTTGTATTTCATGAATTATATTATTACATTTGGCCGCAGCCCTCAGATAGATTTTCATTTTGGGGAAAAGCTTTGTGCAGCCTTGATATATGTATATAAACTGAAACAGCTGGACTAGTGCATCCTAAATTTAACATCAATTAATTATTTTAATACGATATAGGCATTTTTTGTGGAGGTCACCTCCTAATAAATGTCCTTACAGAAAATCTAACTGCTCATTTTAAATCAACACATTTACTTTTAATACTTAAGTACAAAAAGTATCAGATACTTTAAGACTTTTACTCAAGTAATATTCCTTAAGGAGGCTTTAACTTTTACCAAAGTAATTTTTGGTAAGATACTTGTACTTTTACTCAAGTATCACTTTGTGGTACTTTATACAAACACTGCAAATATGTTTATACTACCAGGTCACAGTGAGATTCATCCTCACGAAACAACTAATGATCTTCCATGCTCAGACAGTATTTCTTATAGCGAGTTCTCAAACGTTTTGTGTCTGGGGACCCCTTACAAGGGTGAAAAAGTTTCAGGGACCCCCTTATATACCCCATACTGTTTTAGAAATATTTTACTGCCATTTTACCTTCTAAATGGCATGGGAATAGTATCTTTTTTTTTGGTTTAGTTTGTTTTAAAAATAAAAATCAAACGAACAATTTATTGAAAGTTTTTTGAGGACCCCCAAGATACGTCTCGCAGACCCCAGTTTGAGAAACCTCTATCTTCTAGAATCCTTTTCACGTTCCATTACTTAAATGTGATGTTACCTGACCAGATTCCCATTCCACTCATCAGGTTTCACTCGCAAGGAGTTTCGAGGGAAGCTAGCCATCGCCATCACGGCTAACTTCGTCAACAGGAACACCACAGCAGAGGCCAAAGTGGAAGAGATCAGTGGCGTGGCCTTCATCTTCAACCAGAAGTTCTTCCTTGAACTCAAAGATGAGACGGGTAAGGAAAAGCTGTGGCAAATATAAGCGCTGCCGGAGTGCTCCATCTCATGCAGAGTGCTGGAATTTACAGGCATTGACTTGGAAAACATCGTTTACTACAAGGACAACACCCACTACTTTGTGATGACGGCGAAAAAGCAGAGCCTTCTGGACAAAAGGGTCATCATAAATGTAAGTTACTGTTAGTACTGACGCCTGGCTCTTCTTTAAAAGACGTTTTTAGTTAAATTTGTTGTGATTAATTTAAAACAAAATAGCCCTAGATTAGAAACTTGAAGGCCAGAGATGCACACATGAGCTGTGGGGTAAGACCGAAACACTCGAGTCTTCGCCAGACTGGTGAGTGATGGTCCTCCAGAGATGATGATACATAGAGCTCTAATTAAAGAATTGCACCTCTCACCTTTATTCCACATCTCACACACTCCAAATATACCCCCCCCCCACACACACACACATACATCAGAGATTAAACAGCATAAACAGAGCTTTGTTAATTAGACTTGTTTCATGGTCCATTTCCCCTCGATGCACAGATTTATGTCCCCCACCATGTTTATTAAAACCACAGGTGTTGAAGCCCCCCCACCCCCTGTCCTCCTGTTCCCTCAGTGGTCTCGCTCTCATCTTACATTGGCTCTTTCTGCTGAGTGATATCTGTCTGCGTCAGCTGGATCCCAGCCCGCACACATGGATCCAAAACAGCAGCGACCTCATCACTCAGTATAACTCTGAGTTTGTTTATAGAGACACACATACTGCTGACATGTCTAAATTAGAGGATATTATCAGAAGTGAAAGGAATATACCCATACCTTAAAGAGTCTACAGCTGCGTTTTCATTGACCATGCGTAAATTAGAATCTTGAAAATAAATTTGCTTAAAGGAAACATGTCAATCTAGAAAAAAGTTTTTCAACAAAGTGTTTTTGTGCTAGGATAAGGTGGTATTTTCAGCCGTATCGAAATTGGTGTTTTTCACAAAACTGCAATGGAAACACTTTTTTTTTCGCATCACTGGAGTCACGTGATCAACAACCAGAGGTTTTTACTGGCAAAAAAGACGACGAAGAAGACAACAGGAAGTGGAAGTAGTAGTAAAATCGCCAAAGTTGTAAAACAAAGTAGTGAACTCACCAACTACAATTTCCCAAAAACACAGCATTCGTAGCCACTCCCAAGTAGGGACTTGTCTCTGGAAAGCCTCGATAAGACGCAGACATCTCTGATGATGATGAGCGCTAGTGTCGTGGTAGCAAGATGCAATGTGTTTACATCTGTTGCTGCCGTGTTTGTAATGACTTATCACAAGAACAAACGTATTCACGCGTGACTTTAATAGCATTTCTTACTTAATGGAAACACTGCAGTTGCAAAGCTGTGTTTTTTCAATGTTAACAGAATATTGACAAAGTTTTGCGCACATTTGCAATGGAAACGCAGCTTATGACCTGCATATCCTTTAATTGCAGAAAGTATTAAAAAACATCTTTGTATTTAAGAAATCTGGCATGATTTTACCCATTTTATCACATAACTGGTATATTTTATTTTGAACTTGGCTCAGCCAAAGTGAAACAGAAAGTGACATCAAAGGGGAACTCTTTATAGTTCATTGAAGTCATAATTTTTGTTCTCTGACTCTTCATCTGTCCGATAGACTCAAAATAATGTAAAGAAATATCAGATACTTCTCTACAGTCTGTGTTGTTAGTTATTGAAGCAACGCTCTGTTTACATGCAGATATTCCCCTTTGACATCACTTCCTGTTACTTCACATGTGAATATCTCAACAACTGTTCATCTCAGTGGCGTGAAATTTATTTTTCGATATTTTATCAGTGGTATCTTTGCAAACATGCGTTTATTTTTATTACAAAATTTGATGTCACTTGCACTTTAAATATTTGTTTCTATTAACTTATTAGTTTCAGGTGTAGTGTCAGTATTATGAAAAAGCTTGTAATGGAATACAGAATACTAAAATAGCTGAAAGTGTTTTAGATATTTTCATGTTAAATTCAAACCCTACCTTTTTGTCCTTCATGTAGGACTACATAGAAACAGAGCGACTGCTGGCCTATGATAACGTCAACCAGGAAGCGTTGCTTTCTTACGCCCGTGAGGCCGCTGACTTCGGCACCAACTACCAGCTGCCGTCGCTGGACTACGCCATCAACCACTACGGGCAACCGGACGTGGCCATGTTCGACTTCACCTGCATGTACGCCTCAGAGAACGCCGCCCTGATCAGGGAGAAACATGGACACCAGCTGCTGGTCGCGCTGGTGGGAGACAGCCTTCTGGAGGTTTGAGAAACTGTGTGTGTGTGTGTGTTTGTGTGTGTTGTCAGGGCTGGCCTGCTTTGTGTTTTTACTGGCATCATCGTCATGTTCTCTGCTTACAGCCCTTCTGGCCGATGGGAACGGGTTGTGCTCGGGGTTTTCTGGCTGCGTTCGACACCGTTTGGATGGTGCGGGGCTGGGCTCAGGGGAGGAACTCCCTGGAGGTGCTGGCAGAGAGGTGAGCGTGCTCTACTTCCTGTAACTTGAGATGAGGACTTCTTTTTGTTTGTTTGTTTAATATTATTCAGACAAATGAAAGCCTCTGCAGAGACAGCTTCTTATACCCCCTCATAAACCCCATGCTGTTTTAAAAGATAATTTACTGTCATTTCAGCCCCTTGAATGCCATGAGAATATATATATTTTTATTTAGTTTATTATGTTTGTTTTATTAGTTCATTGTTCTCCGTGCATTTTTAAAAATGAAAACCAAATTAACAATTTAATGACATTTTTTGAGGACCCCGAAGATACCTCTCGCGGACCCCTGGGGGTCCTGGGACTCCAGTTTGAGAATCTCTGGTGTAAAGGTTTCTGTTTCAAAGCAAACAGGAAAAACTGACATCTATGCTGACGATTTTATTTTCTCATCTAGACTGAATTTTTTTTTACTTCATCTACACCCAGACTTGAATCTAAACCTAAAAAAATAATTACTCTCTCAGATTTTAATTTGTTAAAGGGGCAATATCATGTAAAATAAACTTTTTTGAGTTTTATATCATGTTATAATGTTATACTCTCATAAAAACATGCCCAAAGCCTTGCTTTGATTCATTCATGCATGTTTGAGAAATCCTGCAGCGTTTTTATGAAGCCATGCTGAGGAGCAAAACGACAGGTGGGGACCAGAAACACCTTTTGGGACCAGAAACGCCCCTGGGACGTGTCTTTAAGCCGAACTTCCTCATGGTAGAGCGCACTCCCTCCCTCACTCCTCCCCACACACCCCGCCCATGACTCCTGCAGGCTCTCGGGTCAAAGTGAAAGTGAAACCTAACTGTCTGCTGAGCTCTCAACATTAGTTCTCACTCAGTGAAGCTCTTTTCAGATTAAAAATACCTTTGAGGAAATGTATTTTCAGATGCCAAGTAAACTGCATCATGGCAGCCCCCCCCCCCCCCCACGCACCGAAATGGGCGAGACAGAAGCAGAAGGTGGCTCTTAAAGAGACAGAGGCCAAATTTCAAGGCATTTAGAAACAGATATGATGAGAAGTCAAGTTTATTTTCTATTTAAACATAAAACAGCATTTTAATAACAACTAAAGGTGACAAAGATACTTTATTATAGTATTGTTATATGGTATTGCCCCTTTAATGTATATTATTGTTCATATTTTACCAGATGATGAGAATGCTTAGCCTGAGTTTGCTATATGTGTTTTTATTGTTTTGTATGAATGCTAACTTTTTAAACCATTAGTTTCTATCTTTTCTGTTTTTCCCAGGGAGAGTATTTACCGCCTGCTGCCTCAGACCACACCGGAGAACATCAGTAAAAACTTTGAACAGTACACCATCGATCCCGCCACCCGTTACCCCAACCTGAACTCCAGCTGTGTCCGTCCTCACCAGGTCAGCCTCCAACAGGATGTGTCTGAAACATCACGTCACAGTGACAGAAATGAGATTTGTTGTGTGTTTATGTTTGTTTCAGGTGCGTCACCTGTTCATCGACGGTCAGCAGAACTCAAGTTGGATTGAAAAAGGAGTGCCGGCTCGAAGATCAACCAACCTGTGTAGAAAAGGTGAACATTTTCAGCCACTGAAACCGTTTTAGATGTGAAATAAAATACTCCCACTCATTAACTACTGCAGCGAAAACTGACGCAGACCAGATCATTACTTTCATATTAAAACTCTGTAACTGTCAATATGAGTTATTGACTTGATTTTCTTGTGTTTATTCAGTGTTTTTCCGTTCAGGCTTGTACAAACAGAGTTTAATCTTTCCTCTGAGGGGCAGGAGACCCCTTTTAGGTGTTTTGAAGCACATCAAAGCGTGGCAGAGTTTCTCAGTAGATCAGTTTGTAGCTCGAGTGGCTTGAGTCCAGAAGAACCTGCAGTTCCAACGCGTCACAGCGTCGACACCATTTCAGATATTTTCCTACCCTGACAGAAATAAATCCCTCGTAGGCGGGGAGGGAAAACAAAACCCTTTCTGGCATGAAAATGTTCTTTCCTTTGATGCGGTGCGGTAACTCTGACTGCTCCTCTCGTGCAGAGTCCGAGGTCCGACCCGGCCGCCTGCTGACCTGGTGTCAGAGGCAGACCCGGGGGTACCGGGGGGTGGATGTCGCCAACCTCACGTCCTCCTGGAGGAACGGCCTGGCCCTGTGTGCACTCATCCACGGACAGAGGCCTGAGCTGATGTAAGAACACACACAACCACACTGAGCTTTAATTCAAGTAAAATTAGTCCTGCTGATAATCTCTGCCTCAGATTATTTAAACGATTGTTGTGATAAATCTCATTCATATTTGTGTGAATGTGTTTAAATAATTTACATTATTGAGATTCTTTCTTCTATCATATCTTGTTCCGCAATTTTTGTGCTCCTTCACCTATTTATAAAAGAAAACATTCAGCTCCTTCAGGACATTCCAAATATGACTTTTGGTATTTCAGCAATTTAAACTTTTTGAGATATTTTGTTTTTTTCTGCCGTGTTTTTCTTACTGAAAAAGAATTGAGCTGTCTTCAACCACCGTAAAACCCTTTAAAATGTTAATAAACCTTTCATACTTTTTAACTTTTGTTCTAGTTCTGCTTTTTTAACCACTTTGTACTAATTTCAGCTTTCTTCCTCTTCTATTTTGCTGATTTTAACCTTTTTTTTTTTTTTGCATTTTTAGCCACCATTCTGACCACCTTTGCTATTTTTCTGCTACTTTTTAAAGCTTTTTTTTGGCTTTTTTTATGCTAATTTCACTTTTTTTCTATATTTCTAGCTACTTTTTAGCTTATTTCAACTGTTTGTGATAATTTCAGCTTATTACTTAAATTAGCAAACATGCTTTTACTGTTTTTTTGCTAATACCAGCTTTTTTTCTATATTTTAGCTACTTTTTTAAAGCTTATTTTAGCTATTTTCAACTTTTTGTGATAATTTCAGCTTATTACTTAAATTAGCAAACATGCTTTTACTGTTTTTTTGCTAATACCAGCTTTTTTTCTATATTTTAGCTACTTTTTTAAAGCTTATTTTAGCTATTTTCAACTTTTTGTGATAATTTCAGCTTATTACTTAATTTAGCAAGCATGTTTTCTGAATTTTTTTGTTAATTTCAGCTTTTTTCTTTATTTTAGCTTCTTTTTAACTTGTTTTAGCTTTTTTCAACTAAATTCACCTTTTTGTGACAATTTCAGCTCATTACTTAATTTAGCAGACATGCTTTTTTTGCTAATTTCAGATTTTTTCTATATTTTTAGCTACTTTTTAGTTTATTTTAGCTTTTTTTTTTAAACTAAATTCACCTCTTTGGGATCATATACGCTTAGTTCGGCAAACATGCTTTTTTTTTCTAATTTCTGCTATTTGCAACGACTTTTTAAGAACATTTTATGCTAGTTGAAGCTTTTTAACTATTCAGTAGAAACCTTTCAGCGTCAAACATTCACACTGGATTTTCACAGGAAATCCAGATTCTCTAGTATCTATTGGTTCTGTTTGATCACTGCCTGCTTACACACACCTGAGTTATTTTAATGCTGCGATGATTAAATGACATAATTTCTGAGGACTTGTTGCATCAGATTCTGTCTTTGAGCTGAGTTGTTGAGTTTTATTGTGTAGAGATGTTGACATGTTTGGATGTTTGTTTCCATGGTTTCACCCCTGCAGTAGCGCCCTCATTTAGTCCAATAGCTAAACCCCAACAGGCTGTGATTACATGGATTATTTTTAATCAGGTTAATGACTCAGATTTGAAAGGAATCAAAGAAACATCAGACATTTATAAATTAAATTTAGATTAAAATGGGCGGGGCTTAACCTTTAATAACGGTCTCTCCAGGCAAACTATGAAATTATTCACAGCTGCTCTTCACGTCCTGTTTTCTGATCTCTTCAGTGACTTTGACTCTCTGAACGAAGGGGATGTGGCGGGGAACAACCAGCTGGCGTTTGATGTGGCCGAGCGAGAGTTCAACATCCAGCCGGTGACCACAGGAAAGGAGATGGCTGCCAGCACTGAGCCGGACAAGCTGCTGATGGTCCTCTACCTCTCCAAGTTCTTCGAAGCCTTCAGGAAGTCGTCGCCGAACAGCAGCGGTCAGAACTCGGTCACAATCCCTGTCCCAAATCTTTTAAAGTACTTGTAGAGGAGAAACTCTTTTAGATCCTGGAGTTCACTGGAAAAGTTTTTCTTTTTAAGCTGCAGTTTCTTGTTGCACAACTGCGGTCGGGTCAGTAGCTGCCAGAGACCGGACTGGTATGTGTGCTATGTGTGTGAAACCTTACGCAGTCACATCCGTGTAACTCCAGAGGCCTTCCTCCGTAGAAGCTGCTTCATCAGCGTCGTTTCTCTTTAAAGTCGACGTGCAGCGGACCTCCTCAGCAAGCGTTTTCACTGGATTTCTGGCATTTAGAAATGCAAAAGCAGCAATGACGGTCAGCTGATTTAGCCCAGTGTTTACGTTGAGCGCATACCTGCATTTCAGAATATATCTGGAGAACTACTGGAGTGAAATCTCTGAAGCTGCACCAGTCTTTGTACGTTTGATTTATTGTTGATTTTATTTTTGTGTTTTGTCCTCCAGTGGCTAAAGAAGCAGATGAAAATGGGGAAGAATATCCATCTAAAAGCAGCTGCAAGCTGCTGAACCTGCCGCAGCCCAGGAAGAGGATACCCAGGGTACGTTTAAAAAACTGTTACCTTTTTCTCCTTCCTCTGTTTGATCAGTTTAATGAAAGGATAGAACAAATCTACAGCATGTCTACTCATTTAGACTAATATAAGAATAGAGACGATCAGTATTAACGCCTGTGAGCTGATTATTCTCGTCTCTTCTGTCCCAGGATGAGAAGAAACCAGAGGATGATTCTGTTAATAAGAGACGACGGAGGGGGAGCAACTACCTCACTGAGGTAGGTTCAGTTTCCAGACTCAAAGCAACGTCCTCATTTCCTCTCTGACTCTCTGTCCGTCCGTCCTGTCAGCTGTCCTGCCACAGTGCGCCTCCTGCTGGTGAGGACGGGGAGTTACGGGAGAACAAGGTGCGCTTCATGGCCACCCAGCTGCTGGCCAAGTTTGAAGAGAACTCCTCAACAGCAAATATACACACCAAGGTGAGAACACGTCATATTTATCTAAATACATTCATTTAAATCAACAAAAATAAATATTTGTACTCGAGAATAAAGAACTGCTGGTGTACTCAGGATCGGACGGGTTTAAATGAGTCATTGGTGTTTTGTTTCTGTTTTTAAACCCTTTATTTGAAAAGAGGATTTACTTCTAAACCAAATATCTGATCAAAGTGGGAAAATGGGGCTACTTACAGTGTTGCCAGATTGGACTGGTTTCCACCCAGGAGAGCTTTTTTGAACTTGTTGGGCTGGAAAAAACAGGTTTGGGTGGGTTATTTAAATTTGGGCGGTTTTTTACCACGTTTGGCGGGTTTTTACAAAGTATTCATAAGGAAATTATATCAAAATATCAAGTGTCACTACTAAATGGTATTGTTTAATAACTTTAACTCAACTTTAAACCTGAGGGCTATTAGTTGATTTTTGTTATGCATATACTTGCAGCCAACACCTTTACCCACCCCCATTGTGTTTCTTTCATTCTAAAGATGAGTGTCGCTCTCTATAAAACTTTTCAGAGCTACAAATGTAAATATATTATAT
>NW_013952409.1:2881697-2883563 GCF_001266775.1 Austrofundulus limnaeus | reverse complement strand
ATATTATATTATATTATATTATATTATATTAGGGGTGCAGCAATACATGGACCCATATTGAACTGTTCAATACACACTATGTATTAGGCTTGGGCAATATTGCCAAAAAACATTAATTACGATTAATTGTGGTATTTAGACGATAACGATTAATTTGACGATTAATCCCCTGGAGTCCCAGGTCACCCTTTAGTCACATGACCGATTTAATGGGAAAGATTCTTCATAAAAAATCTGTTCCAAATTGTGTCAAAATTGCAGACTTCTTCAGGCTAGACATCAAATTTAAAATTGTGTTGATAGATAAATTAATCACACAACTTTTTTGTCATGTTTGAAGCAGAGAGGAGCACCGAGCGAACTGACTGACATTAATTGTATTAATCGTCAAGTGCCAAAAAAAATCCATTAACGTTTTTCTGACGATTAATTGCACATGATACGATTATGTCCAACCCTACTATGTATCGAACAAAACAGATTTTTAAAATTTATTTTATCAACTTGTCTTCTGAAGATGCTCTGTGTTGAAGGATCAGTGGATCTGTGTTCGACTACTCCACCTAGGCTGCACTGTTGAGTACAGATCCACTGTAAACTTGCAACATTTAATTTAAAAACTGTACTTTTGGGGTTAAACAAATGTTAATAATTAATATAAATAAATTACAAGTTAAAAAGGGCATGGACATTTCTCTTTTTTGTGTCAAAAAAATTATCGAACCGTGAGACTAAAGTACTGAACTGAACCGAATCGTGAATTTTATATATGTATGTATGTATGTATGTATATATATATATATATATATATATGAGATTATGGTTGTGTGTTTTGTGGTTGGGCAGGTTTTATGTTGAGTTGGGGCTGGAAACTGACAGTCCAATCTGGCAACCCCTGGACTTCTCTTAAGTGTAATGAAAAAATAAATTAAAAGTTTGTTGAAATAATGAAGTCAGCTGTTGCCAACTCTTTTGACTGAAAACCTCCGACTATCCGTCCCTTCTCTTCCTTACCTTTACCTCCTTTTCCCTTCCTCTCCTTCCTCTCTTCCTTTCCTTGTCAGTCTGAGAACCCGTCCAGTCCGTCCTCTTCTCCTCCTCTGTCTCCTTCCACCACCCCGACATTCTCAGATGAAGAAGAGGAGAATCCCCGTTTTGCCAAACCCAAAGATTCACCCTCTCCTCCTCCTCCTCCTCCTCCTCCCCCTCGCCCCAGGTGGCAGGTACTCGGAGCTGTGAAGCTCTGCACAGCTTGGAGGAGTTGTTTTGTTTTTGGTGACACCTGTGTGAGTTCTGTTTCTCCTCTGGTTTCCAGCCTTCTGTTTACCTTCGTTTACTGGAGAACCCCGGCGCAGTGGTTCAGCAAACCTCCTGCTTCTCTCCTCCTGACTCGTCTCACAGCCTCAGTCGCGCTCCCTCACCTCTGCGCTCTAAAAGCCCGTTAGGTGCTCCAGACTCCCCGACTCGTTTCTCTGCTTCCGCTCCGGACGGCGATCCGTCCTCTGACGTGTCCGAGCGGCAGGTGAATTTCAGCTCACGTCTGAATCAGGTGTTCTTTTCCCGCATCGCTCTCCTCTCGTCCGTGACCTCCTCCTGCTTTCCCCTCAGAGCAAAAACCCAAAGCTGTCGGCTGGAGAGTTTTCCAGGAGGAGCATAAAGGAGAGAGCTGTCCTCATCTCCTCCATGTTTCACGGGTCCACTTCCAAAGCTAACTATCCGAGGGTAGTATTTATGGAGGATTTGCTGCATGTAATTACAGAAAATGTAAACTTTTATGAGAATTATTTTTAAATATACCTAATTTGTGGAATTAATCATATTGACTATTTTCACTCTCTTTTGAGTTACTAAATATGGAGGACCAAC
>NW_013952409.1:2878075-2880915 GCF_001266775.1 Austrofundulus limnaeus | reverse complement strand
CTTGTACATGGACTTGTGTCTCTTAAATGTTTATATTTAATTATTTTTTTGTAATTTTTCCCACAAATCTTTTTATTTCCATGTGTTGCTTTTACATTTCTCTGTCTCCTGTTTTTACTTTACCTTATGAATTTCTGCCTCATTGTGCAAACAAGATGGGCGGGGCTTCTAGGAATAGCTCCTCTCTTATTGGTCAACAGACAGGAAGTAGCAGGATCCACGTGCAGATCTAATGTGCATGCTTGTCCTGTCTCAGTTTAGCTTAAAGGAAAAACAAAAAATATATTTTTAAAAACAGTAAAATTTTTATTTTTTGATAAAATATATAATTTGTTGGAATTAAGCTGGAAAAATAAATATGAAAGTCAATCAAATTATAAAACGTGAGGTCAAGTTCTCCTTTTTTAATTTAAATGGTGCATTTTAAGCGTCTTTATTTATTTATTGGTCCATTTATATATTTCTGCTTTTATTTCTAATTGTGTCAGTGTTGGTCCTCCATATTTAAACCCTTTCACTTTTAAAGATTCAGCCTTTATATCTATATAATATCTGTCTGGCTCCACTTCTATAGGGTGAACTATCTGCCTCCTCTTCTCCATCACCACCACCTCCTCCTCCTCCTCCTCTTCTGTCTAAGAGCTCCAGCCCATACCCTGCGGTCCACCCTGTCCCTGACCCCACCATCCAGACTGGTTTCTCTCCTGAACATAAAGACAAGATCCCCTCGTTCTCTCCTCCGTCTTACACCGACTCTGAAAAAACTGAGCAAACCTCTCCTCTCTGCGCCGATTCCTCCCCGTCCAACAGCGACCCTCCTCCTCTTGTCTCCTCATCTCACACCCATGAGAGTCGGAACGGCTCCGCTTATCACGACAGCGAGGGGATAAACGAGGGTTCGCTGAGTGAGCTGGAACATGAGAAAGCTCATGGAAATGCTCAGGAGTTGTTTCAGAATAAAACTTTAGCTGTCAAAGATTACTTGAAGGTAACTCTTCTCTAACTCGGGTGGGTTTTTTTTTATTTATTTGCAACTAAACACAAAAACAAAAGCTTAAACCTACGACTAGTCACTTTGTGCAGCAGATTAAAGAGCAGGTCGGTGAAATATTTGAATGTTCATTTAGTGTTCTGGGAGCTGTGACGACCTGTGCGCCCGAAGAAACGCCCCTAAGTCAGTGGTCCGCTCTGAGAGTTGTCCCTCTGCAGCTCCTGGTTACAGTAAAGAGGTACAAGTCAAAACCTCAACCTGTTTCCCTCTTCTTCACTTTCATTCTTTCTGTGATTTCCTCCTTTATTTCCCCTCTCGCGGCTGTGACGTTAGCGCACAATTGGAAAGGTTTCCTCAGCCATCGATGCTAAAGCTCAGGTTCTGGCCATCCTTTATGAGACAGACCACAGGCCCGGTGCCCCACCGGTAAGATGCATGGGTGCAGAAGGAGCTAACCCAGAACTAACGGCGCTTTGAAATAACGAAGGCACCAGCTTTGCTACATGTGATGCTAACCCTAACCAGGTGTGGTTTCAGGTTTATTAAATGTTTAACCCCGCCTCCTCAGTGTGTGGGACGTAAGGAGCTGCCTCCCGGGCTCGGCGGCAGCGACGTCTGCCACTTCTGCTCCAAGAGGGTCTACGTGATGGAGCGGCTCAGCGCCGAAGGCTACTTCTTCCACCGCGGCTGCTTCCGCTGTCATGTCTGTAACTGCACCCTTCGTCTGGGAGGCCACGCCTTCCACTCGCAGGAGGGTGAGTTTCATTCACTCTGACCTGGAAGTGAACTCTTCCTCCTCCGTTTCCTCCTTTGCTTCGTTTAATTTTACGTGCAGGACTCGGCTGACTGGAAGTGTTAACGAGAGATTTGTTGTGACTTTCTTTACAGCCAAATTCTACTGCAAGATGCATTTTTCCCAGCGCCAGTCCAGCTCTCACCTGGGCGGTGTTCGAAGGGAAACGGTAAGACGCACAGGAGAGGCTAAAGACTGAAATAAATGAATAAAAACAATAAATAGAATAAAATAAATTAAAAAAGGAATTTGGTGTTTTGAATCTGAATTAAATTGCTTTGAAACTGTATTTTGTTTTATTGTAAAATTCAATTGGAACTACTTCCAATTTTAAATTCTTCAGTTTCAATTCCAAACCTTTTGTTTTTGTGTCACACATCCTGGTCCTTGATAAGATCAGAGTAATCAAACACAGATAGACAGATTTAAGTTTCACTTTGGTGAAACTGCCTTTCTGTAATTTAACAATCGTAAAAATTGACAAAAAAAGATTGTTAAAATAAARCAAACAAACAAAATAGATAAAATTTAATAAGAATTGTAAGAAACGGTAAAATAGATGGATGGATCTATGTCTGTCCCATTTTCAGCTCTCTGCATTATCTGCGGCTGACCGTCACCCGCCCCCCCTCCGCAGTCCGCACACACACACAGATGGTGAAGTGAGGAATTATAACCACACTGAAACGTGATTGCACTCAAATATTTAATTTCACTTCGTAATCAAAGATATTAGATCAACTTTATCATAAGCTTTCTTAACAGTAGCTATTAATGATGTTTCTGCTGTCAAATAAAAAGACTAAACCAAGTTCAATCTTAAATAAAAGTTCACACATCTCCACCCTCCTCGTCAGACCACCCTGACCCACAGACCCCTCCCGGACAAGATAAATTTCAATGCAAAGCACGCCATTAATAAGCTGTAAAGTTCACTTTTTAAAGTCCGCTCACGCGCGCGCGCGGTGGGGGTACGGTCAGTCGCAGATGACAGTGTGGAGGGGAGTGATGAAAATGGGCAATTGCCAATTGTTGTTCTATTTTTTTTCCTTATAT
>NW_013952409.1:2855652-2878065 GCF_001266775.1 Austrofundulus limnaeus | reverse complement strand
CTGATTCAAATTGATTCAAATCCCTTAAAAATATCATTTTAAAATAATTTTAGCTAATGCGAACAGTTGATTTTGCAGCTGTAAAAACAAAAATAAGAAATATTTTCTCTGAAAACAAGCTTATATGTTTTAAAGTGAATTTGATTGTGTTTTCTTATAAGTGATTTTTTAGTCATTTCCTGCACTGTTGTTTTTATTGTTTTTCAGGATGACCAAAGCCACATAAAACCCTCTCCTCTGGACAGCCGGATGTTTCCCTCCACGGGCCGAGTCCAACCCGCAGGTACCCTGGTTTCCTTGCTTAGGCGAGGTTTGAGCTGGCCGAGGCGTGCTAGTCGGGCTGTGTGTGTGTTGCCTGGACGGCTGGTGGCAGGCGTGTGTGAGTCTGTGGCGGCTGTGGGCTCCCACGTCAGGAGCTACTCACATGACTATTTGTTCCTGTTCGAGCTGCTGAGCCTGAGCTGCCCTCTGCTCTGCATGATGTATGAGGTGCTGGGGCAGATCTACCAGGAGCCTCAGCTGGACCAGCAGGAGCTGCTGGACCAGCAGCTCACGTAGGAGGAGGACCAACACGGTGCTGCCTGCGCCAGCTTCTCTTTCAACAGATTTAACAATAAATACCAGCAGTCGTTTTGAGGTTGTTCTTTAAACCTTCAGTATTTTTAACAGCTGCTTGTCCTTACATAAAGTGCCTGGTAAAGTGGACATTTTCACCTTTAGAGTGTAGTTTTATTTGAAACGGGGTTGTGTGAAGTAAATATGAGTATCTTACCTGCAGCAGACGGCAGGTATTATCTGTTCAGTGCAACTTGAAAACTCTGCTTCAAAACAAACGTCAAGTTCGATAAGTTCCTGTCACTGAAACGTCAGTGTTGCTATGCTAACTCCACGCACTGACGCTACTGAATTCTGCTGCTAATCCGTTTTTTCTCAGTTTAATCACCAAACATTCAAGTAGAGACAGGAAAAATAAAGTGTGATTACAAAACTGAGGTCAACTTCTCTTGTTCTGGTGACAGGTGAAGACAAAACACCTGCAGGAACCAGCTGAAAACTGGTAGAATGTGTTTAGCAGCCTCAGTGTTTGCAGTTAGCTTATCTACACAGCTGTGCTGTTGAGAAAGTTGTCAACAACAGCAGATTAGTTGCTGTTGTTGACAACAGCAACTAATCTGTTGCAACTAAGCAAGTTAGCTGCAACATAAGCAACTAATTTGTGCAAAATGGTCAAAATGTTTTATACAGGATTGCTGAAAATGCTAGAAAAGTTTTAATGTGAGTTGTTTCAAGTGGTGCAAATTAGTTATTTTAAGTAACTTTTAGCCCCCGAGGAAATTCTGGCCCATTCTCCCTCCAGCTACCATCCACTGCAGGTAAGATGCTGGCTACTCAAAGGTACTCCACACAACCTTTTTTTTAATTTAAATTTGTTTTTGTAATTCAGTTTTAAGCACATCATCACATATAATTTAAAATAATCTTTAGCTCTTTAGGACTGTGTTAGCAGCGAGTTTAGCTCCTTGGTTTCAGTATTTCAGACTTGACACAGAACAGTGTTCAGGTCCTGCTGGTCCACTTACAGAGTTTTCACTTATGAGTTTTTGAAATAAAACGTCACCTATCTAAATTTGGTCCTCAGGGATTATAATTTATGAAAGGTTTCGTTTTGTTGTATAAAATCTGCTAACGGTGAAACCATCAGAAGAGTGGTTTCTAAACTCCTGACAGAGACGATATGAGAATTTATAAACTCATCACTACGTTCTGCTTTTTTAACTCTGCACAGCAGACATGTGCACTGAGAATACCAAAACAGTATTTTACATTTATCATAATTTGATTTTAAGTCAAATTATTTATTTTCAGTCTGTATTTTGTGATCTTTTACATCACTTTATAAATTCAAAGGCTCATTATTTGTGGTTGCATTTTTATAAAATTTATTAAAAATTCCAAAGTGTTCATGTGATTTAAGACGATATTGGACAATTTAACAAAACAAATTTTAAATTTGATTAGAAATTTAAAAAATATATGAAAAAATCGTCATAAACCAAGATTGACTAATTTTCTAAAACAAGCAGATTTTTAATGAGCTTTTGTGTTTTGTAAACTGAAACTTCCTATCATGGTAAAAATCATCTTTTTCTGTTCGTTATTTTTTTATATTTTGGTAATGTCTTGTAATCACTTAAAGACTATAATAGGGTTTGTTTTTGTACGTTTTCTTGCCTTTTTTCCTTCATATCCTGTTTCTTTTCTCCTCCAAATGATTCCCCTGCTGTCTTGTTCGCTTCGTTTCGTTCAGCCTGTTTCAAGTTTCCTCTGCTGCACGCTCTGATTGGCTGATTCCTGCCAGCAGGGAAGGTGATGATTGGCCGGCTTTGGTCGTCTTGTTTGTGTTGCTTGTTTGCGTTTGATGCTTTTGTAGCTCCGCCCCCTTTCCACTTAACCCAGATTAACCAATCAAATCAGCACAGGAGCAGCGTCCGGCATGGTTTGTCAGCGTTACGAGTGCCGTTTTCACAAGTTACAGAGATTTAACAAAGCATTAAAAAAAAATTTTTTTTTCTTACGAGTCAAATCTCATGAATAAACCAAAATTCTGTGAAACCAACACAAAAACGATCCTAACTCAAGCAGTTTTATAGATATTAAGTTACATTTTGTTATGATAGTAGCTGAGAATCACTCCCAGCACATACTCCTGCAAGTTCTCACGATATCACTCAGCCTACATTTTGGTTCTACGTATTCATTAAACCATGGCTCTTGTTTGGTCCAAAACCAAACCCACACCGCATGAGCCAGTGTCTGATTACAGCCTGCTGGGTCTTGGACCAGGCATTCTATTAGAGGACCAGAAAATTTTCATTTTGGTCTTTTCATGTGATTTGTTCACTCCCTTCGTTTTAAAAAAAAAAATCTTTAAAATGAAGTTGCAACACAGCAAATGTTTAAAAACATGAACGCACACAGCGCCTTCTGGCTGCCTGCTTTGTTGTTGCATCGTGCAGGGTGGTCTTTCTAACCGTCGTGGTGCCGTGCTGCAGCATCCTCCTCTTTTAGGTCCGTTTGACTCCCAACGTGTCCACGTGTCTGTCTGTGGTTTCCTCTGTTTCAGGAGGAGGCCTGCCCACCTCTCCGCCCCTCTCCAGATCTCTCTCATGTACCTCGTAGTCTTTGCTCAGATTTTTATTTTGCACACTGCCAAAGTTAACTGTTTTGTTTTGTAGCTGTGTTTAAGTGTCAATGCAGCCTGATTTGTTTTCTTCAGTGAAAAGAAATCTGTAAAATTTGCTTAATATTTTTTGCTAGAAGCTGTAAATACATTCTTAAATAAATCTTATTTGATTATACAATTTATTTGCGTTGTCGTTTGTTGCCAAACATTTCAAACTATGTGGCATGCGGCTTAAATTCTCACAATTTAGTGATTTAATTACCAAATTAAGTGAAAGGTAAATTATTTTCCTCAGCTCTGTGCTAAGTTGATCTAACAATCACACTCATAATCACAGCTTTTATTGAGAATTAACACGCCCAACATCGAGCTAAAGGTTTGCAACCAGCTGTTACACAACTTGACTTTTCATGCACAGTTCAGAGTTTTTTAATGGAGTGGCAGGAAAGCATAAAGAATTTCATCTGAACAGAATTAAAGTGAATCTCATGTCAGTTTCTCCATCATGGGCTTTGAGTGGGTCTTTTTCTGTCCTTTCCTCTGAGGTTTGATGTCATTTCTTCTGTAAAAAAGCAGCCAAATATGGAGGACTGAAACTGACGTAATTAAAAATAAAAGCAGAAATATATAAATGGAGCAATAAATAAATAAATTCACTCAAAATGCACCAATTAAATTTTAAAAAATGAGAAATTTCCTCCATGACCTTCATATTTTGTTTTTAAGCTTAGTTCCAACAAATTATATATTTTAGCGTATAATTTAAATGTGACTGTTTTTTGTATATGCATAAATGATTTATTTTCAATAATTTTTTTATAGTTTTTCCCACAAGTCTTCTTATTTCCATGTGTTTTTACATTTCTCGGTCTCCTGCCACCTTTTACTTTACCTTAAGCATTTCTGTCTCATTATGCAAATAAGGTGGGCGGGGCTTCTTGGGTCAGCTCCGCTACTATTGGTCAACAGACAGGAAGGAGCAGGAACCATGTGCAGATCTACTACATGCTTGTGCTGCATCCGTTTAGAATAAAGTTCAAATTAAAGCAAAGGCAAGGAGGAAAACACCTGTGTCCTAAACTTTTTAAATTATTATTTTTATAATTAAAAATAAATTCTAATTATGTCAGTTTTGGTCCTCCATAGTTAGAGCACTCAGTAAAAGACATGTTAAGAGATGATTATCTACTAGCTTCAAAGTTTATCCCGACTTGTTTTCCCTTTTTTATTTATTTGTTTTTATTTTTTATTTTTTTTGCTGTGACGAAGTGGAATAACGTCTGTACATTTTTGACTTCATTACTCTGTGAGTACGCATGAATATGTGGTTTTTGTACATAAAATATCTGCTCTGTGAAGTTTGAAGACTCTTTACTGTAGGCCTACTTATTAATTTAATCAGCATGTATCTTTTTTTAGAACTTTTACAGCACAGAATTGTTTAAAGTATTTGAAACCTTCATACATTTTCATACTTTTTTCATTAGTTACCATGAAAATGTTTTGCAGAAGTTAAGGTAAATGCATGAAATTCTGCAAAAGTAAAATGTAAAAATAAATAAAATATATATATATATAAATGTAAGGCAATATTTTGCAAATCTCATAAACTCGAAACGGAACATTTAAACACTATGTTAATTTAAAAGTTGCACAACTTTTTTGAAAATAAATTGTAATAATTTATAAATTCAAAGAAGTTGTTTCAGGTTTCTCACTCTGAAGCAGCTCCAGCGGTTTCCTTTTTATATTAAGTGTACAGCTTTTTGTTGCAAATGTCATAACTTTTTTAAAAAAAATGTGCTGCCGACAAATTAAAACTTAAATTACTTTCTTAAAACTGAGTTTCCTCTGCTCGTTTATGAGAAAAAATACGGGTTAATGAGATTCACAAATCACTGCATTTTGTTTTTATTTACATTTAACCGAACGTCCCAACGTTTTGGTTTGACAACAGTTAATATCTGTTTGAGATCGTCTCAAATCTGATCCCAGCACATTGTTGTGATTTTGTAGGCGAGACCACCAGCCTGCGGTCTGAGGGTCAGAGGATGTTTCCCGAGGACATGGAGCTGGCTGTCGACGCTCTGGAAACTTCCTGCATAGTTGGACCTGCGAAGGAAGAAGATGCTGCAGCCAAAGGTCAAATCCTGGACGGCACCAGAGGTCAGCAGCTCATCTATGTCCTACTTCCAACTCAAAATTATTATTTTAAGGTGTTACGTAATCAGTGCTTCTCAAATGAGTTTTTAATCTCTTTTTGTTGCTTAACCCCCCGAGGGAGAACCTTAAAATGGCTGGAATTAAACTAAACTAGACATGGGTTTTTATGATGTAAAAACAAGTGTGCATTGCCATGTAGCATGTCATTGCAGCATGGCTTTGCCTGCAGCAGTGAACTTGCAGAATGAAATGTGACCAAGTTCAAATGTGTTTTCTGCCAACTTGTGCTTGTCAAGTCAGCAGGTGTTTGTAATTAAGGTAATTGTGTGACAATATGAAGTTTAAAGAGAATTTTGTTGAAGCTGCTTCAGCTGGGTTTTGAACCCTGATCTCCCACATGAAAGTCCATGACATAGACCATTAGACCAATGGAGCTGTGGCAGAAGGTGGTGCCAGGGGTTGGTTTGTATGTGTGCAGAAAGAGGCCACATTGCCAATACAATTATTGACACTAAACTGCATAATATTACAACAATAGAGCAGTATTAAGACAGTATTATAGTAAAACATCAAAATACATCATATTAGTACTGTAAACACTGAACAGTTGAGATTAAATATTATTAAAATATGGAGCAGTACCAAGTTGAGTACTGCTGGGGGCAGTATTGGACCATTACAAGGCCCCATTGACTCCCATTTTATGAATTTGGAATAAAGTTTCAACATTAATATTTCAAAAACTACAAGTTGTACAGGTACCAAAAGGCATAGCAATCATTTGGCACAAGACCTTTACAGATATAAATTACAATGGCAGCTGTAGGACAATGTAGGCAGGAGCATTGGACTTGCAGAATGAACTTTGACCAAGTTCAAATATGTTTTCTGTACCAGCTTGTGCCTGTCACGTCAGCAGGTGTTTGTAATTAAGGTAACTGTGACAATATGAAGTTTGAAGAGATTTTTGTTAAAGTAGCAGTAGCTGGATTTGAACCCTGATCTCCCACATGAAAGCCCACAGTGCTCATCATGAGACTACAGGAGATGTGGCAGAGGACAATCCCAGGGATTGGATTGTATGTTTACAGAAAAAGTTTACTTGCCAATGCAATTATTGACACTTAAGTGCAAAATATTACAGCAATATGACAACATAAAGACAGTATAACAGTAAAACATCAAAATACAATCATATTAATATTGTCATCACTGAACTACTGCGTTTAAATATTATAAAACTATGGTGCAGTACCATATTGTGTAGATGCAGCAGGGGGCAGTATTGGACCATTACAAGGCTCCATTGACTGCCATTATAATTCATTAAACATTAATATTTCAAAAACTATAAGTTTTACAGGCACCAAAAGGCATAGCCATCATTTGGCACAGGGGCTTTACAGATATAAATTACAATGGCAGCTCTAGGACAAAGTATGCAGGAGGAGAAGCATGGCAATGAGGAGATGACTTGGATGGGAAACGAATCACAATAGTGTGCATTGCATTGGTAATGCACACTGATGACTGAGTCACTGTTGATGTTTGAGTCCAAGGTGGGAAATGAGAAGTTGGGTTTTTTCCCACACTGAGCCAAATATATATACAGTATTTTCTCTCTCTGCAGAAGAGATGTCTGAAGGGTCACACATGGAAAAGTAAAAGTGAATTTTGCATAAAAAGAACAAATAAGGAGAAATGTAAACATTTCATTTATTTGATAAAATGTAGGTTCTCTGCTGGTTTCTTCTCTCTTTGTCTTTTATTTCCAAACAGACTTTAAAATTTTGACTCTCAAGTCTTTTTCCACATCTCTTCAGTCCACTTTAAAGGATTTGGAGTTCAGAGATAACAGAACTTATCTGCATTGGTTTTATGGATCCTGTCATAAACTGCAGTAATTTTTCTGAGTTTCTTTGTTTCAACTACAAACATTTGTTTGTAATGCAGAGCTGCCTGAAACAGTTATGTTTTTTTTTAATTCAGATGTTGAAATCTCCAGATTAGGGCCGCACAATGTATCGCGGAAATATCGTCATCACAATATCGGTTTAAATTTGAAGAGTTTTGAAGTTGTATTTTTCATGCTAATGCAATATTTAGCCAGTAGGACAGAGAATCACGGCAGCATCAGAAACAAATAACATTATCAAAGATGCTAAAGGTCACATAGTAGGAAGTACAGGTTAGGAAGGGAGGAAAGAACAAATAAGATGTATATTGCACCTAATTTTGTCAACTAGGGCTGGGTGGTATGACCTCAAATTCATATCAGGGTGTAAATTGAATCCCTTCACTGTAACTGTATATATCACTGTAGAAAATGATCATAAAAAACAAAAATAATGTAATTTTTAGAGCATTTATTTAGCAGAAAACTATAATCTTAATCAAACCCAGCATTTTTGCTGTAGTGCAAATGAACTTAACAGAAGTTTAAAAGAAGGTTTTATATATATTGCAAAACAGTTTCAACAACAAACAAAAACATTTCTCAAATTTTCAACAATATCAAAATAAAGTGGATGTTATAACCAGTACTTAAAGTAAAATTAGTCATTTAGACATAAAAATATTATAAGTTGGCATAAGTTGTCTAAAATGTTATAGTGTGACACGTAGTCCTGTGATAAAACAATTTCACATAACTGGAATGTAAGTGTGGTGAAGCCAAATAAATGTAACATCTGCCTGCCGTACAATGAGCTTCTGCCTGCTGAACTGATCCTCTGCTGCTCTGAGAGCAGAAGATGGATTAATGACTGAACGAATGTCCTTTTTTATCATCTCTGTGGGTAACAACACATAAAAACAAGGTTTTTCTCCGACAACATGTGTGTTAAAAACTACAGTTGTTAAAGCTTCGCTCTGCGTGACGTGCAGCGGGAGGAGAGGAAATGATCCCGAGACACGACGTAACATTCCTACAGCAGGAGGGGGAAACTTTGAGGATTTATTCTCGTGTTTTAAAACACTTTATTTCTTCATTTCTGCTCAGAATAAAGCAGCTCTGTTGACACAGGTGTGATGACGTAACTGACGACAGGACGGTCAAAGGGTCACTTTCTACCGTAGGCCAACTTCATACCGTTTCTAACGTCTACTGCATGTACCGCACGTCAATATTTACAAATTTTATTGCGATCACAAGATTTTCTAATATCGTGCAGGCCTACTTCAGATGCATTAAATTTAGCCCCACACAGCCTGTGGGGGTGACGCCTTTACCCAGTCTTTTTTATTGTTTTTAGCTTCAAGTTTAAAATGAACATTTCTTTAAAAAATAAATAAATAAAAATAAATAAAGCAGCCCACTCTTATTAAAAAAAAATAAAAAAAATAAACAGTTGAGTCTGTCCTCTGGACAGGTAATTTGTTTAAAAAAGGCTGCTTCAGTCTGAGGAGCTCCAGGTAAACTGCTAACATTGTTCTGTTGTCTGCAGGTCTCTGTAACGTCAAACAGAATAATCGATGGAAAAGAAAGATCCGCACCGGTGAGTGCCTCTGAGTTTTCTCCCTCTGCTCCAGCTGTGTCCTCCTCCCGGGTCGTTTAAAGACCCGTTCCTGCTCAGGGTTGGTTCTGGTTCTGCTCAGTGTTTTAATAAGGAGGAGGTGATGTTATTTGTCAGCTGCCCTCGAGTCTAAATGACCTAAATGATTGTGAGCAGCTGGAGGATCGTTGTGTGGAGAATGAACCTCTGCTGTCATACCACATGTCCAACACTAGGTGTCACTGTTGCTCAGTCTGACCCGGATCGGCACCTTTTTATTTGTTTGGTTTATTTTCAATGTGTTCAGTTTCTGTTCCTAAGCTTTCCTTTTCTTTTTGTTTTATTGGGGTTATTTACGTCACCTGTCTGTCTTCATGTTTGTTTTTGTAGAATAACCTCTGTATGAAGCTGGCCTTGTTCTGTGCAGCTGTGTTAAAAGTTTAATTATTTACAGCCAGTCTGGATCTTTGACTTATTAACTTGCAGAATCAACAAAGGAGCATTTTGACCATTTTCTCCAGCATGTCTGAGGAAATCCAGTGTGTATTAACAAATACACACAAGTGTGTCTTTTACACTCTGTGTTTGCTTTTATCACATTTTAAAATGTTCATATTGGTATTTATTTTGCATTGTTTATAAAAAAATAATGGCAACAAAAAGATTAATATTGTGTTGCATTATTTAATAAGTAAAGTTTTACAGAAGATGAATTTGCATAAAAGGCAGCAGGTAACACTTTTATTTATTTTTAATTTAGTTTTTTACTGTACTTTATGTTTTACCTTCTTTATTTGTCTTATTTTGGTTGTATTTCATCTTAACGTTTCTTCTTAGCGCTCCCTGTGATCTTAGTCAAACACTTTCACACTGAGCCGAACAAACAGAGACCAGAGACCGTCCCTGAAGTCGACTGTGAGGAAACCGTTTCCACAGTAAGTCGCATTTCATTCCTTTGTGCAGCAGCTCATCAGTCAAATTATTTGAAAAGTTCATTTTGCCAATATTATTGGCAGAAATCGGTGTTTTTAATATCTAAAAACCAAAGTTTTGCCCACTGAAGTCATGCCTGTTTTCTTAGGAGGCCAAAGGTATTTCTAAACCATCAACAGACACCAGGAATCGTTGGAAGGGAAGTGAGAAAAGTTCTGATCCCTCAGCTGCAGAGAAGTCGGCCTCCAACAGGAAGCGGTTAACGTTGACCCAGGCCGACAAGGAGAAGCTTCTGAACTGGGACGAGGGGCTGACACCAGAGGAGCGTGCCTTCAGCAGCACGAGCGTGCGTCAGGAGCAGGTGTGGCAGCGGAGCCCAGATTAACCGTGGATATCTTTGTTCTGCACTCCTTTCTCCCACAACACTGAGATCTTACAGATAAATCAATTCCACGTTCCGCTGAGCACGTTTTCTTCTTTCCTCTCATGTTTTATCAGGTTCAAGCAGAGGCAGATAAGCTCCAGACGAACTCCGGCCAAAACCAAACAGCATCCCAGAGCCAAGCCCCCGCGTCCTCGGCCTCTGCCTTCCAGGCTCTGTCCAGCGTCTTCAGGAGAACGTTTAGTGGGAGCGCTCGCTCCAGCAGCCCCAGCACGTCCGTCGTAATGTTCGTATTTAACGCTTCAAACCCGGCGCCACTTCTCTTCTGCCGGGAAAACGAAACTCATCTGTCGTTCCTTTTTCCAGGAGAAGCAAACGTGACGGCTCCCGCAAACGCAGGCCCGTGTCTGAGGGAGCGTTCTGCCCCGTGGCTCCGGAGTCCTCCGCAGAGGGGAGGAGGAGGACCGGCGTGCACGGCGTCCGCTGGGCGTCCGTGAGCTCGGACCCGTGGGGGGCGGGGCAGGACCTCCCTTCCTTACTGCAGCAGGTGTCCCTGAAGGGCCGCAGGGAATCCGAGGGGTCGTTCGTGGACGACGTGGGCTCGCTGTCCCCGAACAGTGTGGACTTGTTTTCAAGCATTCGCATCAGGAAGAGGGCGGGGTCAACGGGTGGCGGCGACGAGCAGGAGGCTCAGAAAGAAATCAGAACGGTCCTGTCCAACCTGAGGAACAAAGGTGAGAGGGGCTTTCTGTTCCAAGTTCCTGGTACTGAGCTGAGCTTTTATCAGAGGTTTATAGTAACTAAGTACTTTTACTTTGTTACAGTACTTAAGTTTTTTTGAGGACTTTCAATTTTACCAAGTATTTTTTAAAATCATGACTTTTACTTTTACTTAGTTACGTTTAAAACCTAAAAATGATACTTTTACTTCTTTAAAGTTTAACATACTTGTTATAAATTAAATCTGAACTCGTCATGAAAGCAGTTTGTTTACGTGCTCTAAACAAATTAAGTGTTGAATTTACTCAATTAAATCATATCAACTATTTCCACTAAACCTAGTAGAGTAAATTTTAGGCGATATACATACTGTATTGCGTTTTAAATAAATTGACCAATTTAATCAACTTGGTTTTGCGGAGCCACTTTGGTTCTGTAAATTTAACAGTTTTTTTTATTAGAGAGCGTGGAAATGTACTTTTACTTCTACTTCTACAGTTTTATGACTTTTACTTATGTAGTTTTCTCATCAGTGACATTTATTTTTACCAAAGTCATTTTCTGTTAAGGTAATTAAACGTTTACTTTGTTATTTTTTTCAAGTACTTTATAGACCTCTCCATTTTATTTAGAAATGTTAAAACCAGCTTGTTTCAAATTTAAATAAATCTTAATTTTACAAATGACGCCTACAAATATTATAGCTGTTCTTTTAATTTTCCCGTCTTCAGCCTCCAGTCAGCAGAGTCTTGAGGATTTGTCCTCGAGTGATGACGACTACGAGGACCTGACGTCCAGTCACATGGTGCGTGCAGGTGTTTTATCACAGAGATTAAATTATGGGATAAATCTGTGGATCTGTGTTTGATTGCTCTGCCTGGCTTTCTCAAGGACCAGGATGTGACACAACAATCTGAATTATGGAACTGAAAGTGAAAGTAGTCAAACTGAGTTTTTAATAAACCAAAATACAGTTTCAAAGCAAATTAATTCAAATTAAAAACTTTAAATTCAGTTTCAATTTAGTAAAATTCATTTTCAAACCAATGCATTCTGTTTCAAATTATGCACATTCAGATTCAATCTGAGCAATTCAGATTAAATTCCTGCTGGCACAAGATTTATCCCATACTAAATCCCGTTCACCATGTTTGATAAGTTCCGCTCCTCCTGTTTCAGCTTTTTTCAGACAGACTAAAGGAAAGGCAGGAAAAGATGGCCGCCCTGCAGGCAAAACGAGAGCAGCTGAAGAGACTTCACAGAGCTCAGGTGCTGCTTTTTTCCTTATTTACTGAATATTTTATCTTTATTTTTTTAATCAAATATTGTAATTTCCTGTGATTCCCTGTCTGAATTAATACTGATGATACACGTTTGCAGGCCATTCAGAGACAACTGGAGGAAGTTGAGGAGAAACAGAGGGATCTGGAGGAGAGGGGCGTGACGATAGAAAAGATCCTGAGAGGAGAAGGTACTGAGCAGTACACACAAGTTCTGCAAGAACCACTGCTTTTAAAGTCTGAAACATCTTAAAGGGATCCACGATTAGTTTGTAACATTGGACTTTATTTGATAAACATTTATTTTAACTGTAAAATAAAGACTGTAAAAATACTGTTGGATGTTTAGTTTTGTATTTTTAAAAATATATTTTAACACGGATGGAGCCATTTTTTTTACACGCAAAGCATTCTGGGTAAATGATGATGTGGATAGGTCCTCGGTGTGAGCGAGCTATATCCACCCTGAAGGTTAATCTTGGACAATATCTGATGATCGACTCTTTTAAATGAAACCAGAGAGCGTTGACAGAGAGGAGAAGGTAGAAATGACTCAGCCTGGAACTGAAAATATGGATGGAGGACAACAGAGCTGCTTCATGGAAGAAGAACCTCAACTTAGCCTGTTAGCTTTAGCGCAGACGCTATATTGCCTTATATGTATTAGCTCAGCACTAGCATGACAAACAAGCTAAACTGAGGTCCTCCATCCATATTTTCAGTTGCAGCTGAGTCATTTTTGTGTTCCCCTCTCTGTCATGTGGATGGAGGACCTCAGTAACGAGAGGAGAATATGTAGTGCTGAGCTAATACATATATATGGTGATAGCGTCAAGGCTAACACTAAAGCTAACAGGCTAAGCTGAGGTTGTTCTTCCATGAAGCAGCTCTGTTGTCCTCCATCCATATTTTCAGTTCCAGGCTGAGTCATTTCTACCTTCTCCTCTCTGTCAACGCTCTCTGGTTTCATTTAAAAGAGTCGATCATCAGATATTGTCCAAGATTAACCTTCAGGGTGGATATAGCTCGCTAGCAGCCTCGCACCGAGGACCTATCCACGTCATCATTTACCCAGAATGCTTTGTGTGTAAATAAAATGGCTCCATCCGTATAATATATTTTTAAACTTTTAGTTTAAAAAAGATAAAAACTAAACAGCCTACAGTATTTTTACAGTCTTTATTTTACAGTTAAAATATATGTTTACTAAATAAAGTTTAATGTTACAACTAATGGTGGATCCCTTTAACGCAGCTCAAAGCTGCCTGTTTTCTTCTCCTGCTTTTTAATTGCACCGTCCGTACGGTCCTCCTCTGCGTTCAGAGGAAAGCGTGGCCTGTTTGAAGCCTCTGTCTGCAGCCGACACACACTTCATTGTGACTTCATCTTTTCACAGAGCAGAGCTTTGTTTTGGTGCCAGTGAATAGTGACGTCCTGTGGTCAAAATCTGCTTCATTTCTTCTTCTTCTTCTTCTTCTTCGCTCGTTTTGTTTCCTTTCTGCCAGACGCTCCTGAGACCGAGGACCGCGACGAGGCCCAGCTCTACCAGGCCTGGTTTCAGCTGGTTCTGGAGAAGAACAGACTGGCACGCTACGAGTCAGAGCTCATGATCTTGTGAGCGGCAACAGATTCTAGATGTTCATCACAGGAATCGTATTTAAATTTGTGTGAAGCTAGTTTTTCTTGTGTCTCAGTGCTCAGGAGCTGGCGTTAGAGGACACCCAGAGCCGGCTGCAGCAGGATCTGAGGCGCCGGATGTCAGTTGAAGGTAAGGCCTTTTATATTGTTACAGTCGGATCCAGTGAGCGCAGGTTCATTCCTGTTTCCACCTTCTTTTCAGACTCGGAGAAGAGTGCCTCTGACCTGCGGAAGGAGCAGGAGATCCTGGCAGAGATGATGAGGACGGTGGAGAAGAGGGACATGCTGGTGTCCATCCTGGAGGAGCAGAGGCTGAGGGAGAAGGCCGAGGACCGGGACCTGGAGAGTCTGATCTTGTCTAAAGGCTACGAGTTTCGCTGGGCTGACAACGATGACCTCTGGGGCTCGGAGAAGCTGGAGTGAGACCTGGTTATGGGATAAATCTTGTGCCAGCAGGAATTTAATCTGAATTGCTCAGATTGAATCTGAATGTGCGTCATTTGAAACTTGAATTCATTGGTTTGAAAATAAATTTCACTAAATTGAAACCGAATTTAAAGTTTGGAATTTGAATTAATTTGCTTTGAAACTGTATTTTGGTTTATTGTGTGACGCTTCATATCATTCATACAATTGAGATAATTTATTTTTCCGTACATTTTTCGGCATCTAACTTGTTCCACAATTTTTGTGCTATTTCAACAATTCAAATATCAAAACGTTCAGCTCATTCATATGAGGGGTGCTATGACTTCTGGTTTTTCAGCTTTTTATACTTTTTTAGCTATTTCACTTTTTTAGCCACGTTTTTGTCATTGAAAATGAATGGAGCCGTTTTCAGCATCCTTAAAATCCTTTAAAATCTTTCTAAATCTTTACAGAACCTTACACATTCTGTTCTGATTATGCTCTTTTTCACATTTCTTGTGCTAATTTTAGCTACGTTTTTGCTAATTTTAACTCCTTATTTTGCTATTTCAGCTAAAATTGTGCTTCTTTCTGCTATTCTTCTGCCTTTTTCTACTTTTTTCTGCTTTTTATGCTTCTTACAGATGCTTTCTGCTATATTCAGCTATTTGCTGAAATGTTAGCTAATGCTTAGCTGCTATTAGATAAAGTTAGTTTTTCTAAGCTAAATACACATTTTTGTAGCTATTAAAACTTTTTCAGCTAAGTTCAGCAAACTTGTGCTCCTTATGCTTCCTTAGGCTAATTTAAATTGTAGCTACTTTTTAGCTGTTTTACTGAAAATGTCAGCTGTTTTAGCCATTTTACTACAAATTATCACTTTTTTGTACTTGCATGCAATTTTTCTGCTAGTTTTACAATTTTTAAAACACTATCTGGGCGCTAATTTCAACTTGTGGCTGCTACCTTTAGCCTATTTTATGCTAATTTTAGCTTATTTGTGCTACTTTAGCTATCTGCTTCTTTTTGCTATTCTTCTTAATTTTACTTGTGCAATTTTCTGCTACCTACTGCTATTTATGCTTCTAACAGATATTTTCAGCTATATTTAGCTATTTTAGCTTTTAGCTGTTTTCTGTTTTCAACTAGATTTGTGCTCCTTTTTACTGTTTTTCTGCAAAGTTACACTTTTTTTTTGCTTCTTTCAGCTTTTCAAAGTGTGCTCATATTAACACTTACTATAAAATATTTTCAGCTCAAGCTTCAGTTTAAGTTTTCAGCATGAAGCATTCACACTAACATTTTTGCAGGAAATGCAATTTCTCTAGTTAAAAATTCAGTTCGACTACTTTCACTTTCAGTTCCATAATTCAGATGTTTGTGTCACATCCTGGTCCTCGAGAAAGCCAGGCAGAGTAATCAAACACAGATCCACAGATTTATGTTTCACTTTGGTGAAGTTTCCCTTCTGGATATAACAGAGTTCAGGCAATCCACTGTAAAAGTGACAAAAACAGACAAAGTTATTTTATTGCAGTGATTAATTCGACCTATATGTAGAAAATGTTACATTTACATCACATCATGGATCGGTCAGCAGCAGCGTCTGATCAATATGTGATCGATGATGGGATGTAAATGACATTATAGAAGAGAAACTTCACCAAAGTGAAACATAAATCTGTGGATCTGTGTTTGATTACTCTGCCTGGCTTCCTCAAGGACCAGGATGTGACACAAAAATCTGAATTATGGAACTGAAAGTGAAAGAAGACCAACTGAATTTTTAATAAACCAAAATACAGTTTCAAAGCAAATTAGTTCAAATCCAAAAAAATAAATTCAGTTTCAATTTAGTGAAATTTATTTTCAAACCAATGCATTCAATTTGAAATGATGCACATTCAGATTCAATCTGAACAACTTAAATTCAGTTCCTGCTGGCACAAGATTGATCCCATACCTGGTTGTTTGGTGTCTGAGCACCAGCCTGTTGTGATGGAAAGGCCTTAAAGCTTCAAGTGGTTCTGCTGCTGGTCAGTTTACTGAAGACCAAAGGAAAAGAAAAGGAGTCCGTCTGTCTGCTCGGTACACTGAAGACTGGACTTATTTATTTGAAAGTATTACTTCACTGGAGAACATTTAACATGACTCAGCACTTCAACTTGAGAGTTTTAGTGTTTTGAAGTGTAAATAATTTCAAATCTTTGTAACGACTCCATAAAATGTGTTGCATAAATCACTGTTGGCCACTGCAGCTGTACGTCTGTAATGTTTCACTTTTACCAGAACATTGGAAAAAAGATTAAAAAATTAGAAATATTAACATTTCCTGTGATTGTTTAATGACTTTGCAGCAATTGTTGAAAGAAACTGTTTTTAAAATCTGCAACCAGTAGCTTAAACATTTTAATTGGCACAACAAAAGTAAAAGAGTAGTAAGGAGGGTGGAAAGAGGGTGATGTTTTTCCAGAAAAAAAAACTAAAATGAGCAAAACTGCAGCTGAAACCTAAAAGCAACAAAACTAGAAAAATGCTAATATTAACACACAATGCACAAAAATACATAAAAGCTAAATTTGCTGAAATATTAGTCTTAGCAAAAATGGTAGCTAACACAACTATAGTGGCTAAAAAAACTTAATTTCAATTTTTAAAAAGGTAAATATTTCAAAAGTATTAATGTTACAAATACCAAATTTCAGCATCAATCTCCTGGATGAGCTTTGATATTCAAGTGTTTAAAATATATTTGGCTTTTTTTTCTTTATATTTCAGCGGTAAAAATAACTGAAGGTTTGCTGAAAATGTCTACAAATAACTTTCAACAAGGAAACAAATATGAATGCTGAGTCAGCAAACTGTGGAAGCCCAATCCCACCACGCAAAAGAAATAATTTGTCTAATAAGTCATAATTATGAGATTCAAAGTCATAATTCAGACTTTCAAAATTGAAATTATGACTTTGACTCTCATAATTCTGACGTACCGTTAGACAAATTATTTCTTTTGAGCGGCAGAACGGTGTTTCCACAGAATACAGAGTAAACAGAAAAAAGTTTTTACATGTTTTTGTGTTGAAATTGCTGCGTTGATAAAAATGCAAGAAAATGCATATAAAATGCTCCATATTGTAATGGATGCATTTAGTTCACCCAAAGCTCCTTAATTCATATTGAGTGTAAAAATGTATTTCTCATCAAGCACCGGATGGATTTAAGAATTCACTTTGAGTCAACTCGATTCAAGATGGAAACACAATTTAGAAATAAATCAGCTGATTTAACAGATATTAAGCTAAACGTTTCCAGCCCATCTTTTCCTAAACAAAAAACTCCATAGATGTGGAAATGATCCATTAACGCTACATTTAGCTTTAGCTAATGTTTGTAGCCCTAGCGTCTCCTATGTTAGTTTTCGCTTCTTCAACAAACCCCTTTAGCACTCATCCTAACATTTCATCTTTTTATTTATTTATTTATTTATTTATTTATTTATTTATTTATTTATTTATTTATTAATGCTTCCGTGTTTTGTCCTGTCGGCAGTCAGCAGCTGTGAGACCGGCCGGATGTTCGGCAGCCGAACTTCGGCAGCGGTCAGCCTCTCCTCCTCTGAGGGGGCGGGGCTTCCCACTCCAGCCAACCTCGGGTGAAAAATGTCTGGAATTCCGTTTCCGCTTTAGGGAGTGGACGGAGATTCTTCTTTTCCCCTTTCCTCCCCGCTGTTTCTCTTTTTAATCCTAGCCTACTTTAAGTTTCCTCGTTAGCTCGGGCCGGTTTGCGTTAACCCGGGTCAACTCCTCGCCAGGACGATGGCTTCTTCGCCTCAGAAGTCTCCATCTTCTCCGAAATCCCCGACGCCCAAATCTCCGTCCTCCAGGAAGAAAGATGACTCTTTCCTGGGAAAACTTGGTGGGACTTTGGCGAGAAGGAAAAAAGCTAAAGAAGGTAAAACAGCCGGTGTTAATAAACACTCCAGGAGTTATTCGGCTGGGTTTTCTGCCCGCTTTGTGAAGCTAATCACATCTTTTACGACCTAAAACTGCTCAGTTTTTCACTTTTAAATGCGTCAAAAGTAAGTAGAAGTTTGGGGATGTGTCAGAAACACGGAGCCAGCGTCAGTTTTTGAGTTCAGCTAAGAAGAAGCAGCTAAAATGTAACCTGTGGTGTCTTGTCTGTGTTTTTATAGCCGCGGGCTGTTTCTGTATCCATGTAAGGCATTAAAGTGTTGCTGGAAGAAGACAGGAATGAGGCCAACAGTAAACACAGGCCTTAAACCTACAGCCTGTTTAAATACTATAAAAAACTACAGAAATTACTGAAAACTTAAGCTGAAAATATTTTCTAGCAAAAGTGTTGATGTGAGCTCACTTTGAAAAGCTGAAAGCAAAAAAAAAAAGCGTAACTTTGCAGAAAAACAGTAAAAAGAAACAAGTCTAGTTGACATCTGAAAACAGCTAAAAGCTAAAATAGCTGAATGTAGCTGAAAACGTCTGTAAGAAGCATAAATAGCACAAATTAGCAGAAAAAAGTTGAAAACATTAGAAGAATAGCAGAAAGAAGCAGATCTAAAGCTGAAAAAGTATTTTAAAAAAGCTAAAATTACCCTAAAAATCAGCTAAAGGTAGCAGCCACACGTTGTAATTAATGTCCTGATGCATCTCAGTAATCCAGGTAAAAAATCAAAAAGAAAAAAATTGTATAGGTCTTCTGAACGGGTTCTTCTCTAATGAAACGTTTCGTCTCTCCTCCAAGAGACTTCTTCAGTCTGAGAGTTTCAGGCAAAATTCAGGCTTTAAGCCCTGCCTCCATGTGACTGATACTCACATCACATGGCTATCGTTGACACCAAATTAACACTTATTGTTAACAGGGGGTGGAGGGATACCGGCAATAGCAGCGCTGTAGCAGGGGGACAGCTGAAAACGGAGGCCTCCACCTCTGTTTAATGATGGATGGTCTTTCTTCACAAAAATGGCTTCTTTTACTCCTCTCTCAAACCAACGTTCCTCTCTATCAAGAATGAGAACATCCTCATCTCTGAAAGAGTGACCGCTGGCCTGTAAATGAGTGAAAACTGCAGAGTTCTGGCCATTAGATGTAGATCGTCTGTGTTGGGACATTCTTTTGAACAGTGGCTGCTTTGTTTCCCCGATGTATAACTGGTCGCAGTCCTCCTGGCACTTAACAGCATATACAACATTGCTCTGTTTGTGCCGGGGCACCGGATCTTTGGGGTGAACTAGCCTTTGCCGTAATGTGTTTTGGGGTTTGAAAGCCACTGGGACATCATGTTTAGAAAATAAACGTCTCAGTTTCTCCGAAACACCCGCAACATACGGAAGTTGTAATTAACACCCATACAGTGAAAGTTGTGTAAAAAATATTTAAAATTAGAAGAAAAAAATGCAAAAAAGTTTCAATTTATAGTAGCTAAAATTGCTGAAAGTTTTTGTAAAACAGCTAAAATGTAGCTAGAATTTTTTTTACTTACCGTAAAGAATCTTAAGAAGCATGTTTGCTGAATTTAGCAGAAATAAGTTGTAATAGCTACAAACGTTAGCTAATAACAGCTAAACTGTAGCTAAAATTGCAGAAAATAGTTGAATATAGAAAAAAGTATCTGTAAGAAACATAAATAGCACAAAGTGGCAGAAAAATGTAGAAAAAAGCTGAAGAATGTCAGAAAGAAGCAGAAKTTTAGCTGAAATAGCAGAAAAAAGCTCAAATTAGCAAAGAAAGTAGCTAAAATTGTCACAAGAAAGTGGAAAAAAGAGCAGAAGCAGAACAAAATGTGTAAGGTGCTGTAAAGATTTAAAAACATTTTGAAGGGTGTTAAGGATGTTGAAAACAGCTTTAGTCATTTTCAATGGGGGGGAAAAAAGTGAAATAGCTAAAAAAGTATAAATAGCTGAAATATCAGAACATCAGAGCAGCCTTGGCACAAATGAGCTGAACGTTTTGAAAAATGAATTGTTGAAGCAGCACAAAAATTGTGGAACAAGTTGGATGCCGAAAAATGTACGGAAGAAAAAATGGTCTAAATTATCTGAATGCTATGAAGCATTTAAACAATAAAAATATACATAAATCATACAGCAGTTTATCTGTTTATCTTGTAGTCTTTAATCTTTGGCTGCAAAGTTTAAAAACAACAAAGTCCATTAAAATTAATCTTGGTAACTAAAATATCAAATAATCTAACTAATCTTACTCATGGCGGCGTTACAGGAAAAGCAGTATGAATAAACTTCAGGTTGCTTATAATGATGGCATGAGGATGCTGCTTAGGGTGCCCCGATGGTGTCAGATGTTTATTTTAAGTCAGTCAGATGTTTGTGAATGTCAGTGTACCAACCTGTGCTGTTGTGCTTCGAAACATTGCGCACAGATGTATGAGATAGTATCTCATAATTATGAAATAGCTAAGTCATAATTCTGAGATACAGCTTTTATTTTATTTTATCAGGGTGGCGGAAATGGGCTTCCATACACTGCACCGACAGATTATTTCACTTAATTTGAAAAGATTCAGACTAGTCTAGTATTTTAACTTACTTTAGATGGTTAATTTCTGCAGCGTTCATGTATGTGAACAAAAGTCAAGTCTTGTCATCATTTCAGCTAAAAATACATCTCTTGTGTTCAAGTGTTTACATTCCACAGCAGAACCTCATTATTGCGTAACTCAGCGGTTGCTTCATGTGAAGTCAACACAAGATTTCTGTGTTTGTTGATAAATAAGACTTGTTGATAAAAAAAACGACTGAAAACAAACTTGCGTCTGGTAGTAACGGACAATGGCAGTATGTTCCACGCCTAAAGTTTTTAAGTCTAATTTAAGCCAGGTGATGCAAAAAAAAACAAAGCTAAAAAGCACCGACAACTGCAAGAGTCTAAACATTTGGCAGAGATCAGCGGAGGATTGTTACAGCCGGGGATGTTGTTGTATAAATAGGAAAATTCATCGAAGTCCTTCTAAATGCTCATTTCAGGGCTGCTTTGAAAAGGCAGCAGCTCTCAGATGACATTTGCTGCTGAAGGCCAGGTTTTATCTGAGCGAGAAAGGTCGCCTTCGGCTGGATGATTACTTTCTGTCAGTCAGGATGCTGCTGCACAGCTGAGCCCCCTCTAAGTTTAAGTAGCAGTTCTTCATGGGACACGCGTGCAATCACATTATAAATATAGAGAGCGGTGTGCAGGACGTCTGCACGGTGCTCCACTGATTTGATGGAAAATGTGGGCTGGCCGCTGTTGCACTGATGACCGAATAAATTTAAGTCTGTGAGACGTTTATGGCTGCGAGTGCCGAGCAGAAATACAGGAGGGGGGGTGGAACTGCTGTAATGACCGGAAGAGAAGAAAAAAAAAGGTTAGAAGGGACGTAAAGGATGAGAAACGAGAAGGAAGCTATGAGATGAGGAGAGGGGGGAAAAAAAGGAGACGTCAGGAGGCTGTTAGAGCGTCTGTGTGCTCCCAGATCAGGGTTTTACATTTAGCTCATCTAAAACAAGTTCTGGGACGTGATGTTGAGGCGGTGGGAGCGCTCAGCCTGTGGGCGATGAGCTGCTGCTGCCAGCCAGGAGAGGATGCTGGAGGCTGGGGGGACGCAGACAGAGACATGGGCTGTGGAGCGCTCTGCCCTCCAGGTAGGACACGATGCATCGCTCAGCGTGGAACCTTTCCTTCCCTCTCGTCCTTTAGCTTTTATTTCACCACATGGACTTATCCTCATTTTTACCATCAGCTAAAGGGGGAGGAGTGGGGGGGTCCTTTTTATTTCCTTTCCATCTGCTTCTTAAATAAATGTTTAAATAAAACCACCAGCAGCAGGGTTCCTGTAGATCCTTAAAAAGCATTAAAAGGCATTGAATTCATCAATCAAAAATAAGGCATTAATTATCTTTAAATGTCTTAAATCATAATCGGGGGACATTGAGTCTGAATGGACCATGTTCCGTGACTCCATTGGCGAGGCGGCTTATCGGAGCTGCGGCTGCAAGGTTGTCGGTGCCTGTCGCGGYGGCAACCCTCGAACCCGTTGGTGGACACCTTCGGTGAGGGATGCTGTCAAGCTGAAGAAGGAGTCCTATCGGGCCTTTCTGGCCTACGGGACTCCAGAAGTAGCTGATGGGTACCGGCGGGCGAAGCGGCTTGCGGCTCTGGTGGACACTGAGGCAAAAACCCGGGCGTGGGAGGAGTTTGGAG
>NW_013952409.1:2854457-2855592 GCF_001266775.1 Austrofundulus limnaeus | reverse complement strand
GGGGAGAGGGAGGTCTGGGCCTCCCTTCTGAAGCTGCTGCCCCCGCGACCCGACCCCGGATAGGCGGAAGAAAATGGATGGATGGATGGATGTCTTAAATCAGTCTTTCAGAGGTCTTAAAAAACACGTTGTAGCTAAATAGGATTATTGTAATCCATCTCAAATTTTTAAATAATTGGTATCATTTATTTAGTTTTTAAAAATGTTACTGAATGTTTCTCAGAGCTCTGAGATATTGTTGCTAATGTTTTTTTTGGGAGGTTTTGTCCTGATGCATCGAATCTCATCCTAATCTCATCTCATCCTAATCTCATCCTAATCTCGTCTCATCCTAATCTCATCCTAATCTCGTCTCGTCCTCCTCATCTCACTCTTCTCATCTAATCTCATCTCATCTTAATCTCATCTCATCCTAATCTCATATCATCCTCATTTCATCTCATCCTAATCTCATCCTAATCTCATCTCATCCTCATTTCATCTCATCCTCCTCATCTCACTCGTCTCATCCTAATCTCATCTCATCCTAATCTCATCTCGTCCTCCTCATCTCACTCTTCTCATCTAATCTCATCTCATCCTAATCTCATCTCATCCTAATCTCGTCTCATCCTCATTTCATCTCATCCTAATCTCATCTCATCCTAATCTCATATCATCCTAATCTCATCCTAATCTCATCTCATCCTAAACTCATCTCATCTCGTCTCATCCTCATCTCATCCTAATCTCATCTCATCCTCCTCATCTCACTCTTCTCATCTCATCTAATCTCATCACATCCTCATCTCATACTAATCTCATCTCATCTCATCCTAATTTCATCTCATCTCATCCTAATCTCATCTCATCCTAATCTCATCCTAATCTCATCTCATCCTCCTCATCTCACTCTTCTCATCTCATCTAATCTAATCTCATCCTAATATCATCTCATCTCATCCTAATCTCATCCTAATCTCATCCTAATCTCATCTCATTCTCCTCATCTCACTCTTCTCATCTCATCTAATCTAATCTCATCCTAATATCATCTCATCTCATCCTAATCTCATCCTAATCTCATCCTAATCTCATCTCATTCTCCTCATCTCACTCTTCTCATCTCATCTAATCTAATCTCATCCTAATATCA
>NW_013952409.1:2845052-2854217 GCF_001266775.1 Austrofundulus limnaeus | reverse complement strand
TGTGTGTGTGTGTGTGTGTGTGTGTGTGTGTGTGTGTGTGTGTGTGTGTGTTCTACATGTGGATGTGTTGATTAAGAGGATGTTCCAGCGAGGGCAGAGAAATGCACAGGATGTTCACCTCATGCTCCCGACAGACACACACAGCATGAGTAGATCAGCTGCGATCAAACCTCCTCAGGTTTCTGACGGTCTGAGGAGAAATCCACGCTGAGTTTCTGTGAGGCCTGCAGAGAAGCAGGAAGCAGCTCAGCTCCTGTGTGTCTGACAGCAGAGAGCTAACAGCTAACGGCTAGCACAGACCCCTCAGACCTGGTCCTCGTGTCCCACCGTGTTTCATCTGTTTCCTGCTCTACAGTTACTTCTGTGTTGTTTGTTCAAATAATGAGGTTTTTCTTGTTTTTAGTGTCGGAGCTCCAGGAGGAGGGGATAAACGCCATCAACCTTCCTCTCAGTCCCTCCCACTATGAGCTGGACCCTGAGGACACCATGCTGGGTAATGACCAGCAGCTTTAGTTAAAGCTGATGACGTCTCTGTTTCAGTAAAAAGTTACAAAAATCAAAAAAATATATTTTCCTTTTCGTCACCAATTAGAGGAGAACGAGGTACGTACCATGGTGGACCCCAACTCCAAGAACGACCCCAAACTGCAGGAGCTGATGAAGGTCAGAGGGTTTTATTCTCCGACCTGTTCGCCGCAGCTTTGTGTAAAACGACGCTCACGTTGCTCGTTCCTCCTCTTCGGCGCAGGTGCTGATCGACTGGATCAACGACGTCCTGGTGGGGGAGCGCATCATCGTGAAGGACCTGGCTGAAGACCTGTACGACGGGCAGGTCCTGCAGAAGCTGTTCGGTGAGGAGCCGTCGCTCGTTTCGAGTCGCTGCCGTTTGTTTACGAGCCGAGGGAGGCGGAGTTTTTATTCTCGACCCCCGGTGCTCTGCAGAGAAGCTGGAAGGTGAGAAACTGAACGTGGCGGAGGTGACCCAGTCGGAGATCGCTCAGAAGCAGAAGCTGCAGACGGTGTTGGAGCGCATCAACGACTCGCTGAAACTGTCCACCAGGAGCATCCGCTGGAACGTGGACTGTGAGAAACATGAAGGCAGCTGTGTTCCTGTGTGCTCGCACACGTCTGTCAGCTCACACTTCAGATATATTACAGCTCACACTGCAGGAAAACTATCTTTATTTTAATACAACAAATAAAAACATATAGCTGCATTGTAATCCATCCTAGTGCTGCCACGATTAGTCGTGAATAGATGAATGCTAAATGCTAATTTTAGCTACGTGTAGTTTCCTCCCTGAGGTCCTGGTTATCTTTTTTCCACTTTGTGAAGTGAATTGTTGCTGTTTGATAACCCTGAAGGTTCAGGTTCATTTAAACTCTGTTTGTCTCCTCACGTCAGCGGTCCATGCTAAGAGCATAGTGGCCATCCTTCACCTCCTGGTGGCGCTGTCGCAGCACTTCAGAGCACCAATCAGGTTGCCCGACCACGTTTCTATCCAAGTGGTGGTGGTCCAGGTGGGCGTCTGTTAGCTCTTCTAACATCTTCACTAAGACGTGGATTTTATCTTCCAGTCTTATTCGCTTTATTTGTCACCACCTTGTGTTTCTGTTTGTTTGTTTGTTTGTTTTCTCTCAGTTGTATTCATTGTCCTCGCTTTGTGTGTTTCAGAAAAGAGAGGGCATCCTTCAGTCCAGGCAGATTCAGGAAGAAATCACTGGCAACACTGAGTGAGTTGGCTCATTTTCATCATCAGCTTCATCTCAGGGACTAGTTTTTTGTAACTTTTGCACATTTTTATCAAGCAGCTGGCTCCTTTTTCCTCAGTCCTTATATCTGCTTTCATTTGTTGCTCTTTGGGAATTTTAAATAGGTGTACATAGGCGTGTCACAGTAAACAATAAATTAATCGTATGGTAAATTAAATTGAGGAAGAAAAATTAAAATGAAGGCAATAATTTTCATTTGTTGCTTGTTTGTTTTCTTCATGTCTCCCTCTTAGTGTAGAGAGGAGTGAGCTCTGGTGTCAGGTGTTTGTCAGGTCCATGCTCTCTTAGTTGTTTTTTTCTTTTTACACTATGTAAATTTTAATGTAAACTTCAATAAACAGGTGTTACATCATTATATTAGTTTAAACTGGTCTCCAACAATATTATCGTTTATCGCAATAATTTCTGAGACAATTTATCGTCCAGTAAAATTTGTTATTGTGACAGGCCTCGATGTACAAAACTCTGCTTTCTCTTTTGTGAGAAATGTTTGTTTGTGGAAAAATGTTCATTTTCAGACAGATTTCAGAGACTTTAGGTAACGCCAAGAAGCTGGATGAGTGTAAAGTGATGGCTACACTTTCAGATTGCGATGCGGTCTGTCAGAGTTGACGTTAAATTACCTCTTAAAAAGAAATGAACCAGACACAGACGTAAGTGTTCAGTTTAAAACAGTTTTCTCTTTGCAAAGACTGAGAAGTTTCTGAGGACGCTTAAAGACGGGCCTCAGCAGAAAGTTCTGACCTTGGCTGGGAAAAGTTGTACAATTTATTACAAACAGAGCACAGAGAGAAACATCTTGACCAATCACAGGGTTGCTTCTTATCAGTTAGTGCAGCTCAAAGCTGCAGAGATGAAAATTATGGCAGCAAGAAAGACATTTAATACAGTTGATTAATGCAATAGGATCAAATATAAAAACTGATAAAGTTTTAAAATATCTATCACAGTCTTGTTCAACACAAACATAACTGCACACCAGGGCTATTCAACTGGCGGCCCGCGGGCCACATCCGGCCCGTTAGTGACCAAAGTTCGGCCCGCCAATGGGTTCTTTTTTCTCTTAATTCCAAACCCCAGTTTTCTGTTTTAATTACTCTTAGGTCGTATTCAGACCTGATCATTTGTTCCGCTTTAAACGAACCAGAGTTCGTTTCCAGCGTTGGTCCGGACCTTTTCTGCAGGTGTGAATACACTCGTGAACTCTGGTGCTGATCAAACAACCGGACCAAGACCTGCTTTTTGATGTGGTCTCGGTCCGCTTCCAAACGAGCTCTGGTGCGGTTCACTTTAGTTCTCTTCTGGTGTGAATACAGACCGGACTCTAACCGAACCAACTGCATTAAACATGCACMWYTTTGGACYTCACAGGCCACCGTTGCTGAGCTAAATAAACTGAAATCATACCTGTTTCGTCGTCTCCTGTGAGCAGCTCTGCTGCCAACATGTAGTGGGTCAGAACACGCAGAGCACCTCGTCTCCTTTGGGTTGTGGGACATATTTACTGACGCCGCTCCATAATTAGAATATCATCACAGAACCACCATTAAATCAGCTGCTTCTGACATTTTAAATGCTATTACAGTTGTACTATCAGCAAAAATGTGCGCATCAGAACTGTAGCGTGCAGGACTTCCTTGTTTTCTTCTGGATCTGTGGCTCAGTCCCGCCCCCTTCCTTTTTCTGTCCAATGGGAGCAATGATCGTCAGCCTGATGGCTTTGTTTACAAGTTATAGTTCATTTGCAAAAAAGCACAATGTGAATGCAAACTGCACCAAATGAAAAAAAATAAAGTCCATTTTTGGTCCGGACCAAACAATTGGACCAAAGGACTTTCCTGGTCTGAATACACCCTAAAGTTGTTTTAGTTAGACACGGTGTGGTAAACCAAGCTGGTAAAAAAACACTTCCATGAATATCTGAAACAGTTAAAACTACAAGCAGTTGAAGATAAAACTATGAAAGTGAAAATAAAATCAGTCAAAAAATGTAACAGGTTAGAGATGTCAAAATAAGATTTGTGTTAATTTGAGGCATAATATGTTATTTTGATATTGTTTTATTATCACTACTTTTATGCCATAGGGTTCTGTTTGTTGTATTCATGATTAAATACATCAAAATAAACTAAATCAAAGGTAACAGATCTTTGTAATACTTGGTTTTTTTTTTTTTACATAATAACTTTAATTGCTGGATGTTCAGCTCCTCAGCTGTTGCAGTAATTTTGGCCCCCGGAGCAGTTTTAGTTGAATATCCCTGCTGTACACAGATAATGAGGTTAAATCTGGCAGCAGGTTAGACTGAGCTCTAACTGATCTGTCTGTGTTTCTGACGTTAACCTCTTGAGCCAAACAGCTTTTTTCTGTTTTCCATTTCTTTTAACTTCTTTTAACTTCAGATCTGTCAGTTGAACCTGGACATGTTTGGTATCAAACGAAACAAGAATCTTGGCTAAAAGCTCATGGAAACTATATTTATATTCACCAAACAGTTCAAACAACAGGCAGTTGAATCAGAAAGTAAACAAACTGTACAAAATGGGATTGTTGCAAATCTGTAAATACGTTACAACTAATCTGTAAAGGAAAGGTTTTTGACATTATTTTTTTAAAGTAAATCAAAGTAGATGCCTAAATATGTTATAAAGTGTGTTGAAAGTTTTTTTTTCCACTTGTTTTTGAGTGAATATGATCCAATTGAAGTCAAATCTAATTTCTCATTATTTTATATAATATATATGGTGACAAATAAATGTTTGGATAATTTTTCAAAAGAACAAACATTCAATAACAAGTCCTTTCAGGCAGGTAAGAAAAAATAAATTAACTTTTGGATGTAAAAACTTCAGATTTCTTAACATTTATTAATGTTACTATTATGGTCTGTCCTGTGCAGAATGACAAAATAATTTCTTTACTAAAACCTCTGTAACTTTGCTCCAGTTAGTTTTAGCAGCATGAATGTTTGCACAGGTAATGTTCACAAGTGGGTTTATAGTTTCCGAGAGTTTTTAGTCTGATTCATTATGGTTTTAAAAAGGTTATATACTGTTTAATGCAAAAATTATTCAGACAGGAGGAAGAAAATGTTTAAAAGATTATGTTTCATCCTTAATATCTCTAAAACCACAGCAGCTGTTTTAACACTTACACTTCTAATAAAATCTCCCAGGTGTTGCTTTATTTTGATACCAAGATTATTTAATTTAAACAGAGTTTGTAAATGCTGAGATACACTCAGTTACATTTCAGCATGGGATTTTGAACAAAAACTTCAAGAAAGAGGTTAACTATTAGAGTTAGCAAAAATGTTTCTTGGTGTATTTTAATGAACCTTTTGATGAATAATCCCCACATGCACGGCTACAACCGGTTACCTTTCAAAGCAGATCCGGGTCAAGATGGCCGCCGCAGCCAGCTCTATATGGAAAACACAAAAATGTCTATTTTGTGAGGCGAGCCGCAGTGTGACGGCACCCTCAGCTGAAGAATTAGACAATTTAAATCAGCCTCTCACACACTTTGTGTTTCCCCCTGGGAGGCTGTCCTGCAGTCCGACAGCACCGACCAGGGAGATAACGGCAGGCCAACACTCCCAAACAAACACATTTGGTCATGCTAGATGGGTAGACTACTAATAAAACACACACACACACACACACACACACACACACACACACACACACACACACACACACACACACACACAGAGACAGTAGGGTTATTACCACACCAGCAGGACTGTTGCCCAGACCTGCCTGCGTTTGCCATCAGAGATTACACCATGAACACGTGTGTGTGTGTGTGTGTGTGTGTGTGTGTGTGTGTGTGTGTGTGTGTGTGAGCCTGCCACTTCTTGCTGGCCTGCCTGCTGCGATATCTCTTCCTCCGGGACACGTGTTCTGCAGCGATTCCTTCCCTCCAGAAGCACCTGACCCTTTCCAGCGAGAACATGTCCTCCACAGAGTGGAGCGCTGTGACGGCAGACAAAAGGAGCTCCATTCCCATAGAAAAGCTGTGTTCTGCACAGACATGTCTTCATTTATTGTTTTCAAAGCCTGCAGGATTGTTGCTCTCCTGGGATGTTTGCATTGTCCTGCATCACGCGGTCATTGTGAGCGTTCTGACTGATGAGTCTCAGGTTGTTTAAATACCTGAGGTGCGCTCTTCTATAGGCTTAATCAAACGGTTCTGCCCGGCGCTTATTGTTATTTGTGTGACATAATCTGCATTCCTCTGTGGTTGAACTGGAAACATGTCTCGTTTTTTCCTATTGTGTGAAATTATCAATAAGTTCAAACTTATGGGATCAATCTTGTGCCAGCAGGAACTGAATTTGAACTGCTCAGATTGAATCTGAATGTTTATCATTAGAAATTGAATGCATTGGTTTGAAAATGAATTTCACTAAATTGAAACTGAATTTAAAGTTTTGTATCTGAATTAATTTGCTTTGAAACTGTATTTTGGTTTATTAAAAACTCAGTTTGACTACTTTCACTTTCAGTTCCATAATTCAGATGTTTGTGTCACATCCTGGTCCTTGAGAAAGCCAGGCAGAGTAATCAAACACAGATCCACAGATTTATGTTTCACTTTGGTGAAGTTTCCCCTCTGTATGTAACAGAGTTGATGCAATCCACTGTAAAAGTGACAAAAACAGACAAAGTTATTTTATTGCAGTGATTAATTTGACCTGCATGTAGAAAATGTTACATTTACATCACATCATGGATCACATATTGATCAGACGCTGCTGCTGACTGATCCATGATGTGATGTAAATGTAACATTTTCTATATATAGGTCAAATTAATCACTGCAGTAAAATAACTTTGTTTTTGTCACTTTTACAGTGGATTGCATCAACTCTGTTACATCCAGAAGGGAAACTTCACCAAAGTGAAACATAAATCTGTGGATCTGTGTTTGATTACTCTGCCTGGCTTTCTCAAGGACCAGGATGTGACACAAAAATCTGAATTATGGGACTGAAAGTGAAAGTAGTCAAACTGAATTTTTAATAAACCAAAATACAGTTTCAAAACAAATTAATTCAGATACAAAACTTCAAATTCAGTTTCAATTTAGTGAAATTTATTTTCAAACCAATGCATTCAATTTCTAATGATAAACATTCAGATTCAATCTGAGCAGTTCAAATTCAGTTCCTGCTGGCACAAGATTTATCCCATACAAACTGCCTTTGTTTTTTTTTTTTTGTTTGTTTGTTTTTTTGTATTGTAAACATTTTTTTATTTTATTTTTTCAGGGCTTTCTCCGGCAGACACGGTATGTATTCATCAGAAACCAGGATTGTCAAACTGTTCCTGGATTCTGTAAGTTTTTCTTACGTTTAGTAATTAAATATTTTCTTTCTCCTCCTCAGAGCGGGATGCTTTTGACACCCTGTTTGACCACGCTCCAGATAAGCTGAACGTTGTCAAAAAGGTATTCAGTCTTGTGTGATTTTTCTTTACAAAAAGAAACCTTTAATTTTTAAAGCTGCTTCCAAACGACAGAATCTTTCATCCATCTGTGACCCGTCACATCGAAACGAGGATTAAGTCCAAAAGTGGAATGTGGAGAAATAGGCAGAAATAGGGTTGTGATTTTAAAAATAGCATTTTGTCAAAATATATTAAATTAATGTCTTATTAATGTATCATTTGAATGAACTGTCTGAAATATATTCATAAAAAACATTTAAAATTTTTTTTGAAGCGTTTTTTTTTAGCAGTAGCAACAAAACAACTGATTTTGAGGGGTAAAAAAACATTTTTCCCTGTGAGCTAGCAATGTTTTTGTTTCTTTCCAATTAGGAAATCTCAATATACAAATACTGTTTGAGGTTTCCTCTTTATGTTGACATGAAAAATACTCAATAAATTTACATAAAATTAGGATTCAGACCAAACGTCAATGTATCATCGTAACCAACAAGACAAATTAAGTCATATTTCTGGATAAACTGTTGATTATCAGGATGATCCAGGTATCAAAATGTAGTTTTTAAAGCCACAACTCTGAAAATATAATGAGTTCATTTTGACCAAATTTGACTTAATCCTCATTTCGATATGATGGGTCACAAATATTTAAGTACAGAGAAAATACATTTTAGTGTCCTTTCTGTCCATTTTTATTGGACAATCCTATAATACATTTCAAGGTATTTTATTTTATTTACAGTGTAACACACTCCAGCTTATTTAAAATTAGGATTAAAAATCCAGCTGGTTTACAGGTGGTGTTATTTTCGTCTTGTTTTAAAGCCCGGTCAGCTTGTGTGTCTGACGTTTTTCTCTTTGTCGTTCCTCAGACTTTGATCACGTTTGTGAACAAACACCTGAACAAACTGAACCTGGAGGTGTCTGAGCTGGAAACACAGGTGGGTCACAGAGCGGTACCACCAGACACGCTGCTGGAATGGGATTTAATCCATCAGTAGATTAAAAAAAGTCAACTTCTTTTAGTTTTATCTGCATTTTTATTACTGTTTAGAAAGAAGCAGGTTCAAGATGTTGTTGTGATTTCAAAATAAAAGCCTTGGTTCTGCAGTGTTGACTGTTTGTGCTGTTTCAGTTTGCAGACGGTGTTTATCTGGTGCTGCTGATGGGTCTGCTGGAAGGATACTTTGTTCCGCTCTACAACTTCTTTCTCACGCCAGAAAATTTTGACCAAAAGGTAAAAATACCAACATTTTTCCTGTGTTAAATTTGTTCCCTTGATATCTTTAAACGGCATTAACTGAGAAGGTTTAACAAGAGGAGTGGGACGATTTGACTTCTAAAAAGTTTGTTAAATGAAGCTCTTCAAACTTTCTCACTGATAAGCTGGAAAACTTATGGATTATTTAATGTTGGATCCAAACTACAAAAATAAACCAGACATGGGTTTTTACGATGCAAAAACAAGTGTGCATTGCCATGTAGCATGTCATTGCAGCATGGCTTTGCCTGCAGCAGTGGACTTTAAGAATGAAATGTGACCAAGTTCAAATGTATTTTCTGCCAGCTTGTGCTTGTAAAGTCAGCAGGTGTCTGTAATGAGGGTAATTGTGTAACAATATGAAGTTTGTAGAGATTTTTTGTTAAAGTTGCTGTAGCTGGGTTTTGAACCCTGATCTCCCACATGAAAGCCCATAGAGTTAACCATGAGACCACTGGAGCTGTGGCAGAGGGTACTGCCAAGGGTTGGTTTGTATGTGTGCAGAAAGAGGCCACATTGCCAATGCAATTGTTGACACTGAACTGCAATATATTACAGCAATAGAGCAATATTAGGACAATATTATAGTAAAACATCAAAATACAATCATATTGGTATTGTAACCACTGAACTATTGAGATTAAATATTATTAAACTATGGTTCAGTACTGAGTAGAT
>NW_013952409.1:2841909-2845042 GCF_001266775.1 Austrofundulus limnaeus | reverse complement strand
CCCCTGGAGGGGGCGGGGGCTTGAAGGGAGGGGGGGGCTCTGCTGAGGTGGACTGAACGTCATCCTGAAGCGAGAGGACATCAGCAGTTTGACTCACGCACACACAGCAAATCTGCTCCCAGAGGTTTGTTACACAAAGAAAAATCAACAAATTATCACAAAAAAACAACTTATTTTCTGTTCAACAACTTAAACACTAAAAGTTAATTTTTCTTTTTATAACTCAGTGATTTTTGTAGATTTTTCTTTATCAAAAAAATTACAAACTTAATTTGCTCTAAATCTGTGGATCTGTGTTTGATTACTCTGCCTGGCTTTCTCAAGGACCAGGATGTGACACAAACATCTGAATTATGGAACTGAAAGTGAAAGTAGTCAAACTGAGTTTTTAATAAACCAAAATACAGTTTCAAAGCAAATTAATTCAGATACAAAACTTAAAATTCAGTTTCAGTTTAGTAAAATTTATTTTCAAACCAATGCATTTAATTTCAAATTATGAACATTCAGATTCAGTTCCTGTTGGCACAAGATTGATCCCATACGTCATCCTGTCTGCAGGTGTAAAGGAACTTGTTGTGTTTGCAGGTAAATAGTTGTTTACATGTAAACTCTTTGTTTGTTTTCCTCAGACATTGTGAACTGTGACCTGAAATCCACGCTGCGTGTTCTGTACAACCTCTTCTCCAGGTACAGAAATGTGGACTGAGCATCAGGAAACTGCTCATCAGTGCTTTTAGCTCCTTTTTTTTAAATACTAAAATATTTTTTGTTATTATTGGTTGAGTTGTTTTGTACCCACATGCATGAATCACATTTTGCCTTTTGGAGAAAAGAATCCCACACGTTTGGATCATTTCTGCAGACACGATTAGAGTTTGTTGTCATTTTATTGTAAATTGCATGAATCTTTATTTTAAGCTGAAAACATTTCAAAGCCATAAAAGTCATTTTGACTCAAAAGTAGCAACGTTTCTTTTTATTCAAAATGTTTAAATGTATTTATTGTACATTTTGATACACTTCGTCAGCTCTCTGAATTGTATTATTCTAGTGTTTCAGTCTGTTTTATTTAAACATTAAAACGCTGACAGCTTCTGTTTAATATCTTAAACTTTTTATTAGACGAGGTTCACAAGTCTTGAAATATTTTTAATTCTTTTGTTAATGAGCCAGTTTGTCTGTTAAATTGTGATTCGCTCTTTAATTTGTAAATAATTTATTTAGATTTTGCCACATTTGGTTTATGAAGCCAACTCAAATAAAAAAAAAATTTCTGTCTGATCAAAATGTAATTTTTTTTGCCAAAAAATAGTTAAATCCCTTTTATATTTTCTCTAAGTTGAAATAAAACAGCCTAATTTATGGATAAAATGCATATTTTACCTCACAAAGTCAGAATTGATCATTTTTTAAAAGAATAACGCCCGTCCACGTCCAGTAATTTAACAGACATTTGATCGATGCTTTAAAGTAAAAAAAGGCTTAAAATCAGAACAAAAAACAAACATCTGGAGTTTTAAAACTGAAAATGACCAAAGTTTTGTTTTTCTATATTGTTTTATAAATGAATATTTTAAGCACCTGCTTTCTAAAATGTCTTTATTTTTAATTTATGGTGCATTAACATCTTAATATCTGTTTAGAACATTAATTCAAAGCTGTTTGTTAAAGCCTGTTTTATCTCTCGCTCCACATAAACGTTCTGTTTGTTCTGATTCTTTATTTTCAATAAATACTTCAGTCTCTGAACGCGCCTCCATTTTTCTGCCCCTCTGAGGAAGTAAACAGGAATGTGTTTCAGACAAAAACAACAACAACAAAAAAAAGAGGTCAAAATGGTTCCAGTTTCTCAGCACAGGAAGACAAGTGAAGCTTCACGACAATTTTCTCTCCAGTAAATTGAGACAGAAAAGTGGAGAAAAAGCTTTGTGAATTGGAGCTGACCCCAACATGGTCATAAACAGACAGGAGACCTACTGAATGGAAGAAAAGCTTTATTTCTGCTCACACATTCCACAATAGCCTCTGAAAAGGTGTGCGTGTGTGTGTGTGTGTGTGTGTGTGTGTGTGTGTGTGTGTGTGTTTGAGGGCCCACACCAGGGGTGGGCTGAGGAAAGCAGCACCAGGCTCTGTAAAAAGCACTCCTGCTCGGTGCGTCTCTTCTTCAGGCTCTTCCTCCTGTATTTGTATCAGAGGGGTTTAGGTCATGCTTTTCACACAATAAGCCCTTGTTGAGCAAAGCTTTTAGTACTTCACAGCGGGGGGGACTCACACACAAACACAAAGGGCAGAGAATAGAAGACATCTTCCAGCGATTCAGCCTCTTCGCTCTGATTGGTTTTCCTCTTCCAGTTTTGGTTTTTTAAAAGCTGCTGCAGAAGTCTGTGTCTGCTTCTCTCTAACACCCGAACCTCTGCTCGTCACACGGTTTGGAGGTGCAGACGTCTCTGCTTGTTCCTCGTTAACATTAAACGTGCATTTTACACGTTTTTAAATCGAAGCGGAGCGGTTAACGTCTGAGCCGAGCTGAGTTTGAGTCCAAACGCAGAGCTGCACAGGTGAGGCCAGCGTCGCTCACAGTGTCACCTCTGCACCTGCAGGTTCACAACGTCTCCTTCTCCTTCGAGCTGATGCAAGATGGCGGTCTGGAGAGGCCGAAGCCCAGATCCGAGGGTAGGAGGCCCGTTCACATCGTGCTGATTAAAGCTCACAACAGAAATTACTTTAGGTCATAAAACTGTGAAAATAAGAGAAGTTATAGTAAATGTTTAGACTTTAGATATAAAAAAATTACTTCAGAGTTTTAATAAGTAGATGAATTATGGGATAAAACTTGTGCCAACAGGAACTGAATGTGAATTGCTCAGATTGAATCTGAATGTGCATCATTTGAAATTAAATGCATTGGTTTGAAAATAAATTTTACTAAATTGAAACTGAATTTAAAGTTTTGTATCTGAACTAATTTGCTTTGAAACTGTATTTTGGTTTATTAAAAACTCAGTTCGACTACTTTCACTTTCAGTTCCATAATTCAGATTTTTGTGTCACATCCTGGTCCTTGAGAAAGCCAGGCAGAGTAATCAAACACAGATCCACAGATTTATGTTTCACTTTGGTGAAGTTTCCC
>NW_013952409.1:2838795-2841088 GCF_001266775.1 Austrofundulus limnaeus | reverse complement strand
TTACAGCAATAGGACAACATAAAGACAGTATTACAGTAAAACAGCAAAATACAATCATATTAATAATGTAATCACTAAACTACTGAGTTTAAATATTATGAAACTATGGTGCAGTACCATTTTGTGTAGAGGCAGCAGGGGGCAGTATTGGACCAACACAAGGCTCCATTGACTCCAATTATAAATTATTAAACATTAATATTTCAAAAACGATTAGTTATACAAGCACCAAAAGGCATAGCCATCATTTGGCATAGGAGCTTTACACATACAAATTACAATGGCAGCTCTAGGACAAAGTATACAGGAGGAGAAGCATGGCAAAGTGGAGATGACTTGGATGGGAAACGAATCACAACAGTGTGCATTGCATCAGCAATGCACACTGATAAAGTCAGAGTATTTGAGGGACATTAGTGATGGTTATCTGGTGTTTCAGGTCAGGGTTGTTTAACTTGCCATAAAACTTTAATAAAAATCTAATTAGTGTCACATTTATTGGTATTTTAAAAAGCTAAACAGTAATTTATCTGATGATGAATTTTGCAGTGTTAAATCAACACTTAAAGAGTTAAATTTAACACTGTGTCTGAGTCTATTTGGTTCTTATCTGAACTGGTGTCAATTTAACTCTTTCCTCAGTGTTACATTTTCAGAGTACAATTTAACTCTAAACAGAGTTAAAAATTAACACTGACTAACACTGTAAACTTAATACTGTACAGTGTTAATTAATAAAATTTAACATTTCAAGTCAAATAACTGATGAGAGTAACTATGATTCTAAGCAGAGTTAATAAGGTACTCCACTGTGGTGACAAATGAACTCTGATTCTCATGCTTTTCAACACTGCACTGAGTTATTGATGTTAACACTGGAGGTTCATATACCTCATATGAGTGTTACTTTGACACTTGAATTGATTATTTACTCTTGCTGTGTAGAGGGGTGTAAATGAGACACAATGAAGTGTCATGACACAGCTAATTTGAAAGTGTGAGTTTAACACTTCAGTGTTAAGATCAACTCTTTTTAGTGTTGCATTAACATTACACAGGCATTATTGGATAAGTGTAATGGAGTCGACCTTCACACACCAGGAAGTAGCTCTCACTCATGGTTTAAGATTTATGGCCAATAACACAAACTTAAACTTGAACAGCTGGTAAAACCGAACAGGAAAACTAACCAGAACAACTAATTTTTACACTCATGAACTTAGTTATAAACATGCAAAAACATCATTTCTACAAGATTACCCAGCAATCCTTGCTGTGAAAACACTGGTCTGTCTGACATGAGGTGGAAGAGGGCGGGGCTTTTCAGAGTACTGCTTTCAACACTGCATGGTGTCGTATAACAACACTGTTAACACTTAACAATGGGCGGGGCTTATTTAACACTGTCCACTGTTGACAACACTGAGGGAAATCAACACTGAATTAACACCAACACTGGATGTCAGTGTTAAAACAACACTAGGGGGAGTTAAGTTAACTCTGAAAAGTTAACACTGATTTTTACTGTGGCGGTTCTCTAACTAGTCCACACAACAAAAAGACGACCTCAGATAATCTTGTTGAAGTTTAAAAGTGTTTCTTTGAAGTGAAAAGGTCCTGACTGGACCTCCAGCCGGGTCCTTTCTGCAGCGAGTTCAACGTTTTTCTCTAAAAGCTTACACCAGGTCATGTGCGACTGACTCGGCCCGATGTGAGTTGGTTTGTTGTGTCGAACTCGAATCGTTGTTTCAGTTTTACCGACTCTGCTTTTGGTTTTTCTGGTTCTGATGCCGAGAGAAAGAAATCTGCGCCGACAGACCGACCAGACGCGATCTTTTCTCCGTGTGCAGTTTGGGGGTCGGCGGAGATGTGGTGGTGCTGCTGCTGCGCAGCCTGAGATCCATTTGACTGGTCTCGGTCCCGACCCACAGTTTGAGCAACACTCGTAAATCAATAAGTCCATTTCTGAGGAGCCCTGTGCACTCGGAGCCAAGACTCTCCTCTCAGTAGCTTGATGAATGTCGTCCGTTTTCCCCGGAGCCCATTCAGCTCGGTGGCACCGTGGTATTCTGAGCAGGCAATCTGTGGACACCACAGTAGCCTTTTGTTTGGGTGTTGGCCAGCCCCCCACCACCCCCCCAAGCCCCCCGCCAAGCTGCGGAGCAAAATGGGCATCGGTGGTAAAATGTACACAGATCCTCCAGCAGCATCTGTAATCTCCTACTGCACAGGGAAACACTGGAGGGGCTGGTGTGTGTGTGTGTGTGTGTGTGTGTGTGTGTGTGTGTGTGTG
>NW_013952409.1:2834386-2837460 GCF_001266775.1 Austrofundulus limnaeus | reverse complement strand
CACACACACACACACACACACACACACACACACACACACAGAGCTGAGGCATTCGGGCCGAGGCGGTTTTTGATTCTGTTGCTTTTCAATTAATTTTGTGCCCATTGTGTGTGTCCTTAAAACATGAAGTGAAAAATGCTTTTCAGTGGCGGCATGTTTCACAGCGACAGCTTTGTGCAGAAAAATAATTACTTTTTCTCTCCAGAATTTGGGAGAAAAGGCCGAAATGTCGTCGGTGTGTGCGCACCGCCGCCGGGCCGTTTCCAAATAAATAAATAAAATTGGGCTTCGTGTGAAATTCAAATCAAACCAGGAGGAAAACTGACAATAATATTTTCTAAAATTACTCATTTAAGCATAAACTACATTTGAGCTCATTTAAATCATGATATGAACTTTTTATTAGGATGTTAAAATGTGACAGATTTATTGTAAGAACAATAAAAATACAAATAAGATTAAATTTATGATACAAGAGAAAACTTTTTGCAAAAAGTTAGTGTGAACACAGCTGAATGTCAGCTGGGACTAACTAAAGAAGCTGAAACTGTGTTGCTATAGCAAAAAGAATCAGAATGCTAAAAGCTAACAATAAAAACATGTTTCAAATGTGAAAAAGTAGCAAAAGGCTAGCTAAAAGTAACAAAAAGCTAGTCCAAAGTAGCAAAACTCTTAACAGGCCAGCTAAAAGCAAAAAGTACAAGTAACTAAAGACTTGAAGTCAAAAGATAAAAACACTAGCTAAAAACTAAAGTAGCTAAGCTGAAGCTATAAGCTAATGGCTACCATTAGCTTGTAGCCAAGGCAGGCTAAAAGCTACTGTAAAAGAAATTTGTCTAAAAGTAGCTGAAAAGGAACAAATGTTAGCTTAGGTTTGTTGGAAATCAAAAGAGGCAAAATGCTAGTTAAACTAGCTGAGCTGTAGCTAGAAGCTAATGGTAGCATAAGGGAAGCTAAAAGCTACAGTAGACGAAATCTGCAAAAGTCTAAAAGTAGCTGAAAAGGAACAAATGCTAGCTTAGGTTTGTTGGAAGTCAGAAGATACCAAATGCTAGCTAAAAGTAGCAAAACACTGACTAAAAATTCCAAAAAGCCAGCTAAAAACTAAAAGCAAAAATTTAAAAAGGTTAAAAGAAACAAAAAAGGCCAGCTATGAGCTAAAAGTAGCAAAACACTAGCTACAAACTAAAGTTGCTAAGCTGTAGCTAGAAGCTAATGGTAGCATAAGGCAGCTAAAAGCAACAGTAAAAGAAATTTGTCTCAAGTCTAAAAATAGCTGAAAAGGAACAAATGTTAGCTTAGGTTTGTTGGAAGTCAAAAGAGGCAAAATGTTAGCTAAAGTAGCAAAACACAACTAAAAGGCCAGCTAAAAAGTGAAAGATGCAGACTTCGAAATGTTAAAAGAAACAAAATCCTAAAAAGTAGCAAAACACTAGCTAAAACTCAAAGTATCTGAGCTGCAGCTATAAGCTAATGGTAGCATAAGGCTGGCTAAAAGCTAAAAGCTACAGTGACAGAACTGACACAATATAAATGAATGAATGAAATGTAACGATGTTTCTGCTGTGGTCCTGGTGGACTCAGACTGAATGTGGACCTGCTTCGGCTGATAAGGAACTGATCTGCTGAAGCTTTTTAAAAGCAGGAGAGAAGCAGCTCTTCAGTCAGAGGAATGTGGCCGTGGCCCCGCGTCAGCCTCGCTCACAGAGCAACAACGTTACCAATAATGCAATAACAATAATGTCATATAGGTAATAACCAGAGCAGCTGAAGTGTTCCCATGGCGAGGCGAGGCGAGGGGGAGGAAATGATCAGAACGGGCTGCTTTCAGAGCTCCCCGGATCGCCTGTGAAACGAGCATCTAAAACGGCAATAAGCAACGAGCCGATGTTCGGATAGAAAAGAACGTTGCAGAGGTTTTTGGGTGGCCGTTATGACACATCGAGGCTTTTGTTTTTCTGGATCAACCTCCTCAACTAAACTCAGACAGAATCAGCTTCTGTTCTAATCTGATTCCACGGCGGCAGCGGCACGCGCCGACCTTTGACCTCTTTATGAACTCAGTTAAAAGGCCTGTTGTGTTCATGAGGATCAATAAAGAACCAGGTTATTATATTAGATGAAAGGTTTGACTTTAAAGCCCATCGACGTTCTGCTGGGACTCAGGTAATGTTACCAAGCCCAGCAGGATTCTTTCATTAGTCGTATCGATATGCGTTTTTTTTTTTTTTTTCTTTTTCTGATGACTTCCTGCTCCTCGTTTGAAGCCCGTCCATCAGGACTCCGGACAAACGTCTCGGCCGCTGCGACCTGACGGGTTTCTGTTTTGAGAGGAGGCGGGGGGCTGGAGGAGGGCGGAGGTGGTTATCCAACAGTTGTGATTTTCCCCTCGTGTCTGTGTGTTTGTGTACATCCTGGACCTGCTCGTTGGCTGAAGCACTCTCACTCAGCGAGCGCTTAGAGCTGATGAGGAAGGCCAGCAGATAGAAGAAACTGTTTTGTACATAGAAGAGGGTTAAACTTAATCATTTATCTTGTCATTGGTGCTAATTATTTTAAATGTAATCATAAACAAAATAGTTTAAAAACAGATTTTTTTGTTAAATATATTTTCTACACTTATCCATGCTAGTGGCTAGCATGGATAAGCTGGTGGTAGCATAAGAGAGGCTAGCAACTAGCATGGATAAGTTGGTTTTTGCATTTGAGAGGCTAGTGACTAGCATTGATAAGCTGGCGTTAGCATCAGAGAGGCTAGTGACTAGCATGGATAAGCTGGTGTTTGCATCAGAGAGGCTAGCGACTGGCATGGATAAGCTGGTGTTTGCATCAGAGAGGCTAGCGACTGGCATGGATAAGCTGGTGTTAACAGTGGAGAGGCTAGTGACTAGCATGGATAAGCTGGTATTAGCACCAGAGAGGCTAGCAACTAGCATGGACAAGCTGGCATTAGCATCAGAGAGGCTAGTGACTAGCATGGATAAGCTGGTGTTTGCATCAGAGAGGCTAGCGACTGGCATGGATAAGCTGGTGTTTGCATCAGAGAGGCTAGCGACTGGCATGGATAAGCTGGT
>NW_013952409.1:2827521-2834376 GCF_001266775.1 Austrofundulus limnaeus | reverse complement strand
CAAATAAGCTGGCGTTAACATCAGAGAGGCTAGCGACTAACACGGATAAGCTGGCGTTAACATCAGAGAGGCTAGTGACTAGCATGGATAAGCTGGCTTTAACATCAGAGAGGCTAGTGACTAGCATGGATAAGCTGGCGTTAGCATCAGAGAGGCTAGTGACTAGCATGGATAAGCTAGCGTTAGCATCAGAGAGGCTAGCGACTAGCATGGATAAGCTGTGTTAGCAGTGGAGAGGCTAGTGACTAGCATGGATAAGCTGGCGGTAGCATCAGAGAGGCTAGTGACAAACATGGAGAAGTTGGTGTTAGCAGTGCAGAGGAGATGATTTGTTTTTTGTAACAATGCTAAATTTCATATACAGTTGGAAAACCTGGTAATTTCCCTTTTAAACTGTGCCACATTTGTAAGGAACATGCATTTGAGGGATGAGTATTAGAGTTGAGAAAAATTAGCCAAATCTTCTCTGCCAAACAGCTTATTTTGTTGTAATTATTGTTTTCAGCCTCTGATCCCCCTAGGTGCTTCCAATCAGGAGCCCATTACAACAAACATTTAATCTACCAAACGCAAATGTCCTTATTTATTTGGGCCAAGTTTATGTTGCAACATGAACAATTCAGTAGTTTAAAGGTTGATGCAAAAATATTCAAAAAGGAAGAAAAAACCCATTAAATTCAATGTTTCTGTAATTATTTAGCTGCAGAGGAACAAGGAGACACAGACTGAACGTATTGAAGGCTATAGGGAATCAAACACAACTTACATAAATTTATTGAAGGTTAAAGGAAGCTTTAGGAGGCAACGTGTGGAAGGATGCAGCTCAAGGATGATTCCAGCACATCATCATCATCATCATCATCGTCATCATCATCATCATCATCGTCATCATCATCATCATCATCAGGCTGCTGTTTGAGGCTCGTCTCATGTTAGAGAATCAACTCTTGAAAGCTTAATTACTTTCTGCTCTTGAGTCTTCTCGTTATTTCTGATGATTTTTTTCTCATTCACAGCACCCGCAGCGTCGAGTCAAGGTTTCACTTTGTTTCTTTTTAGTTTTTTTTTTTTTCTGCTCGCATTGACGGCACTTTTGATTTTTTTTTTAAATAGTCCCTTCTTGCTTTCTGTACTCTCGGTGATAACACAGCAGTTGTGGAAACATGAGCCGAGTCTCTTTATGTTTCAGAAAGTTCACGGGGACGGTTCAGTTGTGTGTGCAGAGAGGTTGTGGAGTAACTTTTGCACAATCAACATAAAAAGTGTTGCATTCGTTTTCTTATGTGGACCCATTTATTTGCGGTTTTTAACCATTTTTAACAGTTTCCGCATTCTTTCTCTGGCTCTGGAATAAAGAATAAAACTTTATTCTCTGGTGTTTTGTTATCGTCATGATTCACTTTGTGTCTCCTGTGTCTCATTACTTACTTCCTGTTTTATTTTGAAGAGCTTGTTTCCTCACGTTTTTTTCCCCCCTGTCTCTCGTTTCCTGCCTCTGTCAGTGTTTTATTGTCTTTTCCTGAGCTCAACAAACCCATTTCCTCTCATAGGTGGTTCTGCTCTTTGGATTCTGTGGTTCTGATAGGATTTAAGGTTTAATTGCTTTCAGACATCTTAACTTTCACGACCAAAAACTGTTAAAATAAACAGTTTCTTCTGAGTTTGTGTTTCTCAGAAACTCGAGTGCTTGAAGCTCTCTGACACGGTTCGCTTTCTGTCCCAAATTTTTATTTTCAAAAGTTTAAAGTTTCTCTTTTGCTTCTCGGAGGAAGTTTAAACATACGAAGTAAAGCAGCTGGTTTGTCGGATGTTAAGTAACGACTTCCTGTGATTCAGCAGCAAGGTCAACATGTCAACACGTTAGGAATGAAAACTTTGTTGACTGTTTACGTCTCCAGACCCATGCTGGGCCTCGGCCCCTTCAGACGTCTGCCCAGCACCAAGGCGGCTCCTGCAGATTATTTCACAGAACGACTGGGCTCGCCCTGTCGTTTCCAGCAGAGATACTGAACCCAAAACGCTAAATCACGGCTCAGATTAAGCAGATTGAGACGGGTGCACCAATTATAAGGTTTGAGCTAAAATAAAAAGTGCTGCTTGCTTTTTGCAAAAATTATTCTTAGAGGTTCGAGTTTTTTTTTATCTCAGAAGAATCAGAATCACCTTTATTGTCATTCGCACACAACGTCAAAGATGCAATGCAGAACAAAACTTCACCTGTTCAGAGAAAGACACACATGACACACATGGGGGAACGGATGGACAGGTCTTGTACAACATGGTCGCGCTACCTTTTGCAGTTTGGATAATAATACACACAATGGGAATTGCTTTGATCCTATATTTACTCATAAACACAATCATACGCACAAAAAACGACTCGCAACAGCAGACAGCTAATTAGCTAACAGGTTTTAGGTTCAAAACTTTTATGGACAGAATTTCTAGGAGCAGCCAAGGGGGGATCCGTTTTGGTGACCTCAGGATCGCATCTCTGCTTTTTGCGGATGATGTGGTCCTGTTGGCTTCACCAGATCCTGATCTCCAGTTTTCACTGGAGCGGTTCGCAGCCGAGTGTKAAGCGGCCAGGATTAGGATCAGTGCCTCCAAATCTGAGACCATGGTCTTGAGTCCGAAAATGGTAGGTTGCCTCCTCCTGGTCGGGGAGGAGGTCCTGCCCCAAGTGGAGGAGTTTAAGTATCTCGGGGTCTTGTTCAGGAATGAGGGAAGAATGGAGCGGGAGATTGACAGGCAGATTGGTGCTGTGTCTGTAGTGATGTGGGCGTTGTACCGGTCCGTAGTGTTGTAGTCGAGACCAAGACCACAGTGTATTGAGACTGAGACAAGACCAAGAAATTTAGGGCCTGGACCAAGTCAAGACTAAGACAATCAAAAAGTGGTCTTGAGATCGGTTTTGGTCTTACTACTTTAGTACTACAACACTACTGATCCGTTGTGATGAATTTACCAGTCGGTCTACATTCCTACCCTCATCTATGATCACGAGCTTTGGGTAGTGACTGAAAGAACGAGATTGTGGATACAAGCGACCGAAATGAGTTTCCTCTGCAGGGTGTCTGGACTCTCCCTTAGAGACAGGGTGAGAAGTTCAGTCATCCTGGAGCGACTCAGAGTAGAGCCGCCGCTCCTCCACGTGGAGAGGAGCCAGTTGAGGTGGCTCATCTGGTTAGGATGCCTCCTGGACGCCTCCCTGGTGAGGTGTTCTGGACACGTCCCACTGGGAGGAGACCCAGAGGAAGACCCAGGACACGCTGGAGGGACTACGTTTCTCAACACCTTGGGATTCCCCCAGAGGAGCTGGTCCAAGTGGCTGGAGAGAGGGAAGTCTGGGTCTCTGCTTAGGCTGCTGCCCCCGAGACCTGACCCCGGATAAGCAACAGAAAACGGACGGACTAACATACTTATACATACTTCCTCACATGTACAATTGTATATGTACATACTAAATTTGACAGAGGAAAGGGTCTTTAGCGGATTGTTTAGCTTAATTTGTGAATTATTCAAGAAAGGGATGCCAAGAATACAGAAAAAGTATCTTTGGAGCCTTTGCAAAGTTCTTCCATTTGTATTATAGACAACATGTCTGACATCCATAGACGGAATGGTTGAGGACCAGAAGATTTCCAATTTCTTAGGATTATTCTCTTGGCAGCCATCACTGCAGTAGATATAGTTGCTGGTGTTAGAGGGTATCCAAAGATTATTAGTCCTGGTTCAGGTCATAAAGGGATCTTATAGTCCTTAGAATACCAGTCAAATATTTTCATCCAAAACCCAGTTAGTAAGGGGCAAGACCAAAACGCATGAGTTAGTGTACCCTCTGATATGTTACACCTATCACACATTGGGGAGACAGAGGGAATTTTTTCTTTTTTATCTCTATGGGGGGACTATGTTTCTCGGCTGGCCTGGGAACACCTTGGGATTCCCCCAGAGGAGCTGGTCCAAGTGGCTGGAGAGAGGGAAGTCTGGGTCTCTGCTTAGGCTGCTGCCCCCATGACTCGACCCCGGATAAGAGGAAGAAGATGGACAGTTTTAGGTTAATGTCACATTTTTCTGGCAGGTAATCTTTATCAGATTTATGGATTCCATCATTTCAACAAAGAGAAAACTTGCCTCCCTGAGCAGATCACACAAACCGACAGCAGGAAGATGGTGACGTGTTTCTAAAGTTACAAACTCAGACTCTGTCGATGCAGAAAAATACGGTCAGGTTTCACCGAGGAGGACTGATGAACAGCTCGAATCAACACCAGACAAGACATTTTCAGGTTTACAGACTGTCGTTAATGTCTTTATTTACACTTTACACACACCAGAATTTCATAAATTAGTATTTTGCTGGTGTGTTTAAGGATCCTTTTTGAGGAGGATGTTGGATTCCTGGTCTTAATAAAACATGAGGAGACCAGGTGAGGTCAGATCCGGGGGGTCAGACTGTTGACCTCGGGGTCACCCAGCTGAATGTTCAATTGTTTGCTTTGCTCCGAGTCTGAAATTGGACAAAGCGCACGCGCCTCTGAGAAAAGAGAGAGCGTCTCAGAAACCTCCACATGCGAGTCAGCTGATCGAGTTTTTTTTTTCTTACGCACACAAACGCACCCGACGCGCAGCCATGTGGAATGCGTTCGTGCCGGCCGGCCGCGGTGTCGGGTTGCAGAAGGTGTTCCGGGGCCCGTGACTCTGGCATATCTGTGCTTGTTTTATGGCCCGGCCCCTCCCCTGAGGAGACGACGGTCCTACAGAGCCGGAGGGGATGAAACCTGAGAAAGGCAGAGCTTCGTAGTAAACAACAACTCCTTTATGAGGCAGAGCTGCTGCGTTCAAAGACCTGAGAGGAGAGGGTCTGATTTGTTTTATGCTCGTAGGGTTGAAAAGAGGCGTCTCCAGGGGGGCTTCTCCAAAAAACAATCTGTGGGGTCTGAAGTGGCTGCGATGATTTATTTAAGGTTCTGATGAGCTGCGAGGACTTGTTTACACAAACTCTGTAAACAAACATGTTCTCACCAACGATTCAAGTCTTTAGTGACTTGTTTGGGATCTGAAACAATGAAATCCAGAAATCTGACAGATTATCTGCCAGAAAATTAAGCTGAAGTTTCTGTACGACAACAACGACAACACTTCAGTTTGAAGCTGAAGACTTTTCATTTCCTGTTCAGGAAGCTTTCTCAAATCAAAATGAATTAAATAACCTTAAACCTTATGTAGCAGATGGGCTTTTCTGCTTCAAATAACATTTTTAATGATTTTATTATGATCAAAGTTTGTTTTATGATTCATGATTCAGTCTTTAAAGTGTCTGCAACATCAGATTTTTGTAATAAATGTGAATGCAGTTTTGGAAAGATAACATTTATAACGTATCACAAAACAAATTTTACGCCGCTCAGATGAACGGTTGTTGAGATATTCACACGTGAAGCAACAGGAAGTGATGTCAAAGGGGAATGTCTGCATGTGAACAGAGTTACTAAAATGCTCGACAACACAGACCGTAGACAAGAATTTGATGTTTCTTCAGTTTATTTTGAGTCACTATCAGAGAGATGGAAAAGTGTCAGAGTTTAAATATTGTTTCAATAAACAAAGACCGGGGAGTTCCCCTTTGTTGTCACTTCCTGTTTCACTTTTGCTGAAGCAATCAAAAGAAAAGATGCTGGTTGTGTAACAAAAAGAGTAAAAAAGTGTTTTATGCCAAGTTCCTTGCATATAAAATGTTTTCTTTGACTTTTTGTATATGAAGAATATACATGTCACAGGCACTTTAAAACTTTATTTTCATGTTTCTAAACACCCATCTGCAAATATATGACATTTTCATGATCGATATTGTTAAAAATAAACAAAAAATGAAATGAAATCATTTAGATATTCTATATTAATTAATAAATGATCTCAAACAGCCAGGGAATGTTAAACATATCCACCAAACCAAAGTTTAGGGTTCAGGATGAGTTTGTCTGATCAAAGGGGGCAGAAATAGAGGAAACACCAGTTCTTTTATTAGTGGTGGCCCCTCCAGCCCCCCGTTGGTGGCGCCCCTGGTCAAACTCACAACCTGACCCTGTTGAGTTAAAACTAGAATCCAAATTTGACCCAAAGTTGTAAAACAAAGTTTCTGCAAAATATAGAGCTCATTTATCTGACGAAAGAAACTGAATTTTTTGTTTATTTGACAGAAAAGTTTTTAAATGAACTCATAAAAGCTGCTGTCAGGAGTTTTTTATGTTCAGCTCATCTGATTGGCTGTCAGTCAGGAACAACAGACTGTTTTATCCGGACCCTCCTCCTCCTGAATGGAGTTTAGTCGCTGCACTCTTTTCTTTTGTTGTTGAACGCAGCCCCACAGTCCGCTGGCCCTCCCTCCCCCCTCCCTCCCTTCCTCCCCCCTACCTACCTACCTACCTTGGCCCTCCCTCCCCCCTCCCTCCTCCTCCTCCTCCCTCTTTCCTTTTTTTTATTTCCACCCATCCTCCCATCTCTCCCTCCGTTTCATCCAGGGTGACGCCAGCCCCCTCTCTCTCTCTCACCCCGCCCCAGTCAACTCAGTCCGCGCTGCGTTCATTTCATTCCTGCTCCCATTCCGCGCATATTTCGCATCCTTGGAGAGACGCTGCGCATTTTACGCACCGCGCGCGCCCGAAGCCTTTCCGTCACAGCGGAGCCGAGCGGACGAGACGCTCAGGAGTTTGGACCGAGGTTCTACCGGTGCCGCGGCGACTCGGATCCGTGGGAAAGCGTGGGGGAATTAAAAGCGTAAAAGAGGCGTTTGGATCGAGGTAAGTTCCCGAGGATTCCTTCCTCTCTCTCTCCCACCTCCTCCTCCTCCTC
>NW_013952409.1:2824033-2827511 GCF_001266775.1 Austrofundulus limnaeus | reverse complement strand
ATACAGGGCTTTAGAATATCGATACAGTATCGGGAAATGAAATATCGCGATATTTCAGTGTATCGATATTTTCTTACACCCTTACCTGAGAGGCACTACTAGCCCCTCCCCCGTCAGAGTGTCGGCGCAGGACGAGTCAGTGCAACGTCAATCAAATTAGAGAGAGGGTGGGGGCGATTGCTGCATTGGGGGGAGAAAATGTTTTATGGGTAGAGTAGTTTATTTTCCTGTAATACTTCATTATAGTTTTTTAAAGACAAAGCTAATTGAAAGGGGCGCTGAGCAGAGTTACAACCAGGGATTACAAATAATGACTTTTTTTCTTCTGCAGTTCGGTGCCCCCTCCAGCAGATGGCGCTCTAGGCGACCGCCTAGTTCACCTATGCCAAGAGCCGGCTCTGCAAAACATTATTGTTTAACTTTGTTATTAAATTATACTGGTATCACAAAGAACTGCTTGGACTTAAAAAACAATAAATTATTATCTTTTTTATTTAAAGCCCCATTTCTGTTTTGCAGGCTAATATATTTGGTTTAACAGACTCACTGTTAAATTAAATTGATATAATCACAATTAAGCAATAATATCGCGCATCACATTTTTTTCTTATATTGCAGCCCTTTTCAAGTTTTACTTATAACTGTTCTTTACTCTGCTGCTTTACTATATAATGTTGAGAACCCGATGAACTGATTTCAGTTATTAATTAAATTAGCCTCTGTAGCAGTCGGCTGTAATATTTCGCCTGCTAGCATGCTAACTCTAGCCTGTTTCAGTGTTTCACCTTGAAAAACAGGTGTTGCTTCTCAGACAGACAAACTATGATGGATTGTATCCACCAGGTAAAAACTTTAACAAATAGAAATGGTTATTTTTATTAATTTTTTTATGAACATGGAGGTTTGAGGGGAATTCGTCCCTCTGCCAAAACACGCCCGAACAGATTGGAGCAACAAGTAGGAGAGGGAAGCTGCAATGAAAAGAAGCTGCTTTGTCTTTATGATATTAAATGACTGGAGGTGGTGACTTTTAACACTGTTTAAAGCAATAATCAGCCCATAAATATCTGTTTACCTGTTGGAGACGACATCATCTCTCTGAGTAAACAGGCTGTTTACAGGCCTTTAAACAGATTTATAAACCATTTTTTTTAATTATAGGGTTCACATTTTGTGGCTAATTGTTTGACCTCGTTAGTTTTTCTTGCTTGTTTTCTACACTTTGAGCACAAATAACATGTTGTTGTGAATCTGACGTGCAGTCGGCATCTTTCAGCCTCCGCGGTTCGCAGCCGCCGTCTGAGCCGATGGTTCTGCACTTCCTTCTTAAATATTGATTAAAGGACTGCTCTTGTCCTTTTATAGCCTGAGATCTGTGGCAACGCAGGCCAAACCACAATGTAATTATTGGAGAAATTACAGCCTGTAGGATGAAAACAGGGCAGATGCTCCTCTCCCGCTGCAGTGATCCGTTTGTCATATGTTGGGAGGTATGTCGGATAAAAGGATCAGAACTGGGAGAATATTAGTGGTGGCTTCTGCTTTTGATGGGTCCGTGTGGCTTAATGAGGTTTTTATTAATGTTCCTTAATGACAAGACGAATGCAGAGGGGACTGATTACAGGGGATGTTTTTAATCCTTGTCATAGAGCAAACATATTCATTTTGTTTTGCTGAACCGGAGAGTTAAATTGTAATAATTAAGTTTTTTTATGTTTAAATTCTCTTATAGTGTTTTGGTAGTTTTACCAGAAACTCTTTAATTTAGTTTAAGACGTAATTCTTTAAATATGAATAAAAAATGTTTCATTTAATCAAATAAATCAAATCAAATCCGGTTCAGTTTAGTGGCTTATATGTTGATGTGTAGCTCAGAAATGCGGGTACGCACTCAATGTAAACAAACCACTTTTACCTGCTTACTTTAATGAACAAATTGAAGCCTATAAATGTATTTATACACAAAGTTTTTTGTACTGTGTGATCCCAAACATCTTTTCTTTCATGTTTAAATTCTCTTAAAGTGTTTTGGTAGTTTTACCAGAAACTCTTTAGTTTAGTTTAAATAACTGTGGTTGAGACTTAATTTAAATATGAATAAAAAAAGTTTTATTTATGTTTTCATTTTGGTTAAACATTAAAGATAATCATATTAAAAATATGATCCTGAGTCAAAACCGGTTCAGTTTAGTGGCTTATATATTGAAGTGTAACTCTGAAACGCGGGTACGCACTCAATGTAAACAAAGCACTTTTATCTGCTTACTTTAATGAACAAATTGAAGCCTATAAATGTATTTATACACAAAGTTTTTTTTGTACTGTGTGATCCCAGACATCTTTTTTTATGGGTTGACCTTTGTTCAGTCACTCTGGCTGTTTTTGTAAACAATATGAGAATTTCTGAATTTTGTTCCGACTGGACGAGAAGCTGTAAGGTCCGCCTCAGCTGGTCACTGAATAAAATGTCCACTTTGGGAAGTTTATTTTATTTGATATTTTTTGAAGCTCAGATAAGTTTGGTTGGAGGCCTCGGCTCTGGGTGACGGTGTGACAGGGGGAAAAAAGAAAAAGGAGAGGCGTTTGTGTGCTTGTCATTGTTTCTGTTGTGAGTGTACAAAGCTTTGTCAGTCACTCTGAGCAAACAGCCTCCACTTTTCCTCCCCCTCCTCCTCCTCCTCCTCCTCCTCCCTCCTTGTCTCCAGTCCGTTGACATCTGTTTCGAGTCCTCCGTGCACCTGTAGAGACCAGGAGAGTGTGCGTTGAGGAAGGAGGGAGGTTCAGAATGCAAATCCAGGCGTTTGTTCTGGGCCCGGGCAACGCAGAGCGACTGACTAACGACCATTTGGTGTGTGTGTGTGTGTGTGTGTGTGTGTGTGTGTGTGTGTGTGTGTGTGTGTGTGTTTCCTTCTCATCCAGGCCTCATTGTTGCAGCAACAGGCGTCGCTGGATGAGGACGCACCATATGTTCTCTGTGTGCTTTAGTCACAACTGCTGTGTTTGCGCTCACGTTCATGTGTGTATGTGTGTGTGTGTGTGTGTTCAGCTACTTCACCAATGCTGCTGCAATATGGTGGGGTTTGGAGCGACGGGCGGCTCGCAGCCCTCCTCCTCCTCCTCCACGTCTCATCTGTCGTCTCACAGAATCCTGCTCGCAGATTGTCCACAGGCTGGGATTAGAGAGGAAAATCGGAGTAATCTGAGGTTTTGTGAGCTCCGCGCTTCCTTTAGATTCCAGTGATCTTGGTCTAAATGTATCAGAGCTGCGTGAGGCGGGGAGAGCTGTCAGGGCAATCAACAGGTGATACCAGGAAGTGTTTTTTCCTCTGAATCCTTTCAGGTATCTGTTGCTTCAGTCCAGGGGCGTCACTAGGTTTTAAGGACAAGGGGGGCTTAGACCCCAAGAGACGCACAGAATTTTTGTATATTATATATTTGTATTGTGTGTGTGTATGTATGAATGTATATTTTGAGCAGT
>NW_013952409.1:2817107-2821018 GCF_001266775.1 Austrofundulus limnaeus | reverse complement strand
ATATTAAATGGTTATTTATTCTGAACACATCATATTGAATTTTTGTAAAAAAGAAAAAAAAATTTACACCAAAATAATTTAGGGGGGCTTTAAAATATTTTAGGGGGGCTCCAGCCCCCCTGAAATAGGTCTAGTGACGCCCCTGCTTCAGTCAGAGCAGATGTTGGAGACAGTGTGAGGAGGTGGGTTGTGAAGGTGGGGCTCATGTAGTGAAATGTAGCGAGTGGAGCCGGTTTATTAGAGCAACAATGCTGAGGGGTTTTTCTGTTTGGCATGAGGGGGTGAAGCAGTTAGGTGGGGAGGGGACAGGCTTTGTTTAGAGGATGGGGGGAACAATGGGCATCCTTCTGGGTGGGGTGAGGGATTGGGGGTGTAGGGGGGTGGTTTCAGCAGATCCTGTACTGGCTCGTCAGACCGCCTCGACTCCCCTCCTCTTATCATCTGAACTTTCAGCTCCGTCTGGTTTCATCTGCTCATTTTGTAGAAGCCGATGAAGAAAATGCTCCTTAAACTAGAGAAATGGCATTTCCTGTGAAAATGCTTATTGCTGGAAACTTCAGCTACAGTGTAATGCAAGTTCAATGGAAATGTGAAAGAAGTACAAAAAGCTCAATTTTGCAGAAATGAGTTAAAAGATGCACAAAAAGTGGAAATTAGCCAAAGAAAAGCAGAAAGGAGTAGAATTATATCTGAAATAGCAGAAAATAACAAAGAAAAAAAATCACACAAAAGTGACAGTTTGTTGTACAATAGCTAAAACTGTGAAAATGTGCAGTAAAACATCTAAAATTCAGCTGTAATTTCCTAAATTAGTGTAACAAAGCAGCACAAGTTTGCTGAACGAAGCGGAAAGGAACTGAAATAGCCACCAAAATGTGAAGTTAGCTTCAAAAGCAAACTTTAACTGATAACAGCTGAACATTAGGAAAATTTGTCCTGATGCATCTCAGTAATCCAGGTAGAAAAAATCAAAAAGGAAAAATAAGTAGGTCCTCTGGATGGGTTCTTCTTCAGGGAAACATTTCAAATGTTTAAAAATCAAGGGGACTTTGAACCCCGCTTGCATTCACTACATTCACACAACACGGGTCAGGTGATGGGGCTCATGACCCTCTATGAACAACAGAGCTAATCAAGCCTATTGTTAGGCGATGGCCCTCTTTTGCATGTGACTAAATAGAGCTAATCAAGCCTATTGTTAGGTGATGGCCCTCTTTTGCATGTGACTAACCTGTTTGTCCAGGTGGAGGCGGAGCTTATAAGGCTGAGTTCACCTGAAACTCATCAGACTGAAGAAGTCTCGGAAAAGAGACGAAACATTTCACTAAAGGAGAACCATCCAGAGGACCTATTTTTCTTTTTGATTAGGAAAACTTGCAGCAAACAGATAAAATTAGCTAAATGTAACTGAACGAAGCGTAAAAAGCACAGATCTGCTGAATGTAGCAGAAATATGTTGTAATAGCTCCAAAAACTGTAGCTGGCTAATATATATAAAGCTTAATTTAGCTAATAATAGCTGAACACTAGACATGGGTTTTTACGATGTAAAAACAAGTGTGCATTGCCATGTAGCACGTCATTGCAGCATGGCTTTACCTGCAGCATTGCACTTGCAGAATGAACGGTGACTAAGTTCAAATGTGTTTTCTACCAACTTGTGCTTGTCAAGTCAGCAGGTGTTTGTAATGAGGTGTGTGACAATATGAGGTTTGAAGATAATTTTTGTTAAAGTTGCTGTAGCTGGGTTTTGAACCCTGATCTCCCACATGAAAGCCCATGGCATTAACCACGAGACCACTGGAGCTTTGGCAGAGTGGATTGCCAGGAGTTGGTTTGTATGTGTGCTGAAAGAGGCCACATCGCCAATGCAATTGCTTACTCTAAACTGCAATTATTATAACAATAAAGCAAAATTAGGACAATATTATAGTAAAACATCAAAATACTAACATATTAATATTGTAAACACTGAACTACTGAGTTTAAATATTATTAAACTATGGTGCAGTACTGAGTAGGTACAGCAGGGGGCAGTATTGGACCARTACAAGGCTCCATTGACTSCCATTRTAMWTTATTAAACATTAATATTTCAAAAACTATAAGTTGTACAGGCACCAAAAGGCATAGCCATCATTTGGCACAGGAGCTTTACAGATATAAATTACAATGGCAGCTCTAGGACAAAGTATACAGGAGGAGAAGCGTGCCAAAGTGGAGACGACTTGGATGGGAAACGAATCACAATAGTGTGCGTTGCATTGGCAATGCACACTGATTAGTTAAAATTGCAGCAAATAGCTGAGTATAGCGGAGAACAACTGTAAGAAGCAGAAATAGCTCAAATTTGCAGAAAGAAGCACAAAACGCTAGAAAATAGCAGAAAAAAGTTTAAATTAGCGAAAAAGAAGCTAAAATTAGCACGACGAAGTTAAAAAGAGCAGAACCAAAACAGAATGTGTAATGTGTTGTAAAGATTTAGAAACATTTTGAAGGGTTTTTAGGAAGTTGAAAACCGCTCCATTCATTTTTAACGGCTAAAAAGTGTCATAAAAAATCAAATAGCTGAAAAACAAAAGTCATAGCCGCAATGTCCTGAAGGAGCTGAACATTTTGATTTATGAATCGTTAAAATAGCACAAAAATTGCGGAACGAGATACGTGTCAAAAAAACGTCTGGAAGAAAAACTGATCTGAATAGTGTGAATGATTGTGAAGCGTTCACACAACAACCCTCAGCTACCAAAACAAATTTTAGCCCAATATTTGTAAAACTGACCGAGTTGTAGCCTTTTTTTTTTTGTTTGCTAATGTTGATTAGTTGTGGCGGCCATCTTGAATTTGCTTAACTCCAAAACTGAATCAATTTCAGGTGTTTCAGTAATTAGTAATAAAAATAACTTGTTTAAACTTGTTCTGTGGTTCATGAGCAGAGGGTTAAAAAATAACTGAGTGGTAAAAAATACACGAACAGAAAAGGATGGCTAAAAATAAATTTCACTGATGAGAAAAGTACTTAAATAAAAATCATAGAACTGTTCACAAAAATCAGGAAAGTAAAAGTACTTTTACACTCTAAGAAATAAACTGTTGAATTTACTGAACCAAACTGGTTCCACTAAATAAAGTTGAGTAAATTATTTACTCTACAGGTTTAATGAACTTGAATTTGAGTAAATTCAACACTTGATTTTCAGAGCAGAAACAACTCATGATGAGTTCAGATTAAATTTATAACGAGTAACAGGTGTTATATTTTAAAATAAATAAGTAAAAGTATCATTTTTAGGTTTTAGATGCAACAAAATAAAAGTAAGTTACGATTTTAAATAAATACTTGGTCAAATTAAAAATCCTCAAAAAAAAAAAACAACCAAAGTAAATATATTAAGTTACTACTTCACTGATTTTACTACTACTTCTACTTCCTGTTGTCTTCTTCGTTGTGTTTCTTTCCAGTAGAAACATCCAGTTGTTGATCACGTGACTCCCATGATCCAAAAAAAGTGTTTCCATTGCAGTTTTGCGAAATACCCCAATTTCGATACGGCCGAAAAACCACCTCATCAGCGCAGAAACATTTAAAAAACCATGCGTTTTTTTTTAACTAACATGTTTCCTTTTAAGCGAATTTATTTTCGAGATTCTAACTGGCACATTTTATGGTCAATGGAAATGCAGCTACCTCTGTTCTCGGCTAGGGTTGGGCAGTATTGGCAAAAAAAATCACGATTAATTGTGGTATTTAGCCGTTAACGATTAATTTGACGATTAATCCCCTGGAGTCCCTGGACACCCTTATTTCTTAGGCTACGTTCACACTGCAGGTCTTAATGCTCAGTTCTGATTTTTTTGAAAAAATCCGATCTTTTAGTGTGAACGTTCACGTTACATTTTAAATGTGACCT
>NW_013952409.1:2811421-2816683 GCF_001266775.1 Austrofundulus limnaeus | reverse complement strand
AACCACATACTGAAACGGCCTGGGTCGGATTTGAATAAATCGGATTTGTCTCGTTCAGACTGTCATAAAAAAATCAGATATGAGTCAGATGGGTCAAAAAGATCGGATTTGGGTCGGATTTGCCTGCAGTGTGAACGTAGCCATAGTCACATGACCAATTTAGTGGGAAAGATCTGCTCTTCATAAAAATCAGTTCCAAACTGTGTCAAAATTACAGACTTCAGGCTATACTTCAAATTTTAAATTGTGTTGATAAATAAGTTACAGATCTTTTTTTTTAATGTTCGTCATATTTGAAGCTGAGAGGAGCAGCGAGCGGATTCTACCTGCTGGCATTAATCATATTAATTAAGTGCCAAAAATTAATCGATTAATGTTTTTCTGACGATTAATCACACACGACACGGTTATGCCCAACCCTGTTCTCGGCGAGACAAAAAAAAAATCTTGTATGAGATGTTTGGCAAACCTTTTCTTTTGCTTATTTGTGGCACCGCTGCACAGATTGACCTTCTTTTTATTGTAAGATTTCATTTCAAAAACAGCTCAGTTCTTCTTTAAAAAATAAAATAAACCATACAGTTATCTGGATAAATAAAACCAGTGCAGAGGGAACAGTTAGTCACAACAACAGATAATGCAAATCAGTTTAATAGTTTAGCAGTTTTTGCAACAGAGGACATTTTTTAAAAAAAAAATAAAACCTTTAATTGACCCAAACTACCTCCTGTTTTAGCCTGAAGATCCTGCTTTGGTTTCATTTCCAAGCAGATAAATGGATTAAAGCTCCTCCCTCCTGCTGGGAAGTCAGAATCAACCCTCGTGTTTCCTGAGCGCAGCAGGAAGTGAGCAGGAAGTCTTCATTTCAGCTGTTTCTTGTGAACTTTCCCAGTCAGAGAAATTGTTATGATAAACACGCCGCAGAGTGGAACAAGCATGTGCCGGGCTCTCCGGTTCTCCTGTTCTCCCACGCTGGAAGAAGGTTACTCATCAGTGCTTCCCTTCTTACTGCTAACATTTTCCCTCTGTGCACAGTTATTAAAAAAAACATAAATAATTTGTTTAAAACTGGGGAAAAAAACGATTGAATTCCCACCCTGAACGTTTGTCAGTAATTCAGTCAACTTTGTGTTTCGATGCCATTAGCAGCAGAGACGGCAGCAGGAAATGAAACAGGAGAGAAATCTGATCCTCCATTAGAGCCGGCGAGTCTTTTTAATGATTAAAAGATGAAAATATCACGTTAAATCCTTCCTAATTAATAAAAAGGAACTCTTAGCAATTGAATGCTCTTTTCCAGTTGCTGCCTTGATGGAGCTGAAGCTGGGAGCTTATTATCAGTAAATCATCTTAAACTTTGTAACTCTTTAAAATTATTTTAAACAAAGTTCAAACAACAACTTTTATTTGATTTAAAAGCTAGTTTATCTTCAGATGTAGTGATTTAGAAACTTTCTGCAAAAACTGCCCGTTTCTTGTTCATTTTCACAGTTTTAAAGCAGGTTAATGAGCTCTAAGCAGTCTGCTGGAGAACTGTGGAAAAGTTTAAAGTTATTTTTTTCCCTTTGCAGATATTACACCAAACACAGATACTTTTAACTTTGTTCTTAAGTTTGAAGCAACATCTTTGTTTTGGTTCAGCACATTCATGCAGTTTGACTGAACAGGAAACAAACGGGAATTTAAGAAGACGTTTTGCTTGAAACCTCAAATAATCAGAGAAAAACAAAAAAACTTTTTATCATTCTGCTCCTTATTTCTGAGTGTGGCTTCAGTGAAGCAGATGTACGAAAGAGGATTAGGGCCACTGGGGGAAAAAAATCTGATTTTAATCTCAGAATTCTGAGTTTAAAGTCAGAAATCTGAGAAAAAGTCAGAATTCTGACATTTTTTTTTACGTCCTGAGATGTAAAAAAAAATTTATGTCCTGAGGTAAAAATAATTTTTTTTTTGTCCTGAGGTAAAAAGTTTTTTATATCAGAATTCTGAGATCAATGTCGGAATTCTGACCTTTTTTTAACGTCCTGAGATGTAAAAAAAATTTTTTTTGCATCTCAGGACGTAAAAAAATGTTTTATATCAGAATTCTGAGAATAAAGTCAGGATTCTGAGATCAAAGTCGGAATTTTAAGATCAAAGTTGGAATTCTGAGATTAAAATCGGAATTCTGAGAATAAAGTCGGAATTCTGAGATCAAAGTCGGAATTCTGAGATCAAAGTCGGAATTCTCAGAGTGAAGTCGGAATTCTGAGATCAAAGTCGGAATTCTGACCTTTTTTTAACGTTCTGAGATGTAAAAAATTTTTTTTTTACATCTCAGGATGAAAAAAATGTTTAAAATCAGGATTCTGAGATTAAAGTCAGAATGCTGAGAATAAAGTCGGAATTCTGAGATCAAAGTCGGAATTCTGAGATCAAAGTCGGAATTCTGAGATCAAAGTCGGAATTCTGAGATCAAAGTCGGAATTCTGAGATCAAAGTCGGGATTCTGAGATCAAAGTCGGGATTCTGAGATCAAAGTCGGGATTCTGAGATCAAAGTCGGAGTTCTGAGAATAAAGTCAGAATTCTGAGATTAAAGTCTGTCTTCAACATACTTCTGAGAACAAAGACTTTTCTGTCTTTTCAGTAGCCCTAATCTGTCGTGCAGCTCAGATGAATTCTACCACCTGAAACATTTCTTGCTGGTCGTTTGTTTTAGTTCTTCCCCAGTTCGTTTGTTTCGTAGCTGTTTGTCCTCATGAAGACGATGAAGAGAAATAAGAATGAATCCGTCCGCGGTGCTGATATCATATTCTGGAAGAAGCAGCGTGTTTGCGAGATGCACAGCCACCACACTCCCTGCCTCCTCACCTGCGTCTGTCTAAATAAAGCAACACAAGTTTTAATGGACCGCCGCTGGAAAACACAGTTCAGGGCCTGGTTCACTCTGAACGTGTGTTTGGAGCCGAGCGCAGGAGAGCGAGCCCGTGTCAGCTGCAGGATGTAATCGTGGTGGAGAGATGGGGGGATGGAGGTCACTGTACTTCTTTTTTTTACGTTTATGCAGCTGCACAATGCTGCTTTACAAGGTGTTGGATGAGACTCGTGCATGAGCACACACACACACACACACACACACACACACACACACACACACACACACACACGCAGCTCACGTGGCTTCAGTCTGGGCACAATGCTCCTGTGTTCGCACTTATTAACTGGTGTTGGTATTGCTGTAACCTCCCCAGGACTCTCTTTTCCACTCGTGGAGCATGTTGTCGTGTGTGCGTGTGCATGAAGGTGTACATGTGACAACTCCCTCTAATCCACCAGGAAGGGACTGGATAATGTCTCGGTCTGAGTCAGCAGAAACTCTTAAAGCAGAAGAAGAAGAAGAAGCGAGGAGCTGCTGGCTAAAGCCTGCACCGCCACATTTCCAGGAGGAAATAAGCACTTCACTGTATCAGTGTGCAATCTATGACCAATTACTAAGTGTGTGCATAAATGGTAATGTGTCTGAGAGGAGATGGTGAAATAATGAACAGCACATGCTGTGAATCACAACCTCTTCACCACTCATAAAGCAAGTCTCTCCGTCGTTCTCAAGTGCGTATTAGCAGCGGGAACGAATAAAAGAAGCTTCGCTGGTTTTCTTACCGGCGATGGTTTCCAGTGTGGTTCACTGAATATTTGTCTTTGTGTGTTTTAACCATTCAAAGGTCAGATTTAATCAACTCAAGACTCTGATAAAGGAGGGGACGTATTTCTCTGTATTGTCTGAGATGAAATGATCAGAGATGGGTTCGCTGGAACCGAGCGTGTCTGAAAAGCGGAGCCGTGCGTCAGCGCAGAGACAAAAATCACGAGTGATGGAGCACAGAGAGCTGATTTTCATCTCCATTCAAACAGGAGGCAGAAAAAAAACCCACTCATCTATTTGGACTTTTATTTTTGTACAGTTGTAATGTTCGTAACGACGACCCTGAAAAGTCGTTAAACTTGATGCTTTTCCAGCTTCAGAACCTGCAGGTAAAACTTTTAAAGACGATAAATTCGAGCGGCTTCTCGTTAAAGCGCTGGTGACATGCACTCAGATACAGAAAAGTAGAAGAAAACCTCGTTATATTTAAGAAACTTGGCGTAACACACATGATTTTTCCCTTTTTTTAACCTAACTGACACATTTTATTTTGATTTTGGCTCAGTTAAAGTGAAACCGGAAGTGACATCAAAGGGGAACTCGTAAAATAAAAGGAACTTCCTGGACTTTGTTTTTATTTATTTATTTATTTATTTATTTATTTATTTATTTATTTATTTATTTATTTTTGTCATTTGTCATTTTTAATTTTGGCTCAGTTAAAGTGAAACAGGAAGTGACATCAAAGGGGAACTCGTAAAATAAAAGGAACATCCTGGACTTTGTTTATGTAAACAATGAACTCTGACTCTTCATCTTTCTTATACTCAAAATATTCTAAAGTAACATCAGATTCTCCTCTACAGTCTGTGTTGGTTATTGTAGCAACACTGTGTTTACATGCTGATATTCCCCTATGACATCACTTCCTGTTACTTCACATGCTAATATCTCAACAACTGTTAATCTCAGCGGCATGAAATTTTTTTTGCAAAATGATTTGATTGTTATCTTTCCATAAATGCATTCATATTTATAACAAAAAATATGTCACAGGCACTTTAAATTACTTGAGATAAAAAAGAACAACCACCTGATGGACTCAATTTATTATTAACCCGTCATTTTAGATCAAAATGTTTTTTAAATACTCTCTGTGACCACAATCGTAAAAAAAACCTAAAAGTTTAGAAATGAGTTTTTGACAGAATGAGCTTTGTAGCTGTTTTTATTGTTTAGCTGCAGTAGGTCGTGTGGTGTTCAGGGACAGGCAGCTCAGTCTGAAATCATAAAACTTAAATGACATCAGACTGTTTGAATAACATGAAGTGATCTTGAAGGATCTTACCTTGTGAACGTCTGCGGCGGAGCCTCCTAACCTGGCAAGATAAATGAGTGTTCACGAATCGAACGCGTTAGTCTCATTTGCACATTCATAAAAAGAATAAACTCTGCACCAAACAGTCCTTGATGTATAATAAGAAATATATTTTTAAAAAGTGGAAAACATGAGGCTGGAAAGTGTGAGAATATTTGAAGATCCTCAAATGAAAAACAAACGCTGTGGAGGGGAACACGTGTGCAGGTGAAAAACGAGGAGAGGACTGTGTTCTCCTGAGGGCCTGCTGTCCTTGGGGG
>NW_013952409.1:2804536-2809714 GCF_001266775.1 Austrofundulus limnaeus | reverse complement strand
TTTCACCGAATCCGTGATGTGGGCCCACATACTGTCCAATATCGTGTCTGTCGAAGATCCGTCGTGTCGTGTCTGCTACTAGCTAAAACAAAATGGTGCTACACCTCCGGCTAAGCTGGCAGTATGGTCGCTCAGCTGTCGACCGGTCGACGCGCCGTCACGTGATTGTTGGGTGTTTGTTTTCGCACTGACCTTTTATAGTTCCCCCGAGAAACCCCGAGCCGAGCTGCTGGGAAAGCCCTCCCGCTCCAGCATAGGTCACTGCATGGGATTCCTTCCCCGGGGAGTGCAATGCCGAAAAAAAAAGTCAGCAGCTCTTCATTCGATGTTTATCCACAAACTGGTCCTGGATTAAGCTCCAAAGTTTTTATCAGTCAGATTCCACCGTGAAAAATGTCTGTTTTATCCCCTTTTATGAGTTTTTGGCCATTGACTATCTTTAAATCGCTGCTTCCTGGTACAACAGTCGGCTCTGGAAGCAATCTTTTTTTTTTGTCTTTTTTTGAAGCGAGTGGTTGAAGCAAATTCAGCATAAGAGCCCCCTGGTGGCTGAAGAAAAAAATCCACGTATAAGCCGCAGCAGACTATAAGCCGCATGGTTCAAATTTCAGGAAAAAAGTCGCGACTTATAGTCCGAAAAATACGGTACTTCAGTGATTTTACTACTACTTCTACTTCCTGTTGTCTTCTTTGTCATCTTTTTCACCAGTAGAAACAGCCTTGAACAGGAACACATAGAAACAGTTCTTGATCACGTGATTACCATCGTGAAAAAAGTGTTTCCATTTTAGTTTTGCGTAATACATCAATTTCGATACGGCCGTGTTTCCATTGAGCAAAGTTATTTTCGAAATTCTAATTTGTGCATTTTCATGGTCAATGGAATCGCAGCTAATATCACTATCATGATCAAACAGATGCTGCTCAACCAACCGTCTCCCCTCCCAAAACAGAAACACAACGCTAAAAAGTGGGAAATAAATATCGGACGTTAATATCGGCCCAGTTTTACATATCGGACCAATACCAATATTCTAAGAAAAGACCGATATTAACGCTGATATATCATACATCCATACTTACAAAGCTTACGGAAGTTTTTGTAGAAAGAAATGTGGGTATGTAAGAAAAACTACAAACTGACCAGAGATTGAGAAAACAAAACACAAAAGTTGTCGATTTACGAAATTTACGTAATTGTTCTCATTTTGAACCTTTCTCTGTTCTGACCCGTGCACACGAGCTGACAGGAAACACTGCCGATGTTTAATAATAATAATTTCAAAATGAACCATTCTGCGGGATCATGTTGAAGCTTTGAGTCGGTGTGAAGAGAGTTTCAGAGCAGCACAGGCTGAACCTGGGATTAAAACTGGGCCGACAGTAACCGAGCTGTTTTTAGTGACAAAGAGAAGGAAAGCTACAGAAAGTTACGACCCGGATCATCTGCTCCGCTCGGCTTCACAGACCCTTCCAACAAGTTCAAGCTCATTGTTCGGCTGTCTGCGCCGCCACTTTACGGGCTTTGGCTCCCTCCCGCTGCTTTTATGGCTCTTTTTTACAGCTGAAACAGAACAAGTGTTTCACTGGGAAACTTTCACTGTATTTCAGAAACATTGTTAGCAGCTTGATGGGAAAACAACCATTAGTTGTTAAATTCCAGGTTCTTTAAGTGTTGGCAACAAAACGGACCATCGTTATTTATCCTGTGGCCTGAACCTGAACAAACCTTGTCAGCATTTTGTTTACTCATCAGATGCTTCAGGTATTTGTTATAATTTAAAAAATAAAATGTTTAATTAAAAAACAAGTGTGAAAATTCCAGTAAATGAAGTTTAAAGTCCATGATCACGGCTTTAGTTTTGAACCTATTTTTTATTTTTAGAAATGAAATATTTTCTAAATTCATGACATTGAGTTTAAAAGAACGTTTCTACATTTCAGTAACTTTATTTTAAAGCAGGTTTAGATTTTCATCTTTGCGTGGAGGAATTCTGAAGGCAGGAATGCTTTTATTCTGAAACATAAACTTCACGTCTCCGCAAAGGCTGCAAAAAAGCCTTTGATAAATTTAAACCAAATTTTACAACGAGCCAAAAAAAAGCAAGAGTACTGAAAGATGATATTTGACATGTTTTTAGGTCTTACAGCAGCTTTTCATTCCTTTGACTCTATCTATAAAGACCAGAGAGTCTCAGTTTAACTTTCCGATTGATTTCTTAAAGAAACTTCGGCACAAGTCCACCAACCAGTGTTTTCTTTAAATCAATAAATCAAAAGCATCCTAAATTTTATTTATTTATCAAGACGACATAAAGTCACGAATTACAAAAAGTTAGAACTTGTTTTTTCTGTTAAATCTCTGAAAATTGGAAGATTTGTTTTCTGTTTTCTTAACTGAAAATACGGAAGGCCTTTCACGACAACTTTGTTCTTACGGTTCAGGTGACGTCTCTTTTAAATTAGCTTTCCTCTCCTGAAATATTTATATTATTTTGCATGGAGGTTCTGTCACTTCTGTCCAGCAGAGCTTCAGAAAATCTGATTTTAACGTTTTTCATGCGTCTGAAAACCCAGATTTAGTTTCTTTTTAAACATGATGCTCGTCACCTTTTCCTGCTGTTTTCTGCTGCGGGATGCAGACTTCATCAGAGAATGTTAGAAACACACGTGGCTTTTTTTTTTCTCGCAGCCTAATTAAGACACAAATGAGAGCTGTGAACTGAACCGGTCAGGCGGGTTGCTCTGCCGTCAGAGGAATGCACAGATAGAGAAAGTGGAACGACCTGTCGTCAGGTTTCTGTTCAGCCTGATGCTTCTGTGAGACACAGAGATGGACTTTAATGGTTCAGCTTGGATGAGAAATCCCCGACGTCCGCTGGAGTTCGTTATGATTGGTTGATCACAGTTTCTTTAGGTAAGTGGATGAGCCAACAGGTGAGGAGACAGGTGAGGAAAAACTACATCAAAGCATGGAACAGTGATGGACCAGGACTCTGCAAACTCTTTGAAGGTTTGACCAAAGCTAGCATAAAAGGCTAGCATTAGCCATTTTTTCGCAGTTCAATTTTTTTTCCTTATGCCTCTTTGTTTTCATCCTCCACTTATTTTGTCTGTTTAAAATCATGTTTATTGTTTTAGGAAAGACTAGGGCTTCTTTGACTTGGGAGCTCTCTTCTATGCCATCTTGTTTCGCATCCTAGAGATCTAGTTTTCTTGTCAATTAAGCCTTATTTTATTTTTTATTTTCTTACCGTTATTTAATAGGAATCACCAGCTTTAACACGATACGATATTACATCGATATGTTTGGATGACGATTCGATATCACAAAGTCTGTCGTGAAATGATTTCGATTCAATTCAATTCACATGTCTGCGATCGATAAAATGCGATATGATGATACCGATTCCCATGTTGACAATATAGATTGATATTTTCATTTTGCCTCGATAAATAACTGAATCATGAACCATTCAAATCGATATTGCGATATAGATCAATGTATGTTATGAAGAAACTTATGGTTATTATAGATTAGTACTGATGTTAGAAACAACACCAGAGTATTAGGGTTTCCTTTTTATAATACTTTTATTATGTTTGATTTGTTACGTGTTAATCGAAATAGAGTAGCTACATGTCCGAATCATAAACAACACATAAAGTGAACCGTTATAATAACATTAAGATGAGATTTTTGTATGAATGCCTGTGATTCAGCCGTAGGTCAGTAGGGGGCGAACTCAGGCATTGAAGAATCGTGTATAAAAATATGCACTTCCTGAATGTGAGTCAGTGTGGTTTTGCTTGTCAGCTCGGTGACAATAAACCTCACTCAGATCCAGGATTCTGGTGTTGTATGACTTTATTCCTTTCACAAATCAGTTTATTTAACAATTGTGTTTTCATCTTAACTTCAGTCGATATACACGTATTTTCTTACAGTTACGCCCCTGTTATTTAACCAGGCAAGTATTGAGACCTCATCTATTTTTCAAGGGAGGCCCTGAAGGCAACCTATTGTACATGGCTTTTTTAGGGGTGGGGGAAACCGGTGTACCCGGAGAAAACCCACGCAAACCCGAGACGAACATGCAAACTCTGCACAGAAAGACCCCAGGATTGAAGCCAGGACCTTCTTGCTGTGAGGCGTCGGTGCTAACCACTGAGCTGTTGTGCCGCCTCATTAGCACAGGATAAGCATTATCTGGAAACACCATGTAGTAAATAAATTACTCCCCGACGTCTGTTTTTTATGTGGCACATTCGCTTGGGATAACCGAAATCTAAGATTTTGCTGAAATTTACCAACATGTCCCAGGTGTGTTATTGAAGCCTGGTTAGCTGACGTGTTGAAAAGTTCTACGTAAAGACTGCGAGCGCCGCGCACTGTTCAAACAGTTTATCAAGCTTTTGATCTTCTGTTTACGACATTTCATTTGTTGCAATAAGCTACGGTCACAGGTCGGCGCTGCGTTACTAGCTGCGTTTCAATTGAACATGAAAATGCGCAAATTAGAATTTCGAAAATAAATTTGTTCAGTGGAAACACGTCAATTTCGAAAAAATATTACGTTTTTCGACAAAATGTTTTGCGCTAGGAAGAGGTGGTTTTTCTGCCGTATCGAAATTGGTGTTTTTCCCAAAACTGCAATGGAAACAGTTTTTTTCGCATCACAGGAGTCACTTGATCAACAACCAGCTGTTTCTACTGGTGAAAAAGATGATGAAGAAGAAGAAAACAGGAAGTAGAAGTAGTAGTAATATCAACAGAAGTACAAACCCCAAAACCAGAAAAGTTGGCACGTTGTGTAAATCATAAATAAAAACAGAATACAATGACTTACAAATCATTTTCAACCTACAATTGAACACACTGCAAAGACCACATACCTAACGTTCGAACTGGTAAACTTTGTTATTTTTTGCAAATATTAGCTCATTTGGAATTTGATGCCTGCAACATGTTTCAAAAAAGCTGGCACAAGTGACAAAGAAGACAGAGAAATTTGAGGAATGCTCATCAAACACTTTTTTGGAATATCCCACAGGTGAACATGCTAATTGGGAACAGGTGGGTGCCATGATTGGGTATAAATGGTGGCACGACGGCTCAGTGGTTAGCACCGACGCCTCACAGCAAGAAGGTCCTGGGTTCGATCCCCGGTTCAGACC
>NW_013952409.1:2800332-2804139 GCF_001266775.1 Austrofundulus limnaeus | reverse complement strand
CCTCTAACACCAGCTGAAAATCAAAAAGTGAAATCCAGCTGTTCTCTGAGCAGCTGGACAATCAGATAATCAGTTCTGGGATTCAAGACGCTTTCTTCTTGTTTAACAACAAACTGAGTCGATGCAGTTTCTGCCTTTTCAATTTCATAAATTAAAGTTAAAAAAAATTATTGAGCTAAAACTCGTCTTTTACAAAGTTTGACTTAAACAGCTGCGACTGTTGGTACTTCCACAACTGATCCTTCTTGAGATATTTAGGCTTTTTCTGACATATTTTTCTATGGAGCTGTTTTTAATCATCCTTAAAACCCTTTAAAATGCTTATAAATCTTTATTGAACTGTACTTTTGCTCTGGTTTTATTTATTTATTTATTTATAAATTCAGCTTCCATTCCATCATTTTTATTTGCTTTTAAAGCTATCATTCTATTTTCTGCTTTTCCTCCGGTAATTTAAACTTCTGTGCTTCTTTCGGCTGCTCTTTGCTGTTAGCAGTTTTCTGTGTTTTTAGCTACATTTTAGCTCATTTTGACTTCTTTCTGCTAAATTCACCTTTTTGATCCAACGTGCTCTTTCTGTTCTTTCTTTCCGCTTTCTTAACTATTTCAAAACAAATGGCAAGTATTTTATACTTATTTTCTTGTTTTTAGCTCATTTTAGAATTTTCATTTCATTTCCGTATTTGTTAATATGAAAGTTTTTTCATGTACTTTAACTTATTTATGCTAATTTTAGCAAATTTTTTAGCTCTTTTCGTGTTTTTTGATACCTTTCTATTGATTTTTCACTTTTGTTTTCCTGCTTTCATCAAAAATCGGCGCTTCAGATTTAACTCACGTTAACAGTTTTGTTGTTAAAAATCTTCAGCTTCTTCAGCAAAAATCTTTCAGCGTTAATCTGCTGCGTTTTTGCAGGAAATGTTGTTTCTGTAGTTAATTTATTCAAAGTGAACACTAATATTATTATTAAAATAATTTTAGGGTTTATATTTGGGCACAATAAGTGGCTGGATGAGGTGGTTTTATTTTGAAAACTCTGGCAGGAAGCAACAGATGGTCTGACTTCTTTTAAAGATGATTATTGTGTGTTTTTTTGTTGCACAGTGTGTCGTTTGTGTAAAACTGAAGTCAGGTCAGCTGAGAGTTGAAGGCTTCCCTCCTGACCTGCAGTAAATGTTGCTGCACTGCAAAAACCAGCATCAGAAACTGTTGGATTTAAAACATTTAGTTGAATTTTCTGTGATTAAAACAACTTTTAGCAAACAGCAAAGATATTATTATTATTATTATTATTATTATTATTATTATTATTATTATTATTATTATTATTATTATTATTATTTGTAGCCTTTTATTACCTAATGTGTTTATTTTATTTTAACATCAGGATTTTTATCTGTTATTTTAGCACCAATCTAGTTTCTGAATTTGTCTTAAAGACATAAGTTACTGTTAGACAATAACAACGAAATCGATTCTTTAACTTTTATAAATTGATTTACGTTTTACGCAGTTATAATGGATTATTAATTCGTTCTGATTAATTGTTACAATATTAGTTGATGTATTTCAAGGAGCATCACAACTGACTAAAGAAATTTATTAAAACTAAACAAGAAGATAAAGAAAACGTTTGTGGAAGAATAAAAAGCAGCAGGTTCTGTTGTGTTTATTTAAAAATCTATATTTTTTTAGAATTTGTTCAATTTTAACTCGACTTTCTGATATTTTCATCTTCAGTCAGTAAGTTGTTTTTGTTTTTGCAGGTTTTCGTCTGACGCTGGGTTCTGCTTCTTCTCATCCTTCCTGGTGGTCTCCATCTCCGTCTGCCTTCGATCAACCATCAGATTTCACTTTTTCCCCCTTTGGAGCAAATTATTCCTGATTTTTTTTATTTTAAATAAATCAAAGCTTGAAGTTGCTCAGCGGCACATCGGCTGGACGGTTCAGCAGCCAGCATGGAGCGCAGCAGCTGGAGTGGCAGTGAGAGTCCAGGGGAGGACTTGGACAGACTGAGTGACTCAGGAGGGGACAAGACCATGGATGGGGACCCCGAGGGGGTCTGGAGCCCGGACATTGAGCAGAGCTTCCAGGAGGCCCTGGCCATTTACCCGCCGTGTGGGAGGAGGAAGATCATTCTGTCGGATGAAGGGAAGATGTACGGTGAGTGACCTGAGGTGCACTCTGGAAACAAACAAACACAGAATCAGTTTTTTATTCTTTCAGCTGCTTTAGGCTAATTTTAGCTGCTTTACTGTTTTAAATATTTCACAACAAATTTTAACTTTTTTGTACATTATGTTTTGTTCCTGCTAATTTAACTATTTCACAGCCCTTTCACCATCTGGGTGCTAATTTCAACTTGTGTCAGCTACATTTAGCTTGTTTTTATGCTAACTTTAGCTGTTTTCTGCTATTTCAGCTCTAATTCTGCATCTTTCTGCTGTTCTTGTGCTATTTTTTACTTTTCTTTCTGCTAATTTAAGCTTTTTACACTTCTGTCTGTTGCATTTTTCTCATTTCAGCTGTTTCCTGCCTGTTAGCTGTTTAGCTGTGTTGCTAGTTATAGCTTTTTGAAGCTAAAGACACATAATGGCTTTTAAAAGTAATTTTTTCTGCATACTTCAGCAAACACGTGCTCCTACATTTTTGTCTTTTCAGCATGTTCAACTCTAATTCTGCTTCTTTCTGCTAATCTGAGCTTTTTACACCTCTTTTAGCTGCTTTATGCTAATTTCAGCTTGTGTCAGCTACGTTTAGCTTGTTTTTATGCCAACTTTAGCTGTTTTCTGCTATTTCAGTTCTAATTCTGCTTCTTTCTGCTATTTTCAATTTTTTTCTGCTTCTTTCTGCTAATCTGAGCTTTTTACACTTCTTTCAGCTGCTTTATGCTAACTTTAGCTTTTCAGCTGTTTTACTGTTTTAAATATTTCACAACAAATTTTCACTTTTTTGTAATTTTATGTTTTTTTCCTGCTAATTTAACCATTTCACAGCCCTTTCACCACCTGGGTGCTAATTTTAACTTGTGTCAGCTACATTTAGCTTGTTTTTATGCTAACTTTAGCTGTTTTCTGCTATTTCAGCTCTAATTCTGCTTCTTTCTGCTATTTTCAACTTTTTTCTGCTTCTTTCTGCTAATCTGAGCTTTTTACACTTCTTTCAGTTGCATTCTGCTAATTTTAGCTGCTTTATGCATTTTAGCTACTGTTTAGCTGTGCTGCTAATTATAGCTTTTTCAAGCTAAATACACATGATGGCTTTTTAAAGCCTTTATTTCTGCATACTTCAGCAAACACGTGCTCCTACATATTTTTTGCTGAGATCAGCATGTTCAGCTACATTTCAGCTGTTTTACTGCACATTTTGGCTGCTTTAGATATTTCACAACAAAAGTTCACTTTTTATGTACGTTATGTTTTGTTCCTGCTAATTTAACTATTTCACAGCCTTTTCACCATCTGGGTGCTAATTTCAACTTGTGTCAGCTACATTTAGCTTGTTTTTATGCCAACTTTAGCTGATTTCTGCTATTTCAGCTCTAATTCTGCTTCTTTCTGCTGTTCTTCTGCTATTTTTTACTTTTATGTTTCTTTCTGCTAATTTAAGCTTTTTACACTTCTTTCTGTTGCATTTTTCTAATTTCAGCTGTTTTCTGCCTGTTAGCTGTTTAGCTGTGTTGCTAGTTATAGCTTTTTGAAGCTAAAGACACATAATGGCTTTTAAAAGTAATTTTTTCTGCATACTTCATAGGGGTGTAAGAAAATATCGATACACTGAAATATCGCGATATTTCATTTCCCGATA
>NW_013952409.1:2798125-2799888 GCF_001266775.1 Austrofundulus limnaeus | reverse complement strand
ATATTATGTATGTATTAGCTGTTTCTCTTCTGGGGCTGGATGAAATGGTGAAGAGGGCCAGATTTGGCCCGCGGGCCTTGAGTTTGACGTGTTTCAGACCCAGCAGCTGCAGATAAGAAGCTGCCAGGATTCATCAGGACACACCTGAGTTGACGACACGCAGGAGTCCCACTGACCTGCTCCAGCTTCTGTCCCATCGATCGCTCACCGATCGATGGGCCTCGCACCGTTTTCTGCCTCGGCGGCACGCTCCGCGCCGTTTGTTTACCTCGTTGACTCCCGTGTCCAGGTTGTTGACACGTCTTCGCTCGGTGACCTAATCGAGTTAGACGGCGTCTGTTGTCTGAGGCGGAGGAGGAAAAACGTAAATGTCAAGAAGGGATGAGAAGCATTTGGTCCGGAGACCGAGGGGGACCGGAAATCGTTACCAAGATCAGCTTTTTCTTTCCCCCCGCCCCCAAAAACCAGCTTCATGAAGCGAGTTCAGGTTTAATGAACCTGAGAAAGAAATGGAGCCATTTTTAACAGTCTTAAAACCCTTTAAAGTGTTTATAAATCTTTATTGAACTTTACTTTTGTTCTGGTTCTGCTTTTTATTTTTTACACTTGTGCTAACTTCAGCTTCCTCTGTAATCTTTGGTGATTTTAACAGTTTTTCAGGATTTTCAGCCATCTTTTCTGCTTTTATTGTTGTAATTTAAACGTTTGTGCTTCTTTCGGCTGCTCTCTGCTAAGTTTAGCTGTTTGTTTGTGTATTTAGCTACTTTTTAGCTTATTTGAGCTCATTCAGCTTAATTTTTCAGCTAAATGCACCTTAAATTCACCATAATTTCAGCTATTTACTGCTTAGTTCATCCAATGTGCTCTTTCTGTTTCTTTGTGCAGTTTTTAGCTATTTTAAGGCAAGTTTCAGCTTCTTTAGCTATATAAAAACAAATTGCAAATATTTTATACTTCTTTTCTTGTTATTGAGCTCATTTGAGAATTTTCATTTCATTTCCCTGTCTGTTCATTTTAGTGTTTCATCTACTTTTAGCTCATTTTTGCTAAAATCAGCTACTTTATAGCTTATTTTAGCTCTTTTGAGCTTTTTCATCTAAATTCAGCTTACTGATAATTTCAGCTTCTTACTGCTTAAATCATGTAATCTGTTCTTTCTGTTTGTGCAGTTTTCAGCTGTTTTAAGCTATTTTAAGGCAAGTTTCAGCTTTTTTAGCTGCTATAAAACTAATTTCAAGTATTTTGTATTTCTTGTTAATTAAAAAATATTCCTTTCATTTCCCCCTCTGTTAATTTGAACACGTTTCATCTACTTTTAGCTTCTTTTTGCCAATCTTTTTAGCTGTTTTCAGATTGATCTTTCTACTGATTTTTCACTTTTGTGAATTTATCACACGTTAACAGTTTTGCTATTAACGATTTCCAGCTCCTTCAGCAGCTTTCAGCTGTGCTGCATATATATTATACTTTATACTTTATACTGCATTTATATTTATATTTTAGGGTTTACATTCAGTCACAATAAGTGGCAGCTGATTTAACAAACTCTAAAGAATTAGAGAACTATATGATATTAAAATATTCTTTAAGGCCTGCAGGAGAAAAAGCAGGGAAATAATAAAGTAGTGATAACATACAGCGGGTAAAATAAGTATTGAACACGTCACCAAATAACTTCATTTCTGGACATTTATGGTTTGATTTCTTTGTATGTATGGATCACTTGGGTTGTTACCAACATCTGGTGAAAATTTCATGTCATT
>NW_013952409.1:2786629-2796885 GCF_001266775.1 Austrofundulus limnaeus | reverse complement strand
GTGTGGGGGGAGTGTGTGCTGAAGAGCGAGGGATGTGTGCCGCAGGGTTAGTGAAGGATGATAATTCACCGTTAAGCCTCCTAGAAAGACCAGCTGGCCCCTCTGGAGTCAGATGTCAGCCTCCGCAGCCAGGACTCACTCTGCGTGCACGAGCGCGCGCGCACGTTTGTGTGTGTGTATGTGTGTGTGTATGTGTTGGCGCTGGTACGTGGGTGTGTGCGCTGTCGTCAGTCTCACTGCTAGAAGGAAAACACCTGCACGGGGAGCTGTAGATTTTATCAGCCTAAGCTCCCTATCTCCGTGTCACTGGTGCTGGTCAGAACACACACACACGCACACACAAACACACACGCACAAACACACACGCACACACACAATCGCCATCTGCTAGTTAGTTAGGGCTATTGTTGTGAGCCATTTGGGTAGTGTGTAGAGGTTTGGCTTTGTGCAGATCTTGACCATCAGTTGGCCAGCTGGCCCCACGTTGGTTTTCCACTCGGTTGCAACAGAAAAGCGGGCCAGCAGAACCAGAACCAGAACCAAACCGAGCCCCACGGCCCCCAAAGTGCTTGTTAGCAAACGCAATTACAGAGAAACGACTTGTTTCCACAGATTATCTACAATTCTAGTTTTTAAATCGCTCTGGAGTTGTACAGCGGCCTGGCTGGAGGTGTAACAAAACCGTATTTCACACGGTTGTGTAAACGTGTGTAACCGCATGTGTGTGTGAAAACACAAACGTTCCTTTCTGTCGCAGGTTTCCTGGATTTAAAGTTTTTTTTCTTTCCGTGCCCTCTTTCCCTCACTAATCTATACTAGCCAGGTCATGCTGAGTTTGCTGTGCTCTCTTGTGAATGGACTGAATTATGCAGCATTGTAAGCGTGTCTGTGTGTGTGTGTGTGTGTGTGTGTGTGTCTGTGTGTGTGCGAGTGTGTGCTTGTACGTGCACACACATAAGCACGGGTACAGCTGGCCTGCTGGTTCCTTTAATCAGGGGATGGCCAGTCCGCATGAATGCCTGTATTGTTGGGTCATGTGTATTCAGGGCCATGATGTGTGGGATTTGTGTGTGTGCGCGTGTGTGTAAAACTCAACAGGGGTATCGGTGATTACAGCGTTTCCATGTGAAAGTGCACGTCACAGGATCACTGGGTCAACAGCTTTTAATCAGACACTAAGTTGTTTGTCAGGTTGTCTGATTCCTGATTGTCTTTGAGAAAGGACGATGAGTTAAGTGTGTGTGTTGCAAAGACAAGGTGCTCAGTGTTTCATCTGTGTGTGTGTTTTTTTTTATTTGTTTCCTCCAGGTCGAAACGAGCTGATAGCCAGATACATCAAACTGAGAACGGGGAAGACGCGGACGAGGAAACAGGTACTGGTGGTGTTTGAAAAGTAAACTCAACAACCGTAAAGAAAGGTATAAGACTCTAGCTATGTTGACATGTGAAAAATGAAAGGTATTTGGATTAAATAATCCAACTGTATCATTTATATGGGCATAAAATTAATTAATACGATCATGGCAAGCATTAACATTCACCTGGCTTTTATTAGGAGTAGAAATGATGTTCACAGAGTTGTAAAGTTTACATTTTAAACCACAGAAGAAGAAGTTCTACTAGAGCTGGGAGGTATGATCCAAATTTTATATACTGGTATTTTTCACAATTATACCAGTATCATGGTATTTTGATTGGCCTGAGAAGAAATGTAAGACTTTAAAGGATAATTTACTTTTCCAGGACTCACTGTATTTTCCTTTTCATTATAGCTCAGCTGATAATAAAAAGTACAAACGTTGCCTAATGATTAGCAAATCACCGTCAGCTGACGTTACTTTCTTTCTGCAGGAACTATTTATTGACTTTTGTATCATCGTGTTGCTGTTTCCCTTATATGATCAATCTTGTGCCAGCAGGAGTCGAATTTGAATTGTTCAGATTGAATCTGAATGTTCATAATTTGAAACTGAATGCATTCGTTTGAAAATAAATTTCACTAAATTGAAACTGAATTTAAAGTTTTGAATTTGAACTAATTTGCTTTGAAACTGTATTTTGGTTTATTAAAAACTCAGTTTGACTACTTTCACTTTCAGTTCCATAATTCAGATTTTTGTGTCACATCCTGGTCCTTGAGAAAGCCAGGCAGTGTAATCAAACACAGATCCACAGATTTATGTTTCACTTTGGTGAAGTTTCCCTTCTGTATGTAACAGAGTTGATGCAATCCACTGTAAAAGCGACAAAAACAGACAAAGGCTGTGTCCAAAACGACTGGCCGGATCCTCCGGAGGACCCAGACTACCCAGTCGCAGCGGGCAGGGTCCTTTGTAGACCGGGAAGACCGTAAAAAAAGAGGCTGTGAATTTGGACGGTCTAGCCTCCCCTCCTTACCCCGGCGTACGTCATGTCACCTAGCAACTGTGACGACGCTAAACAAGCAAACTTAAAACTAGAAAAATATCAATACATTAGCATTATTAATATCACAAAACTATAAAATTAACTTTAAGGTAACATTTGAAGAACTAACTGACCCGCTGTAGGTGCATGTTTATTTTGCATTTTTTAATGACAAAAATAATAATTAAAAACATGTCCATACAAATGATAAAAGTATTAGAATTACAACCGCTAAATTTTTAATTTTTATATCACCATATTTTTATTTAAAATGTATTCTATTCTCTCGCTTCGTCCGCCATTACTAGCATAAAAAAATCTCCGGTCGGGCCGCAATGCATTATGGAATACGCTGGACCAGGAAGGATCCATCGGACCAGTCCTTCGATTCGGACCAAAGGAAGGACGTATTTGTCGGCCGCATCGGAGGAGTCTTCGGTTTTGGACGTCCTTCGTCATGGCGCTGTGACGTATGCAGCCGACAAATTCGGCCTTCGGAGGACCCGGCCTGCCATTTTGGACACAGCAAAAGTTATTTTATTGCAGTGATTAATTTGACCTATATGTAGAAAATGTTACATTTACTGTACATCGCATCAAATTCAATTCCTGCTGGCACAAGATTTATCCCATGTTCCTTACTGGTTGTGAAGGAGGAGGGTTGATCAAAGATTATTATCGGGTTTTATCTTTTTTTTTTAAAACTTAACAGGATGACTCAGCCTCTGTGTACCAGTTAACTCAACCCGAGTACAAAACCACTTCCTCCGGGCTTTTCACAATAGAAGCACATTAACGGCTCTATACGTTAATGTCGCACATGAAATCTATCCGTAAACATCACTGAAGAGGTGTACTACTTTCAGCAATGGCGAAAACAGGAGCGTTTTTTTAAAAGTCAGTTAATAAGCAGCGGAATCGCCAAACAGCCATTTACTGAGAAGCCGCTAGCTTGCTAATGCATGTAGCGGTGCTGCGAGGAAAAGTGTCCCCCGTGAAACAGTTCGCTGACGTATGATGTAACGTTCCGAACGTGTTCCGGCTACTTAAACCTCTGAGTCGCTATTCAGAAAATTCACATCATGACAAAAATAAAAAATGTTTTTCGGTATGAACTGGTGTACCGCCCAGCACTCTGTGATGAACATGAACAAAGACGTTACTGCGCTCCGTGTTCCTACGCTTTTGAAGAAATGTTGTATTGCTAACCAATACGACATATTAGCATGTAGCCAGGTGCAAATACGTCAGGGTGATTTCGCGTTCACGTTCTCAGTCAAGTCAGTTTTCCACAACCAGAATCAATGTTTACTTGCACGCCGCTCAGATGATCAATCTGCATGAACCTCTCATTCAGATGACAAATTCATTCTGATGGAGCTGAATCAGATCAGAGTATTGGGGCGTCCAGACCAGTGATTCCCAACCAGGGGTACGTGTACCTCTTGGGGTACGTGATCATATTACAGGGGCTGGAAAAATTTACCAGGTTTGCAAAAAAATTAATAAAAATAGGACTGAGATATGTAGGGCCCCACAATGTGGAAAATGCAACCGTAATCACGAAATTGACACAAAATGGAATCCAGTATAAAATGTGGAATCTCATGGAATTTGGTTATTTGGGGTATTTGATGTATTTTGGATCCTGCTGCTTCCTTCACCTGCCATTACCTGGTTTCATTATTTAATTACTTGTTCACTTTCAAGGCAACATTTTTATTTTTATGTTTAATTTGAGCTGAAAATAATAAAATGTCTGAGAATTAAACATTCTAGGAAAGTTAAATAAATAATTTTCATTGAATAATCAGTTGTTGTGTTTGACAGAGGGGGTACTAGGGCAGTGGTTCCCAAAGGGAAAGGCAGTGGGGTCCTGAAAATATTTTTTGAATTAATTACACAAAAAAATGGCAACTAAGAACATTTTTCCTTTTGTTTTTACAAAATAATAAGATTGGTGTACATAAAATGGACAAAAATACCGTAATAAATAATGTTGCTATGCTCTTGTTTATTTGACATGAAAACCAACTTTTAAAAACTGTTACGGCCAGAGGTCTTTCTTCTATGTTTATACTAAAGCATGGAATGACATTCCTCAAAACATAAAGTCCATTTCAAAACTACAGCCCTTTAAGAAGAATCTTGTCTGCCATCTGCTGGACACTTTTTGTTGTGCTCATATTTAGATGTCCTATTTTGCAAACGCTGCCTTCCTGAAATTTGGTATGCTTGTTTGTCTTTGTGTCGTATAATGATGTGATTATGCTGTATTTCTGAGTGTTTTATGTGCTGCAGAACAGGAACCTGCTGTAAAACAGCAATTATGCTGAGTCAGGCTTGATTTTTAGTAATCTTTYCCTGTTAAATCAATAAATCAAATCAAATCAAAACAATGCTCATCAACCGACAACAACTGGGGGCACAGGCCTCTGCTGTTGGTATTTTGTGGGTCAAAAGCTGAAAAGTTTGGGAACCACTGGTCTACACGACACATTTTAATCCCAATTGGCCGTTTATTCCAATTACTTAAGTCCACGTAAGCATAGATAATGAGACCATCCGTCCAGGTTTTCGGGGTAACGTCCTGAGCTGAGCTCTTCCAGGTCCTTTCAGGGGACTTCACATGTTTTCTCGAGCCAGCGGTGATGTTTTCTCTTCCATCAAACCCTGGATCTCCCCGGAGGCCTCGTCCTGAAGGCACACGTCTGAAACACCTCTCTGGGAGAAGTGCTTCATCCTGCTCCTGAAGTGAAGCAGCAGCTCCTCTCTGATGGAAGCTCTTTTCAGGCACTTGGTGTGCGTGACGAACTCTTTCGGTCACTTCCCAAATCACACAGCCACAGGTGGAGGAGCATGTGTTCTCAGGTTTTGAGGAATAATTGATTTAGTCTTTTATAAACTGTGAAGCATTTATGAAAGCATTTCGACGTCTTTCCTACACCTCATCACAAACTAAACCCTGAACAGAACAGACGATTACATCACTGCTGAGACGGGACGTAACGGGCTGTTCTCAGGTGCCCTCTTTGAAGATGTGCGCAGATTGCTCTATTCACTCTTCTCAGGGGAGTGGATTGTGTGTAGGGTGTGTGTGTTTTGCATCTCTGTGTGTGTAGCTCCAGTATGGCAACAGTCCTTTCATAACCATGGCAACTCACTGTTTGGTTTCCCTCCCTCCTCTCCAGGTATCCAGTCACATCCAGGTCTTGGCTAGAAGAAAATCCAGGGAGTTTCAGTCCAAACTAAAGGTGAGCCGTGATGTTTGTGGATGTTTCCGCTTCCTCTGCTTCACAGGAAGTTGTAACGATGACTGCTCTGAGCAGGCACCACCCACACAAACCCAAATAAGTTTTTTTTTAAAGAATAATCTAAATTCAGTGTTGGTCCCTGATGAAGACTGGAGGAGATGCCTGTCCCACTGACTCCTGTATCCTTGGTGTCTAATTAAACTCCACTGCCTCTCGTCTCCTCCTCCTCCTGGCATTCTCCTCTTTCCTTACATTCATTCATTTCTCTTCCTCTCCCTCTCTCTCCCTCAGTCTGTTAATCTTGTCTTCCTTCTCACCATCTTTCTTCCTCACTGATGGTTGTAATTAACTTGGTGTAAAGCAACAAAGGAGAGCTTGTTTTCAGAGGAGGCCAGACGAAAGTCTCATAAAATAAATGACAAAAAGCTCCTCAAAGTGAGAAAAAAAGAATATTACTAGACATTGGTTTTTACGATGTAAAAACAAGTGTGCATTGCCATGTAGCATGTCATTGCAGCATGGCTTTGCCTGCAGCAATGGACTTGCAGAATGAACTTTGACCAAGTTCAAATGTGTTTTCTATACCAGCTTGTGCCTGTCTCGTCAGCAGGTGTTTGTAATTAAGTTAATTGAGTGACAATATGAAATTTGAAGAGATTTTTTGTTAAAGCTGCTTCAGCTGGGGTTTGAACTCTGGTCTCCCACATGAAAGTCCATGACATAGACCATTAGACAAATGGAGCTGTGGCAAAAGATGGTGGCAGGGGTTGGTTTTTATGTGTGCAGAAAGAGGCCACATTGCCAATACAATTATTGACACAAAAATGTATAATATTACAACAATAGAGCAGTATTAAGACAATATTATAGTAAAACATCAAAATACAATCATATTAGTATTGTAAACACTGAACTACTGAGTTGAAATATTAAATTATGGTGCAGTACCAACTTGAGTACAGCATGGGGCAGTATTGGACCAGTACAAGGCTCCATTGACTGCCATTATAATTCATTAAACATTAATATTTCAAAAACTATAAGTTTTACAGGCACCAAAAGGCATAGCCATCATTTGGCACAGGGGCTTTACAGATATAAATTACATTGGCAGCTCTAGGACAAAGTATGCAGGAGGAGAAGCATGGCAAAGTTGAGATGACTTGGATGGGAAACAAATCACAATGATGTGCATTGCCTTGGCAATGCACACTGATAATAGATATAGATTCAACACAAAATAGTTGTCGACGGTCAAACGACAGATGCTTCTGAAAGTAGATACTTAAACTTAGGACTGGGCGGTATGACCTCACATTCATATCAGGGTATAAACTGAATCCCTTCATGATAACGGTACATATCACAGTAGAAAATTATAATAAAAAACAAATATAATGTAATTTTTAGAGCATTTATTTAGCAGAAAACTGTAATCATAATCAAACCCAGCATTTTTGTTGTAGTGCAAATTAACATAACAGAATATTTTATACTGTATATATTGAAAAACAGTTTCAACAACAAACAAAACATTTCTCTTATTTTCAACAATATTAATTTAAAGTGGATGTTATAAACAGAACTTCTAGTAAAATTAGTCATTTAGACATAAAAATATTCTAAGTTGCCTAAATTGTTATAGTGTGACAGGAACTTAAGCTGCACAGTCCTGTCATAAAACTATTTTAGATAACTGGAATGTAAGTGTGGTGAAGCCAAATAAATGTAACATCTGCCTGCCATACAAAATTTTTGAGGATTTATTCTCTCTGTCCGTGTTTTAAAACTCTATATTTCTTCATTTCTTCTCAGAATATAGCAGCTCTGTTGACACAGATGTGATGACGTAACTGATGACAGGACGGTAGAGGGTCAGTTTCTACCGTAGGCCAACTTCATATCGTTTTTAACGTCTATCGCAGTCCTACTTGAACTTATTTTGGTGCAAACTAATGTTTTAGATTCAGATATTTTGTTACATTATAAACGAGAGATTGAATATGAGCCACCACAAACGTTTAAAACAAAACCTTGAACAATTTGTGGCCATTTTCAGTTGGGTTTCCTGATAATCTATCCAGGGGAGTTCATGAGATATTTTGCTAACAGGCCAATTGCATGACTCTCATTTTTCATAACAAGTAATGACAAAAATAACTATAATCTAAAAATGATTGGCTAATAACAATAAACCAAGTGCATTTATTTCAATTATCAACCAATTAACAAAACTTTCCTCAAACCAAGGCAGCACTTAAAATTCCTTTCTTTTTCAACATCTTGCCAGCAATTTAAAATTCCAAAATACTCCGCAAATAGAGTTTTTGTAGAATTTTAATAGCCTAGAATAAAAAAAGCAGCAAATGTTCAAACTGTTGACATTCTAAAAACCATGATTGGGGGATATATTGTTTGTTTTTGTGTGGATTTAAAGCTGAATTTGTTTCATAAATTTAAGTAAAACGTGTAAAACTCAATAAATGCATCCACTCTTTGTGTTTCTGGAAATATTTACAGTATTATTAAATGTGCAATAATCTCAAATTTAGACATGAATATAGATTTAAATCAGACCGAAGCAACATTTGTTAAAAGTTTAAAAATGGATTTAATAGAAAAACGAGGGCAACAGCAAACATTTCTTCCTTTCAGAACAGAAGCTGTTTGTTTTTAAGCTCAGGGATCAAACCCGTGCGGTTCTTGGAGTTTTAATATGAAAATCCATCCTGATTCCCATCTCAGTACCTCCTGTAATGTCATTACTTCTCCCAGGAGGAGGGATTTCTCTCAGTGCCAATTAACTTGAGTGAAGCTGCCAATTAGTAATTCTCCAGCTATCACAGTGCCTCTAATTCTATTTCATTCAGCTGTTTTCTGCTCCATGTTGCTTTTAGTTCAGATTTTACAAATGAGCCCCATATTTAATGTCTCTGTAAATCTGCATCAAGCAACTGTTGTCCTGGAGGCAGCTGCTCCAACAGCTGATGTTCCTCCAGTCTCATGAAGCTCCGACAGTTTTACTCACATGAATTCAGCTTTTTACTCAACATCCTTGTTGAAATGATTTTATTTTTGCAGCCTAAACACGTTTGCACACTTTGTGTAATTTTAGACTGGAAAAAAATCTAACCATTCAGAGAAAGGATGCTGTGATTTTTAGTTTTTGTAACTTCGAAAATATTTATTTACAAATAGATAAAGTTCCCTTCAATTATTTATTTTTATTTATTTTTGCACCTACCTATCTTACTTGTTCTATTGTTGTTTTCTTATGATACCTTAAGTAATTTCTTTTGCTATTTTTGACTTCTAAAAGCTAACCTTTTGATTCTTTTAGCTTTTAGCTACCCTTTTTCTGTGTAGCTGCTAACTAGCCTTTGGCTACTTTTAGCTTTATCCAGGTAATTGTTACCTTTAACATTTTCTGTTAGCTCCTGGGTAGCGTTTTGCTACATATCGCTAGCCTGTTGCTTTGTCTTAGCTTTTATTTAGCCTTTTTTTGTGTCGCTGCTAACTAGCTTTTGACAATTTTTAGCTTTTATCCAGGTTTTTGTTACCTCTAACTTTAGTCTATCCTTTTTCTGTTAGCTCCTGTGTAGCCTTTTGCTACATATTGCTAGCCTTTTTACATCTCGTAGCTTTTAGCTAGCCTTTTTCTGTGTTGCTGCTAACTAGCCTTTGACTACTTTTAGCTTTTATCCGGGTTTTTGTTACCTCTAACTTTAGTTTATCCTTTTTCTGTTAGCTCCTGGGTAGCCTTTTGCTGCATATTGTTAGCCTTTTACTTCTCTTAGCTTTAAGTTAGCCTATTTTTGTGTCACTACTAACTAGCCTTTGGCTACTTTTAGCTTTTATCCGGGTAACTGTTACCTTTAACATTAATCTATCCTTTTTTCTGTTAGCTCACGGGTAGCCTTTTGCTACATATTGCTAGCCTGTTGCTTTGTCTTAGCTTTTAGCTACCCTTTTTCTGTGTAGCTGCTAGCTAGCGTTTGGCTACTTTTAGCTTTACCCAGGTAACTGTTACCTTTAACATTAATCTAGCCTTTTTTCTGTTAGCTCATGGGTAGCCTTTTGCTACATATTGCTAGCCTGTTGCTTTGTCTTAGCTTTTAGCTACCCTTTTTCTGTGAAGCTGCTAACTAGCCTTTGACTACTTTTAGCTTTTATCCAGGTTTTTGTTACCTCTAACTTTAGTTTATCCTTTTTCTGTTAGCTCCTGGGTAGCCTTTTGCTACATATTGCTAGCCTTTTACTTCTCTTAGCTTTTAGCTAGCCTTTTTCTGTGTTGCTGCTAACTAGCCTTTGACTACTTTTAGCTTTTAGCCATGTTTTTGTTACGTTTAACTTTAATCTGGCCTTTTTCTGTTAGCTCCTACCCTTTTGCTACATAATGCTAACCCCTTTCTTATAGTTTTTAGCTTTTAACTTGTGTTTTCTTTCCTTTAGTTGTAACAACACAGCTTCAGCTTCTAATTTCACACTGGATTTTTACGGAAAAGGCTATTTCTCTAATTTCAGTCGGTGCTGCTGCTGCTGTGTGTTTGTGTGTGTGTGTGTGTGTGTGTGTGTGTGTGTGTGTGTGTGTGTGTG
>NW_013952409.1:2779434-2784264 GCF_001266775.1 Austrofundulus limnaeus | reverse complement strand
ACACACACACACACACACACACACACACACACACACACACACACACACACACACACAGCTCTTATTTTTCCAGAGTAAATACAAAGACAAGAAGAGGAATAATAACAACATATTTTTTCCCTCCTGTATAATCTGGTGACCACATTAACAGGTGACGACACACACACTTGTGTTTACACTCGGCTGTGTTAATGTGTGTATTTATGTCTTTTCAGCTGTGGCAGGGGATGATCCCAGGAGGACAGTCCAGCTCCGTCACAGAGGAGTGAGTTGAGCTCAGATGATACATTCCTGCTTGTAAATAAACTTATCAGGTCATTTTAGATGCAGATGAACTGAAAAGGATCTTATCTGGATCTGTTTTTTTTATTTGGGATTTAGACTTTTTTTTGTTCCCATAGATAACTAACAGATAGAAGTGTTCTCTTTTCTGTTTTGCAGAATTAACACTGCACAGTAAAAACCGGAGTGTTAAACCTTCAGTGTTAAACTTTTCAGAGTTAATTTCAGCTCCTCAAGTGTTATTTTAACACATATTTAAACTGACTTCCAGTGTTGGTGTTAATTCACAGAGTTGATTTCCTCAGTGTTGTCTCAACACTGTGCAGTGTTAAATAAGCTCCGCCCACTGTTAACTTAACAGTGTTGTTTTACAGTATAACACCATGCAGTGTTGAAAGAAGTATTCTGAAAAGCCCCGCCCTCTTCCTCATGGCCCAGAATTTTCTCAGCAAGGAATGCTGGGTAATTTTGTAGAAATGATGTGTTTGCTTGTCTAAGACTATTAAAAGTGTTCATGAGTGTAAAAATGAGTTAATCAGTGATTATAATCTGGATTATAATCGATCAAGGAATGATGGGTAATTTTGTAGAAATGATGTGTTTGCTTGTCTAAGACTTTTAAAAGTGTTCATGAGTGTAAAAATGAGTTAATCAGTGATTACAATCTGGATTATAATCTGGATTATAATCAGATCAAGGAATGCTGGGTAATTTTGTAGAAATCATGTGTTTGCTTGTCTAAAACTATTAAAAGAGTTCATGAGTGTAAAAATGAGTTAATCAGTGATTATAATCTGGATTATAATCAGATCAAGGAATGATGGGTAATTTTGTAGAAATGTATTTTCTTGTCTAAGACTATTAAAATTGTTCATGAGTGTAAGAATGAGTTAATCAGTGATTATAATCTGGATTATAATCTGGATTATAATCTGGATTATAATCAGATCAAGGAATGCTGGGTAATTTTGTAGAAATCATGTGTTTGCTTGTCTAAAACTATTAAAAGAGTTCATGAGTGTAAAAATGAGTTAATCAGTGATTATAATCTGGATTATAATCAGATCAAGGAATGATGGGTAATTTTGTAGAAATGTATTTTCTTGTCTAAGACTATTAAAATTGTTAATGAGTGTAAGAATGAGTTAATCAGTGATTATAATCTGGATTATAATCAGATCAAGGAATGATGGGTAATTTTATAGAAATGATGTGTTTGCATGTCTAAAACTATTAAAAGTGTTCATGAGTGTAAGAATGAGTTAATCAGGGATTATAATCTGGATTCTAATCTGGATTATAATCAGATTATAATATTATAATTTGGTTAGTTGTCTTGTGCAGGTTGGTTAGTTTTTCAAGTTTTGTGTTATTGGTCGTAAATGGATACGATGAGTTAGAGGTACTTCCTGGTGTGTGAAGGGTCACTGTTTTACGCTGCTTTGCTAACGTGTTAACACAACACTACAAGAGTTGACTCATACTGTGTAAAAAAGAAAAAAGTAAATAATAGTATTACACAATAAAGTGTAGTTTTTAAAGTAAATTTAGTGTAAAATGAACTCCATGTTTTATTGTTGATTTTGACACTAAATTTAGTAAAATTAACTCTGAGAATTTAACACTGGCTATATTTTACCCAGTTTTTGAGTGGGGACCAAATATTATATGAGGTTTTTTTTTTACTGTGAAGTCTTCTAATGAAGCCATGTTTTGTTGTTTTCCTGTAGAAGGAAAACATGAAGAAACCTCTTTCTCCCAGTCTGGTTAATTAGCATCTGAAAGCACCATTAGGCTGTTTCTGCACATGCATGATAATCTGAGCTGATTATTCACAAAGCATCGATGTGATTAACTCACATACTGAAAACCACTGATTACCTCGTCATTGTCGATACAATAAGCACCTGTAGAGATCTTGAAACCAGCCTCCTGTGTTCACGTGGCTCGCGGCATTGCTCCATGTGCACGAGATGATGATAATGGTAGTAAATGGGGCTGTGAAGCTTTTACTGAACTCACAGCTGCTCTTGACCTCTGAGCTCCTGCTTCTCTTTATACAAGACACAGAACAGAGTTCTTTTTTGTATAATGTGGCTACAATGAGACCGGTTCCCACTGTGTCTCTTCTTCTTCCAGTCTCCAGAGTAATGGCCTCTCCTCTGTTTTTTTTCCCCTCTCCCTCAGCATCAAGCCGTTCTCCCAGCAAGCCTACTCTGTGCAGACGTCAGGGACCACCACAATCGCAGGTGAGACAATTATCTCCTTTCTGTCAGCTCTCTCTCCTGCCTGCTTTAATGTTTTCTCACCACAGGGTGGTTTTTGACCCTGCTGGGACACCCGGGTCTCCACCTCATTCTCCTTTTGTTCTGCAAAGAGTTTGGAAAGATGGAGCCTGACTTATCATCTAAGAACGTTTTCATTACGTTCAGAATAATCTGTTTTTATTACAATTAAAATCATAATAACTACCTCTGAAACAAAACCATTAACACAATAAACTGAACCTTTACAAGTGAAATGTATGAAGTTAAGGATGTTGTATAGATTTATTATCAGTGTGCATTGCCAATGCAATGCACACTATTGTGATTAGTTTCCCATCCAAGTCATCTCCTCATTGGCATGCTTCTCCTCCTGCATACTTTGTCCTAGAGCTGCCATTGTAATTTATATCTGTAAAGCTCCTGTGCCAAATGATGGCTTTGCCTTTTGGTGCCTGTATAACGTATAGTTTTTGAAATATTAATGTTTAATAATAATTTACAATGGGTGTCAATGGAACCTTGTATTGGTCCAATACTGCACCCTGCTGTATCTACTCAGTACTGAACCATAGTTTAATAATATTTAATCACAATATTTCAGTGGTTACAATACTAATATGACTCTATTTTGATGATTTACTTTTATATTGTCCTAATATTGCTCTATTGCTGTGATATATTAAAGTTTAGTGTCAACAWTTGCATTGGCAATGTGGCCTCTTTCAGCACACATACAAACCAACTCCTGGCAATCTTTTCTGCCACAGCTCCAGTGGTCTCATGGTTAATGCCATAGGCTTTCATGTGGGAGATCAGGGTTCAAAACCCAGCTACAGCAACTTTAACTAAAATTCTCTTTAAACTTCATATTGTCACACAATTACCATTATCACAAACACCTGCTGACTTGACAAGCACAAGTTGGTAGAAAACACATTTGAACTTGGTCACATTTCATTCTGCAAGTCCACTGCTGCAGGCAAAGCCATGCTGCAATGACATGCTACAAGTTGTTTTTACATCGTAAAAACCCATGTCTAGTTGTGCTTTATTTTCTGGTATTTTATTTCTTAAAAATGTTCTGTTCATATGGGCAAGAAAATAAACATACAACAGGGACTTTTTTATTCATTTCATTAAAAAAATAAACAAAACATTTCTGTAAAAATACTGTAGGATGTTTTGTAAATTTTTTAAAATGAATTTTATCATGGACGGAGCCATTTTATTTACACGCAAAGCATTCTGGGTCAATGGTCAATGGAAACACAGCTAGTGTCGGGTTTAAAACAGCAAATGCTTATTTTAAAGACATTAACACATCTTTGAAGATCTCGGGGGCCGCGTAAAATGCTGTGTAGGGCCACATTTGGCCCGCAGGCAAACAGACATGTGTGCTCTAAGTAAAAAGATTTTTTTTAAATTGTTTCGTTTGTGGTGCCCCCTGCATGGACGGGGCCTTTAACGCTTGCCTATACTGCCTCTGCCACGGGCCGGCCCTGGTTTAAAATCCTTAAATGAAACATTTTACCTCCAGAAACAGCCGAAGCAGCTGAAGATGAGTCACTCAGTTCAGAATAACTTTTTTCATGTTTCACAAAGAGTAAATAAAATCCAAGTCTCCAGTGACCACCTGGAGTTCAACACTCCCGCCTCACATCGGACCATTCATATGTTTATTTTTTAAAAAAGCACAAAATTCCTGTTTGTCCGTTGCGATGAACCGACGTTAAACTCTGTGTGTTTGTGTGTCGTCCAGCCTACGAGCCCCCCGCCGCCGCCCAAACGCACAGAGAGCCGGCGTGGCAGGGTCGCTCCATCGGCACCACCAAACTACGACTGGTGGAGTTTTCATCTTTCCTGGAGACACAGAGGGATCAGGAGGCAGTGAGTCCCCACGCACACACACTCACAAACACACACTCCAGTCGACAATAAGCACTCCCTATTGTCCTATAAACAGAGATGACAGATAACCCTGCAGCAGAGAACAGCATTAAAGCCCTTTGTGTGCCTCGTCGTATGAATAACCTTTGTAAAGCTCTATCTATCCGTCTGCTCAGTCTATCTGTCATCTTGCCACGCTGTGGGCTCATTGTCATTTTTCTACCTTGGGCTCACAGACAGCTGGCATTCATCTTGTTGCTTTCTGTTTGGACAGTACATAAAAATGTTTTACAATGACTTGGAAATAGCTTCTATTGTGGAACGTTGTGAGGTTTTTGCGCACGATTTACTCTGCTGTAAAAAATAGAGCCGAAAACACGACATTTATATATAT
>NW_013952409.1:2771189-2774725 GCF_001266775.1 Austrofundulus limnaeus | reverse complement strand
ACACACACACACACACACTGTATTACAATTTAGATCTGTTGGTTGGAATCACAAAAGCAGATCCAGTTGTAAAGCTTTTGTGTTTCTAAAAAGACTGAAACAGTTTTTTTCTGTCAGTGTTATAATGAAATAAAATAAATCATTCATCCTTTTTCTGGAAACTGAAAATAAGCTAAAAAAAAAGAGCGTGATGTGAAAACACCAGCAGCTACTCTGCTTCCCGTCAGAGGCTGATTGTCCTGATCAACAGCTTGCCTCAATAATTACAGGATATGAACGAATCACTAGTGTTGGGTTTGTAGTTAAATAATGAATCATGAAAAAATTGAATATCAGGAGGAAACAAAATACTAAAACTTTGAGCTGCAACATTTACTGCATTAAGGAGAATTACAGATTCTACATTTAGTGTTTCGTGCTACAGGTTGGTGCTGATTTGGAGCGTTCAGTGTTTTTGTAGCAACACCTTTGAATGAGAAACTGGGTCTGTTTTTATAAGATTTGTGTATTTTCCAGAAATACAAAACACACAAATTATATTTTCTTTTCATTGTCTTTCAAATTTGTAGCCAGGTGTTTAGCCAGGTGCTTAGCTAAGTGTTTAGCCAGGTGTTTAGCCAGGTGCTTAGCTAAGTGTTTAGCCAGGCGGTTAGCCAGGCTTTTAGGTAGGCAGTTATCCAGGTGTTTAGCTAGGTGGTTAGCCAGGTGTTTAGCTAGGTGTTTAGCCAGGTGGTTAGCTATGTGTTCAGCCAGGTGTTTAGCTAGGTGGTTAGCCAGGTGTTTAGCCAGGTATTTGGCTAGTTGTTTAGCTAGGTGTTTAACCAGGTGTTTAGCCAGGTGTTTAGCTAGGTGTTTAATCAAGTGTTTAGCCAGGTGTTTAGCCAGGTGTTTAGCTAGGTGTTTAGCCAGGTATTTGGCTAGTTGTTTAGCTAGGTGTTTAACCAGGTGTTTAGCTAGGTGTTTAGCCAGGTGTTCCAGCTGTTTCAACTCATTTCAGCTGATGTTTTCTTGTCTTCTCTCAGTACAACAAACACCTGTTCGTGCACATCAACCAGAGCAGCCCGAGCTACAGCGACCCACTGCTGGAGTGTGTGGACATCCGGCAAATTTATGACAAGTTCCCAGAGAAGAAGGGCGGCCTGAAAGAGCTCTTCAGCAAAGGACCGCAGAACGCTTTCTACCTGATCAAGTTCTGGGTGAGGGAATTCTACTTCCTGTTTACTTCAGCTGATTAGTGCTTGTTTCTCTTCTGGTCATCATCAAGAAGAAGCCCAGATTTCACTGTACTTTTCCACGCAGGGTAATGTCTTTGTCTGCACAGCCGTGTGTGTGTGTGTGTGTGTGTGTGTGTGTGTGTGTGTGTGTGTGTGTGTGTGTGTGTGTGTGTGTGTGTGTGTGTTTTCTCTGAGACGCTCCAGGCTACATCTTTTAAAGGAAAACTGCTCTAAAATGAACATATTAGCATGACTCAGCGCTCACGTTAAGGTGACTGTAGTTTAATTTAAAGCAGCGATGATTTGATTTGATTTGATAAAAAGCTACATCTGTTGACATTTTACTGTTTGGGATGTAAACAATATAACTGTCATAATCTATCAAAACATGCTGCTTTGAAAAAAAGTATAAAACGTTAATATGTTTTACTATTAGTCAATAAAAATAATTGCTCCAGTTCTACAGGAAACCTACTTTTCGGTCCGATGGTAAGGTTCAGTTTTATGCTGATACTATTTTCCAAAACAGATATTGTAAAATGTTGCTTTATTTTATTATTATTACAACAACTACGGCGTTCCAGGTTGTAAACAGCATGAAGCTGTTGTGATGATGAGCAGAAGGAAGGAGGTTCTTAAAGAGACAGAGGCCAATTTCAAGGTGTTTAGGAACAGCTGTGATGCGAAGACAAGTTTATTTTTTATTTAAACGTATAAACAGCATTTTAATAACAACTGAAGCTGACATAGTTACTCTATCATGATATAGAATTGAACCTGAGAAGTGAGTCTCAACGAGGCTAATAAAACACAAGTACTGCTTATTTTCACTTGGTAATTAGATATTAAGTGGCATTATTAATAATAATAAAAAAAGTTTGTTTTAGTTGATATAAGGGAATGATTCGAGCTGGTTGGTCTTATCTTCCTAAAATAAAAATACAGATTTAATTGAAGTTTTATGTTGGTTTGTAATGATTTGGATCAGCAGCCGGATGAGTGAAACAGTTTCTGATAAAGTCGACGTCACCCTCTGGTTTAAAGCTAACCAGCTTTAAACGCAGCTAATGAAAGCATCGTGACTCATGGGAAACATTTATTGATTTTTAGCACTTTGTTAGAGGAGGTAGGAGCTCTTTAAATGGAGGCAGACCCCAGAGACCACCAGCGGGATCGCACCGTAAGATTGTTTCTTATGGAAGTAAATTTGTGTTTTTATTATTCAATCAAACAAAAAGCATCTTCAATCAAAAAATAATAATTTTAATCAAAACAATTTTCAACCAAACAAAAAATAAATTCAATCAAAAAAACAAACTTAATACACGTGGAGCAGTGCCAGACTGCCAGTTACAGCTCCCAGGGAGCAGCTGAGGGGTGAAGGGCCCAAGTGNGTCTAAGTCTTTGGTTGACTGTCTAAGATTTTGGTTGACTTTCTAAGTCTTTGACTGTCTAAGATTTTGGTTGACTGTTTAAGATTTTGGTTGACTTTCTAAGTCTTTGGTTGACTGTCTAAGATTTTGGTTGACTTTCCAAGTCTTTGGTTGACTGTCTAAGTCTTTGGTTGACTGTCTAAGATTTTGGTTGACTTTCCAAGTCTTTGGTTGACTGTCTAAGATTTTGGTTGACTTTCTAAGTCTTTGGTTGACTGTCTAAGTTTTTGGTTGAACATTTGAACTCAGAAATGACAAACTAGGGGAGTGGCACAGAGAGTAGAGAAGCCAAGCTTGTGATCGGAAGGTGGCTTGTTCGACTGCAGGTTGGTCTGCATGTTGCATGTGTTCACATGTGTGATGGCTTAAATGCAGAAACTTAAAGGAGACCTATTATGCAAAATTCACTTTTAAAGATTTTTTTACTCAACTTTGGTATGTACTTCTTAAGAAAACAGTCATAGGACCAAAAAAATGCACCCAGGGGCATATTTACAGTAAGTAAATGTATTTTAATGTATATAAATGACAAGTTTTATACTTCCTACATTTTGTGATGTCACAAGCCGTACGACAACCCACCACATCCTGTGTTCAGCCCCTTACCTAGCAACCCCCGGGTGAGGCCCCACCTCCTCAGTATAAAAAGCTGTCACGGTTGTTGTTGTGCAATGCACAGCTCATTTTATAACAAGCCTTCCAATAAGGCAATGGGTAGAGTGTTGGACCAGAGAGTTGGAGACCAGGGTACGAGACTGACATGGACACAGACCAGGGTTTGAGACTGACACAGACACAAACAATTTAATTATTTATTTTCGTTCATTATGAACAAATTTTCTCATGTACCTCTATTGTTTAGCTTTTAGCTTTTTTTTAGCCTATTTGT
>NW_013952409.1:2769435-2771162 GCF_001266775.1 Austrofundulus limnaeus | reverse complement strand
CTGTCTAAGATTTTGGTTGGCTGTCTAAGATTTTGGTTGGCTGTCTAAGATTTTGGTTGACTGTCTAAGATTTTGGTTGGCTGTCTAAGATTTTGGTTGACTGTCTAAGATTTTGGTTGACTGTCTAAAAATTTGGTTGACTTTCCAAGTCTTTGGTTGACTGTCTAAGTCTTTGGTTGACTGTCTAAGATTTTGGTTGACTTTCCAAGTCTTTGGTTGACTGTCTAAGTCTTTGGTTGACTGTCTAAGATTTTGGTTGACTTTCCAAGTCTTTGGTTGACTGTCTAAGATTTTGGTTGACTTTCTAAGTCTTTGACTGTCTAAGATTTTGGTTGACTGTTTAAGATTTTGGTTGACTTTCTAAGTCTTTGGTTGACTGTCTAAGTTTTTGGTTGAACATTTGAACTCAGAAATGACAAACTAGGGGAGTGGCACAGAGAGTAGAGAAGCCAAGCTTGTGATCGGAAGGTGGCTTGTTCGACTGCAGGTTGGTCTGCATGTTGCATGTGTTCACATGTGTGATGGCTTAAATGCAGAAACTTAAAGGAGACCTATTATGCAAAATTCACTTTTAAAGATTTTTTTACTCAACTTTGGTATGTACTTCTTAAGAAAACAGTCATAGGACCAAAAAAATGCACCCAGGGGCATATTTACAGTAAGTAAATGTATTTTAATGTATATAAATGACAAGTTTTATACTTCCTACATTTTGTGATGTCACAAGCCGTACGACAACCCACCACATCCTGCGTTCAGCCCCTTACCTAGCAACTCCCGGGTGAGACTCCACCTCCTCCATATAAAAAGCCATCATGGTGTTGTTGTGTAATGTGCAGCTCGTTTTACAACAAGTCTCCAATAGGGCAATGGGTAGAGTGTTGGATCAGAGAGTGAGAGACCAGGAATCGAGACCAACATGGACACAAAGATTTTAATTTTTTATTTTTGTTTGTTATGAACACATTTTCTCATGTACCTCTATTGTTTAGCTTATTAAAGCCTTGTTAGAGCCTATTTGTTTGAGTTTCTGAGGTATTTTGACCACTGCTGCTCCCTGCTCTGGTAACAGCATGCAGAGTGAGCGCAGAACTCCGACAGGAGAAGGGGGAGAAAAAAAAAGCTGTGACCATGACTCAGCCTCTGGGTCTGACTCAGAGTCTCATATGGTTGTACAACGGAGCTTCTGCTATTATTAGCCATGCTAACGTAAACACTGGCTTTGAAGGGCGGAGTTAATGTCAACAGATTTTTGGAGGGCGGAGTTAATGTCAACAGATTTTTGGAGGGCGTTACCAACAGAGCTCACTAACATAAATGGGTTAAATGCAGAGACATAAAAAAACCTTTAAAAAGTGAATTTCGCATAATAGGTCTCTTTTAAATCTCTGCATTTAAGCCATCACACATGTGCACACACATGCAACATGGAGACCAACCTGGAGTTGAACCAGCTACCTTCCAATCACAAGTTTGGCTTCTCTACTCTCTGTGCCACTCCCCTAGTTTGAGATTTCTGAGTTCAAATCTTTTTGGAGTTCAACCAAAAACTTAGAAAGTCAACCAAAAACTTAAAGCGTCAACAAAAAGTTTTTCAACCAAAAGTTTCTGTTTTGCAAAAAAAAAAAACAGAAAGTTTTGATAGCTTTTTTTGTTTGGTTGATAAAACTTTTTTTTTGGGTTGAAATAATTTTTTAAAATTGAAACTGCTTTTTTAGTTTGGTTGA